>NC_047111.1:91205168-91518501 GCF_902500255.1 Thalassophryne amazonica
CTGACCCTTTTTCTGGCTTACTCATCCACAAGCAGTTGTAACAACTTATTTATGTGTTCCTTGTAATTCATACTGAAATAGTAAATTAATTTTTAATTACTTCAAAAAGTGGTTTGCAAAAAATGAATTGTCTTTAAATTAAACAACCAAAAAATGTTATTTGGAAATCCTGATATACACTCAACAAAAATATAAACGCAACACTTTTGGTTTTGCTCCCATTTTGTATGAGATGAACTCAAAGATCTAAAACTTTTTCCACATACACAATATCACCATTCCCTCAAATATTGTTCACAAACCAGTCTAAATCTGTGATAGTGAGCACTTCTCCTTTGCTGAGATAATCCATCACACCTCACATGTGCCATATCAAGATGCTGATAAGACACCATGATTAGTGCACAGGCGTGCCTTAGACTGCCCACAATAAAAGGCCACTCTGAAAGGTGCAGTTTTATCACACAGCATAATGCCACAGATGTCGCAAGATTTGAGGGAGCGTGCAATTGGCATGCTGACAGCAGGAATGTCAACCAGAGCTGTTGCTCGTGTATTGAATGTTCATTTCTCTACCATAAGCCGTCTCCAAAGGCGTTTCAGAGAATTTGGCAGTACATCCAACCAGCCTCACAACCGCAGACCACGTGTAACCACACCAGCCCAGGACCTCCACATCAAACATGTTCACCTCCAAGATCGTCTGAGACCAGCCACTTGGACAGCTGCTGAAACAATCGGTTTGCATAACCAAAGAAATTCTGCACAAACTGTCAGAAACCGTCTCAGGGAAGCTCATCTGCATGCTCGTCGTCCTCATCGGGGTCTCGACCTGACTCCAGTTCGTCGTCGTAACCGACTTGAGTGGGCAAATGCTCACATTCGCTGGCTTTTGGCACGTTGGAGAGGTGTTCTCTTCATGGATGAATCCCGGTTCACACTGTTCAGGGCAGATGGCAGACAGCGTGTGTGGCGTCGTGTGGGTGAGCGGTTTTCTGATGTCAATGTTGTGGATCGAGTGGCCCATGGTGGTGGTGGGGTTATGGTATGGGCAGGCGTCTGTTATGGACGAAGAACACAGGTGCATTTTATTGATGGCATTTTGAATGCACAGAGATACCGTGATGAGATCCTGAGGCCCATTGTTGTGCCATACATCCAAGAACATCACCTCATGTTGCAGCAGGATAATGCACGGCCTCATGTTGCAAGGATCTGTACACAATTCTTGGAAGCTGAAAATGTCCCAGTTCTTGCATGGCCGGCATACTCACCGGACATGTCATGCATTGAGCATGTTTGGGATGCTCTGGACTGGCGTATACGACAGCGTGTACCAGTTCCTGCCAATATCCAGCAACTTCGCACAGCCATTGAAGAGGAGTGGACCAACATTCCACAGGCCACAATTGACAACCTGATCAACTCTATGCGAAGGAGATGTGTTGCACTGCATGAGGCAAATGGTGGTCACACCAGATACTGACTGGTATCCCCCCCCAATAAAACAAAACTGCACCTTTCAGAGTGGCCTTTTATTGTGGGCAGTCTAAGGCACACCTGTGCACTAATCATGGTGTCTAATCAGCATCTTGGTATGGCACACCTGTGAGGTGGGATGGATTATCTCAGCAAAGGAGAAGTGCTCACTATCACAGATTTAGACTGGTTTGTGAACAATATTTGAGGGAAATGGTGATATTGTGTATGTGGAAAAAGTTTTAGATCTTTGTGTTCATCTCATACAAAATGGGAGCAAAACCAAAAGTGGTGCGTTTATATTTTTGTTGAGTGTAGATGCAGATTTGCAAATCAAAATAGAAAATGTTATTGAGAGAGTGTATGAAAATAAATTCCACAAGGCGTGCTCACAGGCCAATGACGTCACCGACAGGCGTGGAAAAACTCACGCATGCGCACGAGGGTTCAAGCATGTCTGACTTAAAACATATGAATGAAAGCCATATAGTTTTTGAAAAAAATAAAAAGGACCGTTACTTTATGGACAGACCTCGTAACCTATAGATCCATTAAATCCTTTAGATTCTTTGCATTAACAAAATGAAATAAAAGACGAGCACTGCACTTTTGGCATTACAGTAATTTCAGCTCCATTCCTTCTGTGCAGGGTGCCTCAAAGGCACTACTGGAGTGGAAAAAAGTTAGGTAACACTTTATATTAACTGCACACTATAAACCATGAGTAAAGCATTTATAAAGTGTAAGTAAATGCTTAAATAACTACTTGCAAATCATTTACAAAATATTGACAAGAACATAAACAGATGACTTAATAATTATTAATAACAAAATATGCAATGTCTTTATAAAACATTTATAAATGATTTTTTAATTCTCCACAAACCTTTCAAGAAAAGTTGATCATTAATAGTTCATCATTTACAAATGTAAAATCAGACACTACTCATTAGTGATCAAAATACATTACAAATCATATTTTTGTTGTCTTTACATTTTTTTCCTCATAAATTATTAAGCATTCTTTTTTATTAGCTACTCATTGGTAAGAACATCAATAGCTGGCTTAATAATTATTAATAACAAATTTGTAATGTCTTCATGAAACATTTATACAACCCCAGTGAAGTTGGGACATAAAATGCAAAGAATACAATTATTTGCAAATCCTCTTCAACCTATATTCAACTGAATACACCACAAAGACAAGATATTTAATGCTCAAATTGATAGACTTTTTTTTTGTTTTTGTGCAAATATTTGCTCATTTTGAAATGGATGCCTGCAACACATTTCAAAAAAGTTGGGACAGGGGCAACAAAAGACTGGGAAAGTTGATGAATGCTCAAAGAAAAGAACACCTAATTGGAAACAAGTGAGTGTCATGATTGTGTAAAAAAAACTTATTTCATCCATTTTGTAATAAGGCTGTAACATAAAATGTGGAAAAAGTGAAGTGCTGTGAATACTTTCTGGATGCACTGCATAGATCATGACAATTCGTGAAAGTAGAAACCGTACTTACGGTACATTAACCCGCATTGCATCACATTGTCTATCAGCACATAATCAATTTACATGAATCTCAGGGAAAGAAAAAAATAACTGATTGAGACATTCTTATTAAAACTATTTTCATTCAAAAACGGTATAATGACAGCAATGCCATGAGAGAAAGAGGACTGAGATCTCGGGTGCTAAAGGCAGAGCATATCAACTCGTTTCACATTTGCATGCATACATTATAGCCTCCTCTCTGCTTCAGCTGACACTGACAATACGACTGCTTGCATCAAACTCCTGTATGTACAGCATCACAATCTGCAAAATGTTCTTCCATTTTTATTTTTTTTTTCAACCACAGTGAGATCTGACACGAAGAACTGTCACAAGCCACTGTGTCAGTGCTTATAAACCTTTTATGAACATACTAACCTACATCAAAAAAAAAGAAAAAAGAAAAGAAAAAGAAAAGACAAGTAAAGTGAGGAAAATTATCTTTACTTATTCAAAATTATCTAGACTTATTCAAAATGAGTTGTCCTTCTTAAATAGAGCTCCCACTGTACTGCTGATACACACACACACACACACACACACACACACACACACACACACACACACACACACACACACATATATATATATATATATATACGAGGGCTGTCAATAAAGTAACGGTCCTTTTTATTTTTTTCAAAAACTATATGGATTTCATTCATATGTTTTTACGTCAGACATGCTTGAACCCTCGTGCGCATGCGTGAGTTTTTCCACGCCTGTCGGTGACGTCATTCGCCTGTGAGCACTCCTTGTGGGAGGAGTCGTCCAGCCCCTCGTCGGAATTCCTTTGTCTGAGAAGTTGCTGAGAGACTGGCGCGTTGTTTGATCAAAATTTTTTCTAAACCTGTGAGACACATCGAAGTGGACACGGTTCGAAAAATTAAGCTGGTTTTCAGTGAAAATTTTAACAGCTGATGAGAGATTTTGAGGTGATTCTGTCGCTTTAAGGACTTCCCACGGTGCGAGACGTCGCGCAGCGCTCTCAGGCGGCGTCATCAGCCTGTTCAAGCTGAAAACCTCCACATTTCAGGCTCTATTGATCCAGGACGTCGTGAGAGAACAGAGAAGTTTCAGAAGAAGTCGGTTTCAGCATTTTATCCGGATATTCCACTGTTAAAGGAGATTTTTTTACTGAAAGACGTGCGGACGGATCCGCGCGTCGGGACGCAGCCGACGCGGTGCGGCGGCACAGGAAAAACACCTCCGTGTTGATAACCATTTGTAAAATCCAGGCGGCTTTTGATGGCTTTCAGTGGAGTGAGTATATGAGAAATTGTTTAACAGGCAGGACATGTTCCAACTTGTCCTTAAGGCTTTCAACAGAGGTGTTTTTCCTGTGGCGGAGCGTCACGTCGGCTGCGTCCCGATGCGCGGACCCGTCCGCACGTCTTTCATTAAAAAAATCTCCTTTAACAGTGGAATATCCGGATAAAATGCTGAAACCGACTTCTTCTGAAACTTCTCTGTTCTCTCACGACGTCCTGGATCAATAGAGCCTGAAATGTGGAGGTTTTCAGCTTGAACAGGCTGATGACGCCGCCTGAGAGCGCTGCACGACGTCTCACTCTGTGGGAAGTCCTTAAAGCGACAGAATCACCTCAAAATCTCTCATCAGCTGTTAAAATTTTCACTGAAAACCAGCTTAATTTTTCGAACCGTGTCCACTTCGATGTGTCTCACAGGTTTAGAAAAAATTTTGATCAAACAACGCGCCAGTCTCTCAGCAACTTCTCAGACAAAGGAATTCCGACGAGGGGCTGGACGACTCCTCCCACAAGGAGTGCTCACAGGCGAATGACGTCACTGACAGGCGTGGAAAAACTCACGAATGCGCACGAGGGTTCAAGCATGTCTGAAGTAAAAACATATGAATGAAATCCATATAGTTTTTGAAAAAAATAAAAAGGACCGTAACTTTATTGACAGCCCTCGTATATATATATATATATATAAAAAATGCCAAGTCAAGTTCTTGTGGTAGGGTCCACAACACCAAGGAACCACCTTGTGTCCTGAATGGCAACAACTTGAACAGGGCAGGAAACTGGTCCAACTCCACCTCTTGAAAGTAACCATCTGCCACAGCTTGTTGAAGTGTTGGCACGCCTTTCGCCTTCTCCAGCTACTGGAGTCCTCAACATTGAGGCACCTATGTGCTGAATTACGCCGAGAGAAAAGTGCCACATGTCCAAAAATGTCAAAGATGACGCTCCTTCACAATAGAAATTATATTCCTCATATCAGTCACTGCATTGACACAAAGTCATTCCAGCGGTGCACAAAGATCTTCTGAAGAGACCTAATCATTTTAGTGTCACAACTACACAGTAAGACATGAAGCACCAGGATCCTAAAGACTTGGACTTTCATTCTCCTGCAAAGATATTGGCACTGCCAAACCCCACAGTCCAGGGACCTCATGACTTCCACAACCTCTTCCCAGTCATCTCTTGAACTCAAAGGCTGACAACCCAGAGACACGAAGGTCAATGCAGGAAAAATGAATGTTTCAATAAGTTGAAGACTTTTACAGGACACAGATACAGAGCCAAAACATGTGTCACTGCTGGTGAACAACTACAGTACCTCTAGAAGACCTAACTGAATGGTACTGATTGGCCTGGACAAAGCCCTGACTTGAATCCCACTGAAAATCTGTGGGGTGAACTGAAGACCAAGGTCCATGCCAGAAGATTATCAAATCTGGAGGATCTTGAGAGATTCCCCCCAAAAAATGGACTGGGATTCCTCCAGAGACATGTCTGAGAATTGCTTCTTTCCCCCTGCCATCCCCTAATTACCCCATCCCCGTAGAGACGGTGCCTGCTCCCAGACCACCAATAACCAGCAAAAATCTATTTAAGCATAAAAATTCAAAAAGAAAAAATAATATAGCACCTTCAACTGCACCACAGACTAAAACAGTTAAGTGTGGTCTATTAAACATTAGGTCTCTCTCTTCTAAGTCCCTGTTAGTAAATGATATAATAATTGATCAACATATTGATTTATTCTGCCTTACAGAAACCTGGTTACAGCAGGATGAATATGTTAGTTTAAATGAGTCAACACCCCCGAGTCACACTAACTGCCAGAATGCTCGTAGCACGGGCCGAGGCGGAGGATTAGCAGCAATCTTCCACTCCAGCTTATTAATTAATCAAAAACCCAGACAGAGCTTTAATTCATTTGAAAGCTTGTCTCTTAGTCTTGGCCATCCAAATTGGAAGTCCCAAAAACCAGTTTTATTTATTGTTATCTATCGTCCACCTGGTCGTTACTGTGAGTTTCTCTGTGAATTTTCAGACCTTTTGTCTGACTTAGTGCTTAGCTCAGATAAGATAATTATAGTGAGTGATTTTAACATCCACACAGATGCTGACAATGACAGCCTCAACACTGCATTTAATCTACTGTTAGACTCGATTGGCTTTGCTCAAAATGTAAATGAGTCCACCCACCACTTTAATCATACCTTAGATCTTGTTCTGACTTATGGTACGAAAATTGAAGACTTAACAGTATTCCCTGAAAACCCCCTTCTGCCTGATCATTTCTTAATAACATTTACATTTACTCTGATGGACTACCCAGCAGTGGGGAATAAGTTTCATTACAGTAGAAGTCTTTCAGAAAGCGCTGTAACTAGGTTTAAGGATATGATTCCTTCTTTATGTTCTCCAATGCCATATACCAACACAGGGCAGAGTAGCTACCTAAACTCTGTGAGTGAGATAGATTATCTCGTCAATAGTTTTATATCATCATTGAGGACAACTTTGGATGCTGTAGCTCCTCTGAAAAAGAGAGCTTTAAATCAGAAGTGCCTGACTCCGTGGTATAACTCACAAACTTGCAGCTTAAAGCAGATAACCCGTAAGTTGGAGAGGAAATGGCGTCTCACTAATTTAGAAGATCTTCACTTAGCCTGGAAAAAGAGTCTGTTGCTCTATAAAAAAGCCCTCCGTAAAGCTAGGACATCTTACTACTCATCACTAACTGAAGAAAATAAGAACAACCCCAGGTTTCTTTTCAGCACTGTAGCCAGGCTGACAAAGAGTCAGAGCTCTACTGAGCCGAGTATTCCTTTAACATTAACTAGTAATGACTTCATGACCTTCTTTGCAAATAAAATTTTAACTATTAGAGAAAAAATTACTCATAACCATCCCAAAGACATATCGTTCTCTTTGGCTGCTTTCAGTGATGCCGGTATTTGGTTAGACTCTTTCTCTCCGATTGTTCTGTCTGAGTTATTTTCATTAGTTACTTCCTCCAAACCATCAACATGTCTATTAGACCCCATTCCTACCAGGCTGCTCAAGGAAGCCCTACCATTAATTAATGCTTCGATCTTAAATATGATCAATCTGTCTTTATTAGTTGGCTATGTACCACAGGCTTTTAAGGTGGCAGTAATTAAACCATTACTTAAAAAGCCATCACTTGACCCAGCTATCTTAGCTAATTATAGGCCAATCTCCAACCTTCCTTTTCTCTCAAAAATTCTTGAAAGGGTAGTTGTAAAACAGCTAACTAATCATCTGCAGAGGAATGGTCTATTTGAAGAGTTTCGGTCAGGGTTTAGAATTCATCATAGTACAGAAACAGCATTAGTGAAGGATACAAATGATCTTCTTATGGCCTCAGACAGTGGACTCATCTCTGTGCTTGTTCTGTTAGACCTCAGTGCTGCTTTTGATACTGTTGACCATAAAATTTTATTACAGAGATTAGAGCATGCCACAGGTATTAAAGGCACTGCGCTGCGGTGGTTTGAATCATATTTATCTAATAGATTACAATTTGTTCATGTAAATGGGGAATCTTCTTCACAGACTAAGGTTAATTATGGAGTTCCACAAGGTTCTGTGCTAGGACCAATTTTATTCACTTTATACATGCTTCCCTTAGGCAGTATTATTAGACAGCATTGCTTAAATTTTCATTGTTACGCAGATGATACTCAGCTTTATCTATCCATGAAGCCAGAGGACACACACCAATTAGCTAAACTGCAGGATTGTCTTACAGACATAAAGACATGGATGACCTCTAATTTCCTGCTTTTAAACTCAGATAAAACTGAGGTTATTGTACTTTGCCCCACAAATCTTAGAAACATGGTGTCTAACCAGATCCTTACTCTGGATCGCATTACCGTGACCTCTAGTAATACTGTGAGAAATCTTGGAATCATTTTTGTTCAGGATATGTCATTCAATGCGCATATTAAACAAATATGTAGGACTGCTTTTTTGCATTTGCGCAATATCTCTAAAATTAGAAAGGTCTTGTCTCAGAGTGATGCTGAAAAACTAATTCATGCATTTATTTCCTCTAGGCTGGAGTATTGTAATTCATTATTATCAGGTTGTCCTAAAAGTTCCCTGAAAAGCCTTCAGTTAATTCAAAATGCTGCAGCTACAGTACTGACAGGGACTAGAAGGAGAGAGCATATCTCATCCATATTGGCCTCTCTTCATTGGCTTCTTGTTAATTCCAGAATAGAATTTAAAATTCTTCTTCTTACTTATAAGGTTTTGAATAATCAGGTCCCATCTTATCTTAGGGACCTCATAGTACCATATCACCCCAATAGAGCGCTTCACTCTCAGACTGCAGGCTTACTTGTAGTTCCTAGGGTTTGTAAGAGTAGAATGGGAGGCAGAGCCTTCAGCTTTCAGGCTCCTCTCCTCTGGAACCAGCTCCCAATTCGGATCAAGGAGACAGACACCCCCTCTACTTTTAAGATTAGGCTTAAAACTTTCCTTTTTGCTAAAGCTTATAGTTAGGGCTGGATCAGGTGACCCTGAACCATCCCTTAGTTATGCTGCTATAGACTTAGACTGCTGGGGGGTTCCCATGATGCACTGAGTGTGTCTTTCTCTTTTTGCTCTGTATGCACCACTCTGCATTTAATCATTAGTGATTGATCTCTGCTCCCCTCCACAGCATGTCTTTTTCCTGGTTCTCTCCCTCAGCCCCAACCAGTCCCAGCAGAAGACTGCCCCTCCCTGAGCCTGGTTCTGCTGGAGGTTTCTTCCTGTTAAAAGGGAGTTTTACTGTTATGTGTCGACGCGGGTTGAGGAGCGGACCTGCGTCAGACGGAACCCAGCGCTACAAATAACCAGAAAAGCGGTTCCAAAAACAATATATTTATTCACCCACTGGTGCATAAAAAGTGTAAAAAAACCAAAATAGCGTCCTTCTGGTGGAGTGAAGGCTGGCACGCTCTCCAGCGCCCAAAAGGATCGAAGCCCGGCGCTCCTGGACCCACTACCACCGCCAAACACCCCCCAGGTGGACACGACAAACCGACTCTCTGCGAAGCATAGAAGAGGTGAGGTAAGTTAGCAGTTACAACTAATATCCTTCAAAAGACACACACTATCAGCAACACATACAGGTCTGTATTTTAAGATTTATGCAAATAAGCAGCTTGTCAAAACAGGTGGAGGACCACTTGTCCGCATGCCACAGCAGTGAGAAGCGAGCTGCACAATCCTCATCACAATTCAAGTATACTGCATAACAAAATACCAAGTTACTATCAACAATTAGTCAAACACTTAATCACCTTTGATGTGTGCTGACAGCATGTGTCCCTCACCCTTCCTTGCTTCACGGGCTCGATGTGTCAAACCCAGGCGCGGTCCTCAGCGTCTCACAAACGAACATCACAAGGTCGAGTTCCCGGCAGTTCTGCTTGAATCACACATGACTTAAATGCAGAACGCCATCCAATTATCTGCTTCAGCTGAAAGTCTTTAAGGTTGCATGTGAGCACCATTCACAGGTGCTGCACATGATGTTGATGAGGGTGAAGGATTCTTCAGCCAGCACCTTCTCCACAGACAAATCAGTTCTCATGCCACCTGGAGAGCAAAGAAAAGAAAAGAACACCAAAATATCCAGCCACACCCCCCAACACACAACATTTTTCCTTCCCACTGTCGCCAAGTGCTTGCTCACAGGGGGTCGTTTTGACAGTTGGGGTTTTTCCGTAATTATTGTATGGCTTTGCCTTACAATATGAAGCGCCTTGGGGCAACTGTTTGTTGTGATTTGGCGCTATATAAATAAAATTGATTTGATTTGATTTATTAGCATCAGGGAAGGAAATAGAGTTGACCCTGGTTGTTTGTGTTTTTTGTGAAATAATTGTGATTCTGTGTGTAAAGTAAGATAATGCAAGCATAGAAAAAACCTAGCATGTATATAAATGCTATTCTGAAAATTCCTTGCTATGCTAAAAAAAGCACTTGGGAAAATTTTGAAGAAAATGTTAAATTTCACTGGGGGGGGGCGCTCATGATTTTGTCCTCATCTGTACATAGGGACAAGAAATAAAATGTTCCACAACATCAAGAAAGATAATTTATTTCATTGTTTTATATTTTTAAAGACTTGTTACATTCTCCACAGTAGAAGATAAATAAATTATCATTAAATCTGAACAAAACAAAAATCATGTTTGCAATTGTAAAAAGACAGATATATACAAGGTGTTGAAATTGAAAGAGTAAAAGAAAATAAATTTCTTGGAGTCATAATTGATGAGAAATTAAATTGGAAGAATCATATAAAACATACAAAATAAAGTCTAAAAATGTTTGTCAGTTTTATATAAAGCAAGATATATGTTAGATAAAAAAAAAAATCACTAAAAACCTTATACTGTTCACTAATATTACCATATTTTAATTAGCGCCATGCTCAGAGAGGAGCCTTGTTAACAGAAGATGCAGAAGATGTTTGGGGCAATAATTATAAAAGTGCTCTAAAACCACTAATCAGTTTGCAAAAAAGGTCAATAAGAATAATCAGTGATGCTGGATACAGAGACCACACAAATCCATTATTCATTGAAACAAACATATTAAAATTGCAGGATTTAATAGAGTTTCAAACTCTTCAGATATTGTTTAAAGCTAAAAACAATCAATTAGTCTGTTTAAACAAACGAGTCTGTTTATCAAATTGTTTTCAAATTCAAAAATTTCGTACAACATTAAAAAGATTTTGTGTTTCTGTGAGTGGAGTAAAAACATGGAATAACGAATCAAGAACTTAAACAATGCCAAACAATTCATCAGTTTAAAAAAAAATGAAAAGAAAATATTTTTTCCAAGTATGTCAGCGAAGAGATTGAGTGTTCACAGCTGAAACTTTGAAGCAGCTTCTTAAGGAAGCTGAAATATGTTTTTGCCACTTAAGGACAAATTTATAAAGAGGGGTGGGTTATAAAAGTGATTCACTTCTTCTGACTCCTATTCAGACATGCATTTTTTTTGTTGATATTCTTTTTTTCTGTAGTTTTGTATTGGAAAAATAAGGTGAATGTGATGTGATGTTTTGATGACAGATCCAATGTTCAATGTTTGTGTCTGTCTGAATAAATTCCTTCATTCATTCATTCATTTATTCAAGATTATGAATATGTATGACAATGCAAATACTGTAACAATGTATGGTGTCGTCACTCCAAACCAACAGTCTGTGTGCAATTTTGTTTATACTAAATGCATTTCTTGCCTCATTTGCATTTGCTAAAATCTGCAGGCTTTTGCTTCAATCGTGAAACCTGTACTGTTTACATAAACAGTCTTCTTATTGGCACAGTCCCACTTATTATGACACATTATGCCAACACCAGCTGTCCATATACATTCTGCCCCCCGCTGTCAGCAGATGTGTGTGCAACATCATTGCGGTGCCAGTGATGAACGTACATGATGCTAAGGCATTAGACATAAACAACAAACAAACTCAGTCATCAGAGTATTTTATTATAGCACCACCTCACATGAAAAGTGAGAGGATTAAAAAAAAAACAACTTTTCTATAATATAAACTATCTCCAAATAAAACTGCAGTCCAGTGATTTGGCTTCAACTTCCATCGGGTATCAGACCACCTGGACAGTTGAGATTAACCTTCACAGATTCTTTGGGCAATGCTCTGATACATACTCACATGCACGGACAGGTTTTTGACAGATGGAAAACGATCTGATTTACATCAGTAATATTTGAGGCTCTGTAAGCACATTAAGTAGCAATGATGTCGGTGCTGTGCTGGAAAAATTTCGCAAACAACTCTTGGCATACAAATACTGACATACAGAAAAATACTGCATGTGATCAATATCAAATCAATGATGGAATTAATTCACAGCGCCCAGAGGACCGAGTGTCCGCTGTTCTTTTTTTTGTACACCCACTGAGCCGGTGTCTGTTTAAAGTTCACCTGGCTCCACGGAACGCTGCCGTTTACTTTGTTTTCACTCAGACTGTGCATATTAAATCGTTGCATAAATTTCATTTTTCTATACGTGAGCTCCTTCAGTTTATTGATCATCAACATTTCACATCTGCACCATATGTCGTCTCGTCACGATTGGGCACATTTCAGTGAAACAGCATTTAATGAGCAAACCTCACATTTTAGTGAACAGATTAGCTTTTCAACTAATTTTGAAAAATATTACCAGACCAATTAGCTTACACTAAATTCAACAAACATTTTTGTTTGAATAAACTTTCATGGTCAAAAATATTGACAAACCCTAACTATAACGCAATGCTAAAATACCCTTGGCCATATGAGCATTGTCTACTTTATAATTTGCAGGTGTTTAATTCATTATTAAGATCATATTGTCTTACGAACAATTTGCACATGATCAATAAAACTGTCTATCAATCAATCAACCAACCAATCACAAATAATATTTACATTTTAACTGCGTCTGTGTGTACATGTTAATTCCGTCCCCTGCACAGTGGTGTCTTAACCGTGGTACAGAGGCTGAGCAGGCTTATTAACTCATCAAACACAAACTTTATTTCTCTTTTTAACAGAGCAGAATTCAACCGAACTTCTTCCTCTACTCCTTTCAGTCCACAAATCATAACCCACCTCAGTGCACTACGGCCACCAACTGTTTGGTGGGGAGCATTGCAACCAGCTGTGGACAAATCTAAAATAACACAAATAAAACTGCACAGACCTCCCCAATGCCCTACATGATCGATCCCATAATCCCGTCTTCCTACACTACACTGAGTTTTTGACAAGAGCGGAAGTTAGGTTTGAGTTAGTGGAGGTTATCATGCATGCTAACATCCGCTAAATGTCTTGTAAATCACTTCAGAGGTGTTATTAGGTTCCAAAAACAGTTTTCGGTTTAAAAGTGTTTATTTCTCGCTAGCTTTTACGTAATATAAGAGAAACATGTATATAAACACACAAAGCGATTTTGGAGAGAGCAGCCACTGACGTCACTATGCAGCTCTACTCTGATTGGTTGTTACCAGTGATGCCGGTAATGCGTTACTTAGTAACGCGTTACTCTAATCTAACCACTTTTTTTGTAATGAGTAATCTAACGCGTTAATCTTTCCAAATCAGTAATCAGATTAAAGTTATTTCTCCAGGTCACTGTGCGTTACTATTATTTTTGCATTGTGGGTCGACAGCAGCATTAAACTTGGTCCGTGGGCAGGGGGTCGGGGTTCGACTGGACTGCCCACTTTAAGCGAGCTGTGAGCTTTTCATCAGCTACGACTCATCCTCACCTCTTAAAGCGCGGTGAAAACAGCACACCTGCACTGAGCTTTACAAAGTCATTTTTATGCTTTTTCCCTCCTTTATTTAGAATTCTGAGCTGAGCCGCTCCGTATCGTCTCGTTAAAAACAGCTGATCCTCCGCGACGTGTCAACAACTAACACTATTTTCCACTCAAATGCACCTAAACTCTCTTTCTGAGGACCACATGATGTGAAAACACAATAAAACTTTCTTACCTGTAAATCTGGTCATGTTTTCTGCATAAATGTTATCCATTCTTTGTGCGCAAACGCCAAAGCAGGGGCGAATCCAGATGGAATGGGGGCGTGGGGCAGGGATGTGCCCCCCTCCCCCACAACACCCCTAGATTAAAGGTCCAGTTTTGAAGAACTACTAATACTACTTAAAATAATAATAATTTTGACAAGTAAAATGTTTATAGAGAATTTAAATATTAGAAAAATGTTAGAATTTAATAGTTACATTTATAAACAATGTAGGTTACAAATTGCAAGTTTTACTGTTACAGTGCTGTCAACAGTTAAATATGAGGTCAAGAAAGATTATTTTACTTTTTATAAAATAAGTATTTATTTTCATTGAAGTCAAGAAAGGGTGACTATAAAGTGAGTTTTGGCAAAACAGGTATCATTGTCATGTTGAGGTGGCAGAGGGTTGTTGTCAGCAGCTGGGGAAAGTAACTAAAAAAGTAACTAGTAATCTAACTTAGTTACTTTTACAATTGAGTAATCAGTAAAGTAACTAAGTTACTTTTTCAAGGAGTAATCAGTAATTGGATTACTTTATTAAAGTAACTGTGGCAACACTGGTTGTTACCCTCGCCACTCAAAAACAAAGTGATCAGATTGAAATAGAATGTGACAATAACTCTTAAAATAGGTCAAGGTTAGCCATCTTTGAATTTGTCCAAGGTCTGTGTCCTAAGAATGTTCCGTGTGAATTTGAAAACTCTGACAGCAACAGGACTGGACTTATGCTGAGCACAGACAGATGGACAGACGGACGTATGGACGGACGCAAAACCTTCACAATACTCAATAGCCATATCTGATGGCCACGAGTAAAAATTGTTAATGTTCCTGCTGGAACATCCAAAAACCATTCACAGTGCTTCACTTTTTCCACATTTTATTATGTTACTGTTTCATTCCAAAAGGGATGAAATTAATTTTTACCCTCAAAATTCTACACAGAAAAACCCATAATGACAATGTGAAAAAAATTGAGACTTTTTATTCACCCTAAGCACACAAAGTAGTCCTGCATCCTGAGTACGCAAAGCCCAGGCCGGTACATAAGGTTTAATTAGGTTTAATAACACTGTTATGGGCTAGTAGCAGAACCTTAAAATCTGATCTCACAAGGACAGGAAACCAGTAAAGCTCTGTGACCCGCCACAAAAGTCTGGCAGCAGGATTTTGAACCAATTGGAGAGCCCTAATGCTAGACTGCAGTAAACCAGAAAATAGAACATTGCAGTTGTCCAATCTAGAAGAGATAAATGCATGAATCAGGGTCTCAGCATCAGCCATAGACAGGATGGGATGAATCTTCGCTATATTTCGCAGGTGGAAGAAAGCAGTCCTCATAATATCTCTAATGTTTAGGCCAAAGGACAACATAGGATTAAGAATTACCCCAAGGTTCCTCACTTTGTCAGTGTGATGTAGGACACAAGAGCCGAGGCTAAGCATTACCTGGTCAAATTGATGCCGATGTCTCACTGGACCAAGAATCATCATTTCAGTCTTATCAGAGTATAAAATGTAGGAAGCTGCCAGACATCCAGCTTCTCACTGATACAAGGCAAACTTCTAAGGATTTTATGTGGATGAGATTACCAGCAGTTATCGGTATGTACAACTAAGTATGATATTCATGGACAGGATATCGAGGCGTGGTTGGGGGGAGGAGGGCTTCCGGTTTGGTGGGCTCAGAGTCTCATCACTGCTTTTTGCAGATGATGTGATCCTGTTGGCTTCATCGGCCAGTGACCTACAACACTCACTGGATCGGTTTGCAGCCGAGTGTGAAGAGGCAGGTATGAGGATCAGCACCTCTAAATATGAAGCCATGGTTCTCAGCAGGAAACTGATGGATTTCCTACTCCGGGTAGGGAATACGGTCTTGCCCCAAGTGAAGGAGTTCAAGTACCTCGGGATCTTGTTCACGAGTGAGGGGACAATGGAGAATGAAATTAGCCAGAGAATCAGAGCAGCAGGAACAGTGTTGCATTCGCTCTACCATACTGTTGTGATAAAAAGGGAGCTGAGCCAAAAGGCGAAGCTCTCGATCTACTGGTCAAGCTTTGTTCCTACTCTCCCACCTATGGTTATGAGGGTTGGGTCATGACCGAAAGAACTAGAATGCGGGTAAAAGCGGCTGAAATGGGCTTCCTTAGGAGGGTGGCTGGTGTCTCCCTTAGAGAAATAGGGTGAGAAGTTCGGTCATCTGTGGGGAGCTCGGAGTAGAGCCACTGCTCCTTCGTTTTGAAAGGGGCCAGCTGAGGTGGTTTGGGCATCTGGTAAGGATGCCTCCTGGGTGCTGTCCTAGGGAGGTGTTCAGGCACGTCCACCTGGGAGGAGACCCCGGGGAAGACTCAGGACGAGGTGGAGAGATTATATCTCCACACTGGCCTGGGAACACCTCGGGATCCCACAGTCAGAGGTGGTCAATGTGGCAAGGGAGAGGGGAGTCTGGGGTCCCCTGCTAGAGCTGTTTTCCCCGCGACCCAATCTCAGATAAGCGGTTGAAAGTGAGTGAGATGAGTGACAACTAAGTATCATCAGCATAGCAGTGAAAGGTAAACCCAAAATGCCGCAATATGTGCCCAAGGGGTGCTATATAAAGGGAGAAAAGCAGGGGGCCTAATACGGACTGCTGTGGAACCCCAAATTTCATGTGACTAAGGTTAGAGGTAGTGGTATTGTACAAAACACAGTGAGAATGACTGGTCAGGTATGACGTCAACCACGCAAGGGCACTTCCATTAATCCCAAAATGATTCTCCAGGCTATCGAGCAGAATATGATGATCCACATATCAAACACAGCACTGAGATCTAACAACACCAAAACCGTAGTGGTGTCCAAATCCATTGGAAGCAGAAGGTCATTCAACACTTTAGTGAGAGCTGTCTCTGTGGAATGATATTTTCTAAAAGCAAACTGGTGTGGCTCAAAAAGATTATTCCCAGTAAGGTGGTCCACAAGCTGCCATGAAACCACTTTTTCCAGAATTTTAGAACAAAATGATAGATTTGATATCAGCCTATAGTTTTTCAATACACTAGGGTCAAGATTAGATTTCTTAAGGGCCTCTTCACACATAGTACGAATATGTACAACTCAGGGCAACTCCTGCTGGAAGAGCTCATATGAGAACACCACAAAACATCGCGCTGACGGGCAGACAGGCAACGGTTCGTGCACGCGGGAACATAGTGTGAGCAGCAGTGCGATGTGTAACCACATCCCGCAGCTGCTGTGAAAAAAAAATACATGTCACCCATGGGATTCGAATGCGTGCTTTCCAAAAGCTCTGGTTGCCAGTCCGAAACTTTACCAGTGAGCCACCATCACCGGCCTGTGAAAGATGCAGGAAACTGCCTGATATCAGGAAGGGCATGGATGTATTTAAAAAAATAAAA
Source organism: Thalassophryne amazonica (assembly GCF_902500255.1). NCBI lineage: Eukaryota > Metazoa > Chordata > Actinopteri > Batrachoidiformes > Batrachoididae > Thalassophryne > Thalassophryne amazonica. The sequence goes on from NC_047111.1 coordinate 91,222,457, forward strand.
TAAAACCACACACCATATACAAAAATCGCATGATACTGAATCCCTCTTATCAAGCAGACAATACAAATATGAGCCGTCTGTTCCTCTGTAGATGACCCATGGTCACAGACATACAGTCATACAATAACATGAATGAGAAGCAATTTGTTCATCTCATGATGTCCACATCTGCTGGCGCGCATGTCCTGCCTGACACCCATGTCTTGTGGATGGCTCGCTAGGACTGACACCGCATCATGTGAAACAGAGCTTGCGTGGGTGATGTGACAGTCAGATCACCCACTGTGTGTTATGATCTCACGGTCCGTTTCAACCTGGGGGTAGCCTGTCGATGTGTGCGCTGCGCGCGCGCTCACTCACTGCAGCCCATCGCCACAGAGATATATGTTTTTATTTATGTCCATGAGATGACAGCAAGCAGACACACGCGCGCCACAGTGGGCAGTTGTTAGTCCATGTCCGTCCAAACACAGCACGTGTTGTCCAGCTGGGATGTCCAGAACGACAGATCTCCACAGCCGCTTCTGTCGGCGGCCACAACTCCTGTCAGTTTAGCACACAGACCAAATCCACACTTGTGGGGCACTTAGACAAATTTCACTGCCAGCTCAACAGTATTTGTCTGCTGACTGTTGTCGCGTTAATAGTGCGAAGGGCCACACATTTTCTAAGTGCCATGCGAGCGGTGTGAGATGTTCGTGTGTGTCACCTGGAATTTGGCCAAGACCTGCCGTGAGAGGGTTTGATGGGCTCGCACAGGGCACACTCTGTCTTTCAGCCGCTGGTGTATGGAAATAGTTGCAGCAACAGATGTACGAGGCTGTAGCAACAGGTGTACAAGGCAGCTGCCATTTTACACGTTTTGCACACGATTCCTGCTTTATGCACACTTTATGTGCAAATCGACCAAATTAGCACTATGTGTGAAGGGGTCCCAAGAAATGGTTTAATCACTGGAGATTTTAAACATTTAGGAACAGATCCAGAAGTTAATGACAGATTAATCTTTTCCAGCACAATGGGCTCAAGAGTGGGCCACAGGTCCTTAAACAGTTTTGTTGATATAGGATCAAATAAGCAGGTTGCACTTTTTGTAGATGTTGCGAGTTTCATTAGCACGCCTAGTGACATACTATCAAATTCTGTAAATCTAGGTAACACCTCAGTGATGGCACCCACCTGAATAGTAGGGTGTAGTGGCTGGGTTAAGGCATGCTGGTTTAACTTAATGTCTTCTATTTTCTTCTCAAAGTAATCCAAGAAATCCTCTGCTGAAAAAGGAGAGCGACTTACAGGTGGTTGCCCTTGAATAAGTGTTGCCCCATGTCAAACAAGAACTTTGAGTCATGCTTGGTTTTGTTTATCAAATCAGAGTAATAGGCCCACTTTGTAGCCAGTAGTGCATGCTTATAGTTTAAGACAGCATCATGCCACACAAAGTGGAATACTTCGAATTTTGAACCATGCCATTTCCATTCTAGTCTTATGCTTGAGGTCACGCAAGTTATCATTCAACCAAGGTAATTGTTCTCACCACAAATTCTACGCACTTATACAGTCATACTATGACCATGGTATGTCCATGCCACATTGTAGAAGACCTCATACTGGTTCCATTTGCTCACCATCACTTCGGTTTCAACTGATAACAATCTGTATGAGTGTTTTCTCATCAATTCAAGTCAAATCTGGGATAAGGTGCAGGAGTCGCATTTCGCCACATCCATGACACCAAAAATGGTCAAAATCTTGAAGGTGATGCTCCTTCACAATTCAAACATTTACACTGTTTACGTAAGTTTCCCAATACAACTTGTGGTTCCAGACATGTACATGGGGTATTAAGCGCTCACGAAGTTGAGCTGTCCTTCGTTCTGATGATCCACTGTCCGATCAGCACCATGACAGCTCACTTTCAGGAGCTCAGACTTTGAGACTGTATTTGTTTTTGAACGTGCGTAGATGCGGACATAACAAAACATGCAGAACAATTTAAAAAGTGCAACATTATAAGGGACCAGACGGATGCAGTGAGAATGTAGTGTGATCTGACTGGTCATCGTAAGAAGGTAGCAAGAATGCATTGGCCATGGTGTACATGTGATCACGTGCGTAGTAAGAAATTAGTTGGGATGAGTTTGATGCAGTGAGAACATGGCAGAGGCATAGTAAGGATGCAATATGGGCTTTTTTCCAGTTTGACCACATCCCTGCTGCATTTATTGTAATTTTCAGGACAGTGTGGTCTTCATGGTCGCATCTGAGTGTGATGGGGGCCTAACCTTACCAAAGGTAACATTTAGGTTATCACTACTTATTGTGTTGTCTTAATTATTTCAGTGTTTGATCTCTGATTTTTCCTTTTATGTTGACATATAAAAGATTATCTGTTCAACTGTATTGGGATAATAGTGGACTGCTGATGTCTGATGGGATTAGAAAAAAATACCTCTTACATACATCTAGACTGTTTGGCCCCACTTAGATTAATCGAGGCTGAGTACAGTGAAAGACTTTGAAGTTAAATTGAGGATGCTCCACACATCTTGGTAAGGAAGGATGCTAGTCAATATCTGGCCTGAGGTTATTTAATTTGCACGAGTTTGATTCATACAATATAAATTCCAATTACCCTGTCAGGATTTGAGGGAGCCCAGAGGAGGCTGTTTTAATCATACAGCTTGATCAAACTCTTTAAATTGAGTTTAACATGGTCAGGATCATACATTCTGCCTCGGGAAAGGTGATATCCCTTAATTTGTCCTAAACGGTAAACATTAAAAAGAAAAAAAAAAAAATCCATGTTTAACTAAAATCTCATTTACTGATATGGATTAAATAATGATAGTCTTTTTAACTTTCCAGGTACTTCTCTGATTGCTGGATGTTTTACAAATGGTGGCGTGGGTATATACTGTATGTCAGAGAGAAAGAAGATCTATTTATGGAAGTGTTTCTCAAACTTTTTCAGACCAAGGGCCACGTAACCAATGAAAACTATCTTGTGGACCAACTATTTCCCCAAATATATAAAAAATAAAATAAATTAAAATAAATAAATAAATAAATAAAATAGGTCTACTGACCATTTCAGCACTATATTTAACAGTATTGCAATCTATTAGACTTTGGAGTCACTTTTCAACAGTTTGAGAAACACTCTGAAAATAGAATATGACAATTTAAAATGTGATATTTTAGGGCTCCTTCATACATAGCACGAACAAGTAGAAATCAGTGTGAATCACAGTGAAACAGCCCGAATGAGTAAACCCCGAAAACACTGAGAGGATGGTGGGAGGGACACACGGTCGTGGAACGTGTAGAACCACATTACGCACTGCTGTAGAGAAAAAAAAAAAATCTACACACCATAAAAAACACCGCAATGTACAATATTTAATCCCTCTTATCAAGCGACAATAAAAGTATGATCCCTCTGTGCCTTTGTATATGACCCATGGTCACAGACGTACGGTCATGAAATGACATGAATGAATGAAGCGGTGCGCTCTCATTATGCCTTATCATGTCCAGTCGGGTATAGAAATAATTACTACAATCACCAGACACTGATAGATTAGATATTGGTGTACACTTAGTGAAAATCACTGGGTGGATATAATGATAAATAAAAGTGAGCCCAATACAGAACCCTGCAATTAAATAAAAAATAAATGCCACTTGCGGGATTCAAACCTGCAAATTTACAAAAGCTCTGATTAACAGATGGAAGCTTTACCACTGCGCTACAATCACTGCCTTATAACAGGAGTGTAAAATGCCTAAAATCAAGAAGGATAAATGTATTTAAAAAAAGAGAAATCAAGAGGAAGTTTTTGTTTTCTCTAATTACGGCGAAAAAAAAAAATGCTGCAATAACTGACAAAAGTGCAGTTGTTATGGCATATTTTTGGTGATATGTGACTGAAAGTGGCGTATTTGTTGGTTGGCTTGTCATAATCCTGCGGTGCGCCATGTCCTGTCAGACAGACGTGACATTCAGATTGCCTGCTATGTGTCCACATGATCTGACAGTCTGTTTCACCTGGGACAGCTTGTCAATGTGCGCGCACTTCAGCCTGTCACAAAAGTGATACATGTTTTATGTATATCCACGTGATGGCAGCAAGCACACACACGAGCGTCATGGTGGACAGTTGTAAGGTCATGTCCATCAAAACACGGTATATGTTCTACAGCTGTGACATCCATGATCGGAGATCTCGACAGCTCAACAGACCAAAGTCTCACTCTCTGTTTCTGTGTTATGTGACATTTTTTTAAAAGCTATTTTGGCATGTAATTGTATATGTAGTTATTGTAGTAATTATTTCTATACCTGTGCTGGCTGTGGTCTCTGTGTCTGTAATGTGAAACGTCGTGTGCACTGAGCCATCATTAAAGGCTGTTAGTGAGTCTCTGGCCAGCGATCAGCTAAGAGGCGCCTCGCTGTGCTATGTGCACTCTGGCTGGCTGCTCCCCATCTGTACATACATATCAGCATTCCATGAAATGTGCCCCCCTGCACGGCACGTGTTGTGCGGGGGCGCGTGAAACACGCACACCTGTGTGTTTGTGTGTGTGTGTGGGGGGGCAACACACGCACGATACACACACATGGCAAGTGTTGAGGGGGAAGCCTACACTCTGGCACGCCACATGTGTTTGGCAACTCCACAGTTGTGGGGGCACTTAGACAAATTCCAGAGCCAGCATGAAAGTGGTCGTGTGCTCACTATTTTTGTGCTGACAGCATGAATGGCCATACATTTTCGACAACTGCTGTGAGAGGGATTGAATGAGCTCTCACAGGGTCTTTCGGCCGCTGGTGTGCAAGAATAATTGTAGTGACAGGTGTACGAGGCGTTGGAGGCGGCTCCCATTTTACACGACTGGCATGCAATTCCTCCTTTGTGCACTAGTCTGCTTCATTTGTGTTATACGTGAAGGGGCCCTTACCAATATACTGACAGACAACCAGGAGTTGCTCACGGACCACTCTTTGAGAAAAGCTGTGGTTTCATGCTAATCATCATCAAAATCACACAAATGGCTGCTTTAATATTACAGTGCAGCAGTGTGATTGCTCAAGATAAGCACTTCTACATCGATACCGACAGCATGGACTGCCAAGACTCATCGGACATATATGTATTCACACTGGCAGTGTTTCTGCAGCAAGGTCGTCATAGCCAGCCCTAGCTTTTCACATTATTTGTCTTTAATAACAGTTTCCCCCTTATTATATTTTGAGGAGGAAATGTTTTTTCTAAACAAGTGATTTTGCAGGGCTCTAACTGGCTTGTTTTATTTATTTATTTTTGGCTGTTTGTTTTTTTCAGTGCAGCTGAACTTACAGCACTCAGGTGACAGCAACTCCCTGAAAGCGTATTTCAAGTTTAATGTATGTAAACAAAAATTTAAATGTATGAATACATACAGACCTACCATCTGAACCAACAGCTTGCACACCTACTACATGAGGAGTGTTCCAGATGTGTTTTGAGCATCGCAGCTGCCCCGTGAATTGTGTTCCCAAGACGACAGAGACAGTAGATGTGCAATATGTGGGAATAACATTGAGATGATTCACAAATGAAAACCATTGTAGACTTTATCGGAACTGTTGAAATCATTTGGTGGCATTACAGCTGTCATTTGTTTGACACACACAGTAAAAAACATCACAACACGGACAGTCCACCCGCGGCTTTTCAATATCGGGAATTACCCATAATGCAGCCAGTAAGCGGTGCATCGTATTGTGAAACCAGTCAGTTGTCAGTTATATGTCTATGCGTGCAGACATTTTCATGCTAAATGCAAAATTGAGGCCTGACACGACTCATTTTAAACTCCTGTGACATATGTCACGGAAGCTTGTATACACATTAGCAAGCTCTGTGAGATGTCCACTGTCTGCTCCACAATTTATGTTGCAATCTTTGGGAGACAGATGACAGGATGCCCGTTAACAGAACAGAGGAGGGGCATGGCATGCAGCCGGTCTGTTCAATTTAAAGGAACAGGCAGAGAAATAGATTGTGAAATGGTAAATTTGTTTTTTTTTTTTAAAGGCAGTCTCCACTGTGTCTATTTCGCATTTTTGCAACAAACCTTAATATCTGTTTTAAGACACCTTGTAACCTAGTTTATCCACTGAAAAGGTGAACAATATGACCTCTCTAAGGAAAAAGCTAATTTACTATCAGCTTCCTTGTGGATGTGCTGCACATAAAAACACATTCTCCTTATATCTATTAAAAGGTGAGGGTGTTATATAACACAATTATGGTTTTATTTCAAACAAACAGACAAAAAAACGCTTCATTCACACGCTCACCTTCTCCGACACTGATGAATAGATGTTATTCCCTTTTTATTCTGACAAAGTATATTAGAAATCTAGCATATGTGTGGTCTGCAGGTGGGCACAGCTGGACCGCCGGCGTTACCATTTCTGAATCTATTTCACAAAGATATTACAGAGATCTGAGCTGCTGTCAGATATTTCCCATTCTGTCTTATCAGTGGCAGAGATGATGTCTGGCATGGCAAATATAGTATGTGTAAAGTCCTTAAATAAAGCATGAAATTGATGGGATGCCTGTCTAAGTGAGCCACCGCAGAGATACAGACCCACTTGCAGCAGCCAAGTATGCCTGCTCACCTTCAGACTCCCATTAAGTATCCAACACTCTGAGTCAACACTTTTAATGCAGAAAATGACTTAATTTATTTTCCATTATAAAATGAAAAAAGAAAAAAGAAAAAAAAAGAAAAGAAAAGAAAACACACTTTAAAATCTGCCTACACAAAGCACTGCATATTTTTCTGCTTCTCCATAAATGAATTTGCATACATTGGGCCACGGACGACTAAGAACTTCCTCCATTTTAGACACTTGGTCATGGTCGTGTTCAAATGAGGGATAAAAAAGAATAAGCAATTTACTTCACTGTATGTCAGCTTCCAGAGTGGAGGGTTGGAATCCGGGCATGCAACGTATCCTTGTGAATTACTCGATGACTGACACATACATTTATGACTGTTTGTGCAAGTGTGTGCACATGTGCATGTGCACCGGGGAGTGCGGAAGAGACATCAGCCTAAAGGCCGAGTTATTAAAAGAAGCCGTGAACTCACCAGGGAACTGGTAGCTGTAGCTTGGTGCGAATCCAGTGTATCCGCGGCCGTACGTTGCCACAATATTAGGATAACCTTTAACAGAAAAGAAAACGATTAAAAATGAGTCAGGAGAAACGCAGAAATTATGACAAGTGTACAAAATATTACAGATGTAACACCAACAGGGAGGACACACATGGAAAAATGCAACTAGGAAGGTGCATACATAGAGTTGATTCTTCTGCACGATGCTCTGAACATCACACTGATACTCTTAAAAATTAGTACATTTCCCTTCCATTCCTCAGGCAACCACACAGTATCGTACTGTTTGTATTTCTTAATGATCAAAGTAAATCAACTCCAAGATATATTCAGTGACTTGGTGTAGGTCATGTGTCCATCCCCTGAGATGTGTCAAGAAAACTGACTGCAAAGTGATGATTTACTGAAAATTCATCAAAAGGGTGCCAAGAACTTTGTCATAGGTACATCATTTTTGTCAGTATTCTGTGAATTTCACAATTTGAAAGTGTTTGTTGTTTTTGTTGAGTATGTTTGGACATTTTGCAAAAAAAGGCTCATTTACATTTACATCTGAACACATTTAAATGTTTTGTTTTGTAAATCAGTTATGTACACAGAAAATGATATTCAATCATAAAATAAATGTTCAAGCATTCTTATCTTAACAAAAAATCTAATGAATGATAGTTGGTCTATTTACATTAGGGGAGGTGATGGTCTAGTGGTTGAGCATTGGGCTTCAGACAAGAGGATCCTCGGTTTAAAACCCAGCCAGACCGCAGAATCACTCTGGGCCCTTGGGCAAGGTCCTTAATCCCAAAGTTGCTTCCGGTGTGTAGTGAGCGCCTTGCATGGCAGCACCCTGACATTGGTGTGTAAGTCTGTGTAAGTGTCTGTGTGAATGGGTGAATGTGAGGCATAATTGCAAAGCACTTTGAGCTTCTGATGCAGATGGAAAAGCTGTATATAAATGCAGTCCATTTAAGTCCTTTCAGCTGCTCACTTGTTTTCCCGCAGGGTAGCCACAGCAGGTGGATCCGCATCTTTATTTGGCACAAGTTTTACACCAGATGCCCTTCCTGATGTTTGAACAGGGAACCTTCTGCACTGGAACTAAGCAGACTAACCACTTGGCCACCACCCTCAAATGAACCCTCTGGAGTCGAATGACATGCCCTCACGTCAAAAGTCACATGACCTAATTAAGCAGACGTAACTCACAATCGGCTCCATCTTGAGTGTCTGTTTGAATGCATGTTTAAATTTTTTAATAGGCCAAGTATAACTTGAATTATCATAAGTTTTTTTGGGGGGGCATAATATTCTCATATTCACTGTGTGTTTTGCAGACAGCTGCAGCAAAATGACTCATTTCCTCATTTCAGCTGGAGGAGCGAGAGGGCTGGAAAGAAACAGGACTCCCTCAACTGCAGCAGGAGAGAGGGGTTTACCATTGGTGGAAAACTCAGTAATTAACCAACCACATTAACCATCTTCATGTGGGTTTGATGACATCACACAGACAGTCTGTGTGTGTGCGCGCGCGTTTTGCGAACGGGACTTTTCTTCTGTGTGTCTCTCTCTCTCTCTCTCTCTGCGACAGTAAACAGGTAAAAAAAACACAAATTTTTCTTGATCACTGGTGTAAAATATATTACCAAATAAACAATGATCCCCAATCCACGTAATTTTGTTGTTGAGTAAGGGAAATTGTGGGTTCATGCAGAGCAAAAAGAAGAAAGCGATCAATTTTGAAAGTTGTGTGTTATTTGCCATGCTTGGAGTGTGTTTTAGTGTGTGTAGTTAGTGTGAGGTGTAGTATTTTTTTATTTATTTAGTGAGGTAAAATAATCAGGCGTCATGGAACAGCGTGTCAATTCTCTTTTTTTAACTGCTTGAAGACAATCAACCCCGGAGTAGGATACAATCAACCGCGGAGTGGGATATTAGAGGCTGATCCAGAGCGTTATCAATCTGATAATGAAGTGGACTTTATTGTTCTGGTCTGGACAAACCAGAGCAGGTGGATTAACTGATCTGTGCACACAGATCAGGTCAATGGATCAGACCGCGCGCTTCTCCTTCCTTCTGCTCCAGCGCTGAGTCTTGGAGCACAGCAGGATGGAGACACACACTGACCCAGCACTAAGCAGGCTCCAGGGGCAGAGAACACAGGAGTTCAGGTAGAGACTTCCACCCCCCAAACACCTTTTTCTATTGTTTTTTTTTTTTTTGGACACGAACACAGTCAGGACAGTCTGTACCAACACCAATAAAAATGCTACAAAAACAAGGAATTAGGGAAAAATACATATGGATATTGAGGTGGAATATCTGTACAATTTTTTGGAGCTTCTGATGTGCATTGAACAGGAATTGTTTTTCTGAGTGGCACAAATATAATTTGTCTGGCATCTCATTGCATGTAAATAGATACAAAAAAATGCCTGAAGCATTTCCTCCATTTTAATGTGAATTGTTGTATATAACTTTGTTTATGCTACATTTTTTAGATATATTTTTGAAGTTTACAATTTCTATTTACATTCTAAGTTCTGAAAATAGTTCATTAAAAATATTTCTGGTTTCACAGTAAAGAAACTGACTTCTTTCTGATTTGAATTGTATGTTTTGGGGTAAATATTGGGTCACTGTTTTAATGCAGTATGTCAGAATGAAAGAAAAACTGTAAAGTCACACAGGTGAGGTTGTGCTGAAAAAAAAAAAGTTTTTGTAATGTAAATTATGAAGGTAAAACCAAACATAGTTAAAAGTGCCCCAAATAGCTAAGACTCCAGAGGGTAAAAAAAACAAAAAACAAAAACAGGTGTGCTTTTTGGTACACGACAACAATACTGGACCACTCAATCATAAAATGATACCTAAAGACCTCATTAAAAACAACCAAATTTTCCTATAAATTGTGGTTAAATGGTAAATAGACAGCATTTATATACAGGGATGAGTTTGGCAAATTCGATTTTCAGAGGAAAATAAGCCAGGGTCCAGGGGCCGCAGGCCCCGGCGGGTCCAGGGCAGAGCCCTGGCCAGGGCCAAAGCATTTTTGCTGTTTTAAAACATGTGTTTTAAAACAGCAATTGCACTAAAATGATATTAAAAACTATATAAATACCAGGTGTTCATATCTATAATTCAAACTGTAAACCCTAAGACCCTAAGACCATCTACTACTGTACATGTGTATTTTTGTGACCAAAATATTTTTTCATAACTAGACTTACTTGATTTTCAGCATTCTCCACTTTCAGCATGGCCCACTTGTTAACAAACATACATGTAAGGGCGGGAAAAAGGAAAGGGCGGGAGAAACGGATATATAACCTTTGCGCTGATTGGTCATAAGCTTTGTAATAACCAATGAAAACGTGCGTAAGTAATAGCTTCGACTGTGCTTCGATACCGTCTCAGTTTTTATGATTTGTTGGAGGGAAAACTACCGAATATTGGAAGTTGAAAGACTACACTGTTACCTCCCTTACACTACATGCTCATTGTGCACCTACTTCATACTGGTCACTGATCAGCACAGGGTTACTTCCGCGTTCGGCTGACTGACGGACTGATTGAACTTGCTGCGTCGGCGATAACAAACAAAGACCACTCAGTGTTCTGAATAGACAATTTTATTAAACAAAGGTACTAATTTTTTTTTTTTTGCATTCTTACCCCCCCCTAAAATTTTCTCAACGGATTTGGACGTTTCACAAAATCGATCCCCGGGACTGTCAAATCCGCGGAAATCCGCGGATCCAAGGAAAAATCTCATCCCTGTATATAGCGCTTTTCCATCTGCATCAGATGCTCAAAGCACTTTACAAATAATGCCACACATTCACCTCAATGTGAGGGTGCTGCCATACAAAGTACTTACTACACACTGGGAACAACTACGGGATTAAGGACCTTGCCCAAGGGCTCTTAGTGATTTTCTGGTCAGGCTGGGATTTGAACCAAGGATCCTCTGGTCTCAAGCCCAAAGTTTTAACAACTAGACCATCACCTCCAATTTACGTCACCAATGGTTGACTGTCGGAAAGAAATTACGTAATTGTAATTATGTATGTTAAAAGTGAAAAGTGATTTCTGGTATATAACAGCATTTCATTCACCTTACATGTTTTAGGCACATTAAGCAATTTAGGCAATTTAAATAAATGGTAAATACAGAACGATATAATATAGCATTAATATAGCGCGTTTCCATCTGCATCAGATTCTCAAAGTGCTTTACAATAATGCCTCACATTCACCCCGATGTTAGGGTGCTGCCATACAAGGCGCTCACCACACACCAGGAGCAATACGGGATTAAAGACCTTGCCCAGGGGTCCTTAACGACCCTCCAATCAGGCTGGGATTTGAACCGAGGATCTTCTGGTCTCAAGCCCAACGCCTTAACCACGAGACCATCACCTCCCCTAACTAACTGCTATCTCTGCTTGACATACAACTTAAATACTGTCATTCCAGAACTGCTGGCTGCTGGGAAAACTAAAATCAACAAACAAAAACATACAGCATCTTCTTCCTGTTTGTGGCATAAAGTGATCCATAAAAATGCCATAATCAGAGGGTCAGAGTGGAAAATATGTCTCATCAGCAGTGGGTGCTGAACAGACAAGTCAGCTTCAAAACGTAAGTTTCACTTTAAGGCGGCCATATGGCACATGATTGAAGGGCGGCGAATGATTCCTGTTCTGGTTTCGACAATCATTTTGTCTCCTCGTCTTCCATTTGAGATGCTCACAGATGACTGTCTCTGGTCACACGTGTCCGTTCAGCCGGCAACTGCCCGGCAGCCAGCACATCACCCGGCAGATGACCGTTCACTACTATTGGTTGGCATTTTGGCCATGTGACCCAAAATCCCACTGCGCATTTCCCAGTTGAGCGGGGCGCACACGGCATTACTGGCGCTGATCCTGTGAGCTTATTTGATGATTTCTTCAGAAGAGGTCCTTCCTTTCTGGGCTTTCTCAATGGACTTGAGTTTTTCTTTTGCCTGGTAAACAACAGTGGCCAGGATGTGTTCTGCTTCCTTCAGTTGTTTCTGGAGCTGCTGGATGTCTCTGTCTCTCTTCTCCACCTCCTCCTCCAGGAGCTGCATCTCCTGGTGCACCTTCCCCTGCTGCTGTGCCACCCCCATCAGCTCCTGGAACTCTCGGTCCCTCTGCACCAGCAGCTCCAAGATCTGCGAGTACTCTCCGGGTTGTGGCAGTTTCTGTGTTCTGGACAGAGCGAGCATCTTGATCAGCTCCCTGGACAGAACCTCCAAATCATCCAACACACGAGAAGCCGCTCTTTAGTTGATTTATCCAGCAACACCGCCATAACTACGAGTTTGCTGCCGCTTCTGCAAATTCTCAATTTAGCAATAATTGTATAGGATCTCAGCAAATCAGACTCAAAATGTGATGACAGCTTGTATCCAAAAATGTATTTAAAACCCACTATGATGACAAGTATCATCTGGAATGTGTAGCTGAAAGTAACATCCTCACTGGTTATTGCTAAACTGTCACAATGACATTAACATAAGACAGCATTTTCTTCAGCAATAAAAGAAAATAATGTATACAAAAGTAAAATTTGATGAAAAAAAAATAACATTGGGAAAAACTAACGGTCCTTTTGTAGTATTATACCTTAATTAATAGTATTGTTTAAAATAACAGAATTACTGTACACTACAGGATAAATAAACTACCAGCAAGTGCTTCAGAGCACATAATCATAATTCCACATTAATGACATCTCCATAATTGTTGAGTTGTTGCACTGGTTCTGAATCAATCAACAGGTTCCAAGTAAACAGTGCTGCTCCTCGTTCTTAACTCTCTAATTCTTTTTAATTCATTCAAAAATAAGCTCTCAGGCATTTTTATAGCTCAGTGTAATAACATTTTATAGCAGGCGCCCTGCAATGATGTAGCGACTGTTGGCGTTTTTTATGTTTTGTACATATGAGGCATAGCAGAGACGCTCATGTGAAAATATGGCAGATGCACTTTATTTTAGAAAAATATGCGATCTAACAGAAATTCATCAGAGAACGATACGTTTCACACAGACAACACAATAGCTGCTACAACACGCACACAAAAAGTCACCATCAGGCCTCCCAGTCTGCCCATTCCGCCGAACTGCCTGGGCAAAATTCGTGTTGCCAAGCCCTCGCATCAACATGACTCAGCAGATCGATTAATCTGATGTATTTCAACGTCACTACGTACATTTACCACATCGTGGCATTTACCAATATTGTGCCAATTTTATTATTGTCTGCTGCACCACAACATAATAATCTGTTATTCTACTCCAGTGACCTTCAAATAAGAACAAAAACAAACAAAAAGCAAAAAAATAAACAAACAAAAAACAACCTTTGCTAATAATATTTAACCAGTATCAAAAAATATTTAAAATGTAGATTTAGCCTTTATTGGCGATTTTGATTTCAAGCCCTTACTTTGAAATTTTTATATTTGAATATACATATTTTTTATATTATTTTTTATATATATACATCTATTTACCTAAACTTACAAAAGGTACACACACACTCAGTGAACCTATTTTCCCCAATTTGATTTTCTATACGAGGTTTGTTAGAAAACTATCCAACCTTTTTATTTTTTAAAAAACTATATGGATTTGAATCATGTGCGCTTGCATCAGCCAAGCTTGAACCTTCGTGCGCATGCGTGAGTTTTTTCATGCCTGTTGGTTGCGTCATTCGCCTGTGGGCAGGCTTTGAGTGAGCACTGGTCCACCCCTCTCATCGGATTTTAATTGTCAGGAAAATGGCTGAGCGATTGGAGCAGCGCAGAATCAAATTGTTGGAAGTCTCACAGGACAAGTTGTGACATGTCCAGCTGTTACACAATTTCTCGGATACTCACTCGACTGAAAAGCCACCGAAAGCCGTCTGAATCTTCCGAATGGTTTCCAACACGGACGTGCTTTTTGTTGTGCGCCATTAGCGGCTCCGTCCCAACACGCAAATTCCTCCGCACGTCTTTCATTACAAAATCTCCTGTAACAGTGGAATGTGCTGCAAAAGTGCTGATGTACACCTCTTCCACAATTTCTCTGGTAGTCAGACGATGTCCCGGATCAACACAGCCTTCACTTTGGAAATGATCTGGTCGTTTCAACCTGTTGATGGCCGCTCGGAGCGCGGAGCGCTCTGCGCCGCTGTGGGCCGTCTTTAATCCGGTTGTAATGATCCTTAATCTGTGTGACACCCAGAGTATCTTCACCGAAAGCCGTCTGAATCTTCCGAATGGTTTCCACCTGGCTGTCTCTCACAGTTTCTGGAAAAATTTGATTCAGCGCAGCTCCAATCACTCAGCCATTTTCCTGACAATGAAAATCCGACGAGAGGGGTGGACCAGTGCTCACACAAAGCCTGCCCGCAGGTGAATGACGCAACCGACAGAACACCTCCGTTTCGGAGTGTTAGAGGACAAGTTGGGACATGCCCAACTCTCCACAATTTCTCTTATACTCACTCGACTGGTAAGCACTGAAAGCCGAGATAGGCATGTCCCAACTTGTCCAACACTCCGAAACGAAGGTGTTCCTTTGTCTCGCTTCATCAGCGAATCGGTCATGATGCGCGAGGCCTCCGCGCGGCTTTCCATGACAAAATCTCTTGTTAAAAGTGAAATCTGCTGGAAAATGGCTGATGTCCAGCTCTTGTGATAACCAGAGAAATTGCACACGACGGTCCGGCTCCACACAGCCATCCATTTAGAAATGATGTGGTGGTTTCTGCCTCTTGATGGCGGCTCGGAGCACGGCGCACCGTGCGCCATTGTGGGCCGTCCTTAAAGCTGTAGTAACACTCCTTATTCTCTGTGAAGCCCATAAAATTTTCACCGAAAGCCAGATAAATTTTTTGAATGGTTTCCAGCTGCCTGTCTCTAACAGTTTCTGAAAAAATTCTGATGGAAAAAAAAGCCCAATCATTCCGCCATTTCCTCGTAATGAAACAACGACGAGAGGGGTGGAGCAGTGCTCACTCAAAGCCTGCCCACAGGCGAATGACGCAACCGACAGGCGTGGAAAAACTCACGCATGCGCACGAAGGTTCAAGCTTTGCTGACGTAAAAACATATGAATCAAATCCATATAGTTTTTGAAAAAAAGAAAAAGGTACGTTACTTTTCTCACAGACCTCGTATATATATATATATATATATATATATATATATAAAAGTTTGTGTGTGTGTGTGTGTGGGTGGGGGGTTGCAAATCAAAGATTTTCTTAAATTCACAGACATACTTAAAACCTGTCTGATTCCTGAGTAGACGTAATGTCACCTGGTAGCCTGCAAAGGATCTGATGTCATTAAGAATTTTTTTTTTTTTTTTGAGTCACAGATGTATCGTTCATCTGCTATCTTGATTCATATTATAACCACAGACCCACCAGTTAATTAGCTGGACAGTTTTCAGACAGAAGCAGCTGTGGGGGACATATTGAGAAACAGGGTGTGATGGAGCAGCGAGCTCAGAAGTGGGATACAGACAAAAGATATTTAAGAAGAGTGGGCGGGCAAGCAACTGAGTCAGTGAGAATTTGAGCATTAACAAAGGGAATATAAACATAATAACCCTCTAATTATGGTATAAGTCTCAGTCTTTATCTGTTTTCGTGAAGCTATTATCACCTTCAACCATAAATCTGGACTAAATTACCTAATAAGAGGAAGTCCTTTAGGGCAGGAATGAATCACTAGAGCCAACCTTGATAACTCTTCCTTCATTGCGTGTGGGCTACACCTGTGAAACTGACCTCAGAAACATCTTTCAGGCTTTCAGGGATATTTTTCCACTAGCCACGATATGGCTCCAGTGACATTATCATACTAATGTCTGCACTGTTAATTTTGGGATGCATATGGTTGTAGATACATGAGACAAATTGTGTTTGAATCTCACTTGATGAGATCAGTTAAACTGCTAAAACAAAATGCATAATGTATTTGCTAAAGCCCATTAGATTTATAAAACAATTACACAGCTCAGCAATTATACATTCTTTCCTTCTAGAAAATGTATATGTGCATTTGGATGTGTGCACGACATTAAATAATACAAGCATATCAGGCATGCATGTGTAATTGTTTAATAATATGCATGAATACATGTTGGTTATGTGCATATGTGTGAATGTGATCAGACGTGTATGTGCACGCTCTGCTTTGTATGCCTGTGCCAGCTGGAATCAGAAAGGTTGACCTTGGTCATAAATATCTAATCAGTGTTTGCTGTCCATGAAAAGTTCAATTTATTCCTGACCCAATGGGAAAATGCCTCTGCCAGACGCTTACCCCTCTCTCACGCAGACAAAAATAAATAGAACTCAAAGGCAGTAAAGGGATCCTTAACAGGGTCTGGATGAAAGAAGAAGAGGAGTTACATCAAGAAGAAGAAGAAAAAAAAGCCTTCATCAGGCGGTGATGAGAATTCATCGTGAGGAAGCTACAGATGGATAGATTTCAGAGAGCCACTCATTGCTTGTTTGAGCTGAAAAGAACAGCAGCTTGATACAATGAAAAGCTATCATGGACTGCAAGCTACTGGATATTATGTCCTTGACACCATCTTACTTTCAGACAGAAAGAGATGCCAAAGAAAATTGTTGACTTAGATTCTACAGCTCTTCATCTGCTGTTATTTCCACATTTTCTGAAACAGCAAACTCATTTTTCTACTTCGATCACCTGCATTATAACCGATACTTACTTGACTACAGCTGCTTTCTGTGGACAATGTCTGAAGAATCAGGCCTGGACATTGGGTTTGATCCAAGAACTTTTTAAAAGGTTCTTTCAGTCAAATCCAGTCTTATGAGGGGTTCTGGCGTATATGAGTGAAAGCTGCCCTTTCACTGATATAACACACAACTGGAGACTGACTGTGACAGACACGTGTACACTCTCTGGATACTACATTTGGTTTAGGTGAAGGGTGGGCCTGGGCAAAATCATACAGAATGCAGGACATGACTTCAAAAATATGCCATGGAAATTGCAGAGGTCTCTTATAATCAGAGCTGCCTTTTATGCAAGGCATTATGGCACTCTATTCCCACATTACTGCACAGACTCTGTACTCGGTTGCTGGGAGGCTGAAGTCCATTTAATGCCTGGTCCAACTTATTCAGATATTTGCATTCTCATATGTCTTGATACGTCCATGTATGTAAAACAACTTGTAGATGAATATGAGGAGACAAACTGTTGACAAACAGCGGTGAAGTGAGGGAAATGAAATTAAAAAAAAGGCGGGAAACCACTGTTATGTATGCAAAGTTATTACACTGACAAGTACAATTCTTAGTTTGTGCATAATCTCAAACAAGAGTGCGGCAGAGAAAAGTGAGGTGACAAAAGGAAAGAGTGAAGAAAAGAAAGAGCCTGCTGTCTCCACTACAGAAGCAAATAAAGCCAGTCATTGTGTCTGGCCTGGTGGCAGTCTCTTATTTGCCTTATTAATATTCATGCTAATGTACCTATTTTATGGCTCAACAGTTCTGATTCACTTTAAAATCAATTATCCATCTGGTACACCCATACCTCACCCAGGCTCAAATGTGTATTAATTTCAGCAAACATACATCGGGTGCAACACAATAAAGATAAATGCCTCGATTAGAGGCAGTAAACAAAGGAGCGAGGGATGGGTTTAATGAGATTTGGCACAAAAGAAGCTTACACTTTCTTAAATAATGAGCCTAGGGTCCCCCCTTTTTTTCCAAATGCAAATTATATAAAGGAATGTTTCGCTGTCCTTGTTCCAATTTCATTTAGATAAGAGCGTCTCCAAACAAGTTGGCTGTTAATATTCTCACATGAGCACATCACTGCCTTTCAGCCTGCCTTCTCCCAGTGGAGGAAAAAGGCTGCTCTCCTCCACGCAGATGCATTAGCCTGTAATAAGTTCTGAAAAGTTCACTGTGCTTGTTAAATACTTCGAAGAGATGAGATGGAACTGCAAACGACTTAGATAGAGCTGACAGAAGCACTTGGCCAGTCTTAACACTTTCACCACAAACAACCGTATAATAAGCCTCATGTAAAGGTCAGTCCCACTATAACTCTTTATAACTATAACTCAGAAGTTTATGCAACTGTATTCAGATGGACAGACAAGACCGAAAGATAGTGCTGATAATAATTTTGTGATGGATTGTCAGGTCAATTCTCATTACCCATCATAAAATATGGATACAAGTCCTATGTATTCATCGTCACTCTGGTTTGTGCATGTTAAGTGGCGCTAGTCTGTGTGGGTAGCTCTGAACATCTGGACACAGCAATTTTTACCCCCATTCTTCTTTTCAAAATTGCTTAAGTGCTATCAGGCAGTGTGAAGCTCACAGGGGGACACGTGTTTTTTTTTTTTTTTTCCAGTCTAAATTCTGGACTCTGACTCAGACATGAGCTTTGTTGAACAGATGATTCCTGTACAGATGTGTCTTTATGCTTGGGGTCACTGCCTTGTTAACAACAAATATTCTACCAAGCCCCACATTTCTTGAAGAACACGTCGGTATTTCCTGCAGGAGTGCAATGTTTTTGGCTGCATTCATTATGTCCTCTAGCCTAACAAGCCTCTCAGAACATGCAGGAGAGAAGCAACCCCACAGCGTGGTGCCGTCACCACCACATGTCATATCATGGTGGAGGATTGTTGGAAGGATTCTCTAAAAAAGTTACTGAACAAATCAACATGAAACATTGTGAAAATGCTGGATCTATCCTTGAATAACACAACCAAATGATCAAAAGTAGGAGTTATTTAAATATTTTTGAGAATACAGGATATGGAACTCATTACATGCGCTACATTGACGTTTCTTGAATGTGCTTTACAATAAAAGTGTGATTATATGATGGCCTTGGTTAAGCCTTTGCTCTGAATGCAAATATTACTGCATCACTGACATTAACACGGCAGCTGGTTTTATTTCACTAACTTGGCACACATGACCTAAAAACAGATTTACATTTTTTGGGGATGTGTTCTGAATCACTGCATGTTCTGATTAAATTTTATTACATGTGTAAGCAAAATAAAAGACAGTAGGCACATAAGATGTTTAATGATTTTCTGCACTACTAAGCTTAAGACAGCAACAACTACAGAAGAATTTAGGTTTTTTACCAGGTCTAGTTTTCATTTGTGAGACAAAGTGAAAACTTTAAACTTAAATCTTCTAGACCAGTCTCTGCACAGGTTCAGCATATTTATCGTTCCAATTTCCAGTATAATTAGACTTTTGCTTTTTTCCTGTTTTGCATGTTTGACAATTTTTTGTTGTACTTTGTTTATATGATCTCTGTTACCATTATGATGGCATAAGCAGTGGATCACCCCTCTGCGTCTGGTTCCCTTAAGGTTTCTTCCTCAGCAAACACCAGAGGGAGTTTTTTCTTATCATTGTCACCTACGTCCTGGCTCAGTGGGCTTGGTAAGGTTAGAACTTACTCTTGTGAAGCACCTTGGGGCAACTTATGTTGTGATTTGATCGCATATAAATCAGTAGAATTGAATTGTGTTGTGTGGGCCGCTGAAGAGGAGGTACTGCTGGCCCACCACCACCAGAGGGCGCCCTGCCTGGAGTGCGGGCTCCAGGCACCAGAGGGCGCCGCCGCCTCACGTGAGCAGCTACGGTGACAGCTGTCACCCATCACCTGAGACAGCTGACGGCAATCATCTGTGGGGTATATCAGCAGGACGGCACCTCCACCTCATTGCCGAGATATCGTTTCTACCTACGAGGTAACGTATCAAAGCTGACGGAGTGTATCCTTTTGGATTAGTGTATAGCTTGTGGATTACTGTTCCAACGAGAGGTGGAGGTAACTTCCCTGCTGTTCGGAGTCTTGGGTGCAAACGCGCCCCCATCTAACTGTTCTTTGTTCCTCGCCAGCAGTACCAGGTCCGACACGCGGAGGCAGTGGCCACCTGGGAGTTCGGGACTTGGCGGCTCCAGTATTTCCGGGGTCCTGTGGCGGAGGAAGCCGTGTGGTTCGGGTCTTACCTTGGAGAGGCGTCTCCTATCTTCGAGCCTGCCCACACGACACTTTTGTGAATTGACTGTTGTCCATTTCGTGATTGGTTGTATTCGTTGTGCACGTTCACAACAGTAAAGCCTTGTTATTTGACTTTCTCCATTGTCCGTTCATTTGCGCCCCCTGTTGTGGGTCCGTGTACTGACACTTTCCCAACAGAATTGTCAATGATTGTTGTGCTCTGTGGTAGGTACCATATTTTCTGGATTATAAATTACTCTGTTTTTTTACTAGTTTGGGAGATCCTGTGACATATATTCCAGTGCATCTGACCAGTATATATACACCCCCCACCCTCAAAATTCTACATTTGTTATTAATAATAATTATGACAATTTATATCAGACTTTCCAAGGAATCAAGGCAAAAAACTCTAATAATAAAAGAAAGTACACTCCAATTATGTATTATGTATTATATACCAGTGCGATTTGTATACAAGTTTTTTCCTCTTCAAGAGGCATTTTTTTTAACACCTGTGACTTATACTCCAGAAAATACGGCAGTGAAACTGTATTCCCCTCATTTTCTTGGTGTATGGTGATTCCTTGAGTTTCTTGTTGCTTGGTGATCCTCAGCATTTCAGTTTCAACAATTTGTGTTTGCTCTCTGAGTGTCGTAACATAACCAGGCTTCATTACAGGACACGAATTTAAGTTAAAGACAATCAGGGTTGTGAATAATCCTGGCTGTTAACATTTCTCTGATCTAGGTGGCACAAACCTCGGAAATGCTCAGGTGAAGTTGATGACATTTTCAATTGATCTATATGACAAACTGGTTCTTTGCTCTATCTGAGTTATTGACAGCCTTCTGTTTTCCAACAATAAGTGTTGCAATAGTCTACATTTTCTTGAGATGTTACATTTGCATTTCAGTCTGAAAAGAGTTATGTTTTAGGCTATCTCTCCACTGTGTTTACATTCACCACAGAATTGTTGGACAGTAGCATTCAAGGATTCTCCATGCTCATTTTGGTCCATTTTTGTTGAATTTTTTGAGGTCCTGTCCATAGTAACACAGCCAAAAACCATCTCACCAGGAATCAGAAAATGTACACTAACCACAACATGTCTCAGTCAAACAATAAAAACATGTTGCCATGTTACCATTGTATGTCACCATACATAAAGCTATGATTTCAGAAGGTGATTGGCGTTTAAAAAAAAAAGAAAAAAGTATGGATAACTATTAAGCTCATATTCTTCAAGTTAATTCCTCTTTAAAATGTAACTACTGAGTTGTGACTTTCAGAGCTCAGGAATTTGGTTTCTGTCCACATTTATAAAAAAAAAACATGCACAAGGTAAATTTGAAGTGCAATGAGTGCTATTAGGTGATTTTAATATTACCTCATGCAGATATAAATGCATGAGTGCGGCTCTACTTGCACCTGCACACAGAGAGCGTGTGTGTGTGTGTGTGTGGGGGGGGGGGGGGGGGGGGGGGGGGGTGTCGCTACCTGCGCAGCAAAACGAGACTCTTGCAATCAGCGGCTTGTCTCATTTGCCACTGAAGCAAAAATAAATTATGTATGTGGGGCAATCTATTTGGATAGGTTGCACAAATAAATTATATGCATGAAAATCACACAAGCTCAGGCGCATAGCTAGCCGGCTAGCTAACTAGATAAATAGATAGACGTGAGAAGCAGGGAGGGAGAAAGTGCAATAGTGTTAAATAAAAAGGGCCACAGGCATGTGCTGGATGGTAATGAAGAAGGGTGGGCTAGCAGCTGAGGTCCCTGTAGATGAAATCTCTCTCTGACATGTGTGTCCCCTTCATTACCCATTAAGGGGGGCACAGTGATGAATCCTTAATATGACATTACACCAATTTTCCTCTTCATTTAGCCTGTTAATGTGCTGGTCTGCTCCTATAAACCCAGGGGCTGGTGTACCAGGCTCGACCAGAAATAGACCACAGTGGCCACTGGTGGCACACCTTGAAGCAGCCTAATTAAGGGCAGCGCCCAGCTAATGGGGCTATCCAGATGAAAGTTTGCATGAGTTGATTTCTTTTTTTTTTTTTAAGCAGGTACACATGGATGAATGAAAGCTGTGCTTCTTTGACATTTGGTTTGTCTCCCAACAAACGCAACAGTTTGCTTCAATGTTTTCATTTGCAACCTAGTTAGAAATCGTGTCAATGCGATATTTAAAATTGAAGCTCTTTCGGGCTAAACTGTTGAGGGACATATTTGAATGTAATCTTACAATCTGTTGTGTACAGAAATACAGAAAACCTGCATTTAGATTGCATGTTAGGGTATTTGCATGTGTTTGTTACTCACTCAGCATGCCCATCCCCAGCATGAAGGCATCCATGGTGTAGGGCAGACCCCGGGCTCGCCCTCGTGTACCTGGTGGGAACATCACCTCCTTGGGCTGGGCTTTCTTACATTCTACCTATGTTGACACACAAAGATGCACACATATACACACACACAGAGACACGCATACAGGCAAACCATTAGACACAGAGGGTACACACAAACAGACAGATCTGACAGGGCTGTCTCAGCTCTTTAAGCTGTTTTTTCTATTTGACTTGCACAACATGAGGTATTTTCCATAGAGAAAAACAATCCGAGTCAATCTGAACACTTCACATTTTAGAGGAAAATTTCTAAGGAAAACTTACAATCATGCTCCTCCTGCATTAAAGCAAAGGTTATTGCTCCAGTGAGCATGTGCCCAATGCCCCAGGGAAATACAAGCTAAATACTTTCCAAGAGTTTCTGAGACATCAAGGTACAAGAAGCTCTGTTCTCCAGTGCCATGCGGAGAGTCACACTATGTGGGTACCACAGTGAGGTCCATAAGCAGTTGGGCATTGGCACAATTTTTGTAATGCTGTCTCTGTACACCACCACAGTGGATTTCAAATAAAACAATCAAGATGTGCTTGTAGTGCAGAATTGTTTATTTTTATTTATTTTTTATTTAACCTTTATTTAAACAGGAAAGTCCCATTGCGATTACAATCTCTTTTTCAAGGGAGTCCTGGCCAAGACAGCGGCACAGATCACAACAATTCAGGACATTACAAACAATTTCATAACAATTTCATAAGACTATTTAAAAACATTTACAATCCATAGCTTTCGTTCCCAACCCTTTGAGCAAAAGTTTAAGCTGGCCTACTGAAACCAGTTCCTTTAATTTCCAGTCTTTTTGTAAATTGTTCCATGTTGGGGGGGCGGAATACTGAAATGCCACCTTACCAGCTTCTGTATGGACACTTGGTACAAACAAGAGCAGTTCATCTTGTGAGCGCAAAGAATACAGTCCAACTGCTTTTGGTTGAATATATTCACACAGAATGTAGGCTTTAATAAGATTTACGCTTGTTTTTATTGTCATTCAGTAAAAAACATCAGAGATGCTGTCACAGAATGAAATATCAATGCATTGCACGAATATATAACAACATAGAAGGTGTGTGTGATAGTGATAAATTGGGTTTGGATGAACCCCCCCACTATCGATAACTGTCTCTGTACATTTATATACAAAGTATACAATAAATAAATAAAGGAGATGGGATATTGCAAATATGAAGATGCTACAAGGATAAAGTTGCTACCAGATGCTACAGTGTATTCTATGTTCTCCGTTCAGTTCTTTCTATCAATTTGTATTTAAGTTATGGTGGTTGGGTAAAAGCTGTCCCTGAATCTGCATGTTTTGCACCTCAAGCTACGATACTATCTACCTGATGGCAGGAGGGATAACAGTTTGTTAAAGGGATGTGAAGTGTCCCTGACTATCCTTCTTGCCCTGCACAAGCAGTGCTCTTCGGCAAGTTCACCAATGGTTGGCAGTCCGGCCCTAATAATCTTCTGTGCTGCCCTCACAACCCTCCCCAGTGCTTTTCTGTCTGCATTAATTTGAGGGGTTTGACATAAATATCACATTAACCATTTAGGAAATACAGCCATTTATGATAGCTTTATTTTCAAAGCCTTGGACAAACTAAGTATTCTAACTCTAACTCAGTGAATATGTCTTGAATTTATTTTACATCAGTCATTAAGAAATACAAAATGTAGTCCTGAGTGATAAATTTGTCTGAAGTAGGCAGTTTTCAAAATCTGAGTGACCATGCAAGAATGAGTCTACTGAGGGAAGCCATCAAGACAACGCTAAAGGAGTTACAGGCTTCTGTGACTGAAGAAACTGTGAATTGTGCAACTTTTGTCTGTTGCATCACCAGTCACAACGTCATGGTGAAGTGAAACAGCGAAGGACTCTCATGCAAGAAAACAGATCAAACCAGGGCTCAAGTCTCCCAGGTGCTTTCTGACAAAATATAGCTGAACTTACATAAATAAAATCATTCCCCTGTGTCGCTCCACCATGAATGTGTAAAACTGATGATGCAACAGACAGTTTTTCCAATCACAGCCACAGAAGCCTATATCTCCTTCACAGTTGTCATGAAAGGCTTAGTGGTTTTCCTCACTTGTTTTCTTCTTGCATAGTAACTCTGTTTTTGAGAATTGCGTACTCCAAATTTGTCAAACAGTACTATACTCTTTGAAATTTTTACTGACTGATAGAAATTAAGTCCAAGACATGTTCAGTAACTTGGAAATGTTCCTTCATCCATCCACTGGCTTGTCTGAAGAAAACTGGCTGTAAAAGTCACAATTTGTTAAAAAAAAAAAACAATGCTTTGTTTGTTCAGTTATTTCTGGGCTCTGAAAATGGAGGGATTGCTTACAAAAATGGCTAAAACTCTGGAATATTTAATATGATCTTTTGGTTGAGTCCTTTGATTTAAAGATGAAAGTGTACACTTCAAGAACATCTTAACTGTTTCATTTCAACTCAATTCTGGTGGTATACGGATGCAAAATCATAGCATTATCCAAATACTTATGGACCAGACTGTGTACACTTGCTTTGTGAAACAGTATTTTGATGAAACTCCTGGTAGGACAGTGGACGTATATGCTGGAGTTTGTTGAAAACTGTTTTTATACAGAACTGAATGTTGCTCTCTTTAATGTGTGGGTCTATTTTTGGGAGCACTGTGTCTTTTGCTGGTGTCTGCCGCTGAAGGCGCGAGTCTCCAGTGTGCTGCAGACCAATCCCACCTGCAGCTCACATCTCTCCCTCCTGCCTTTCTTTGTCTCACTCCAGTTCTCACAACATATAAGTTTGTTCATTTCCCATCTCCGACGACTGACACATCCGCCCACCACATAACACATTTCCAATGAGGAATGTGACACGAGCGGATGAGGAGAAGGAGGAAGATGAGAGTCCTATTTACCGCAAATCTATCCAATCTTGATGAATTATAGAGAAGCATGAGTTGCTGACAAGGGTGGCATGGTCTTGTGTTGGTTGTTCTTTGGTAGGCTGAGTCTGTTCATCATGCTGCACAATCTACTTGCTCCACTGCCTGCTTGGCATCAGCCTGTCCATCTGTTTGTCTGTTTGCCTCCTGGCTCTCGCATGCTTCTCCCTACTGCCTCCACTTAAACGGGGCTTTCTCGGCTGCAGCGATTCACATGTCATCCCGGCCTGCTGCACAAGACAGGCTGCTGTGCCAGTGCTGTGTCTGCCTCGACCAAGGTAAAGCCCAGCATCCATACAAATAGGTCTGCAACTCTGCAACAAGCCAGCGATGCACATTACTATTCACAAACACTCATACACATGCCCGCTGGTACACACGAGCTGCCACTGCAAGTTGCCAAACTCAAATAAAACTTCATGTCCGTGAGAGGCTGCTTGGCTAGATGAATATTATAACAAGGTTGGTGCATCCAGCAGTGAGCGGGAAATGTAAATGCAAAAGAAAGCAGAAATAAAAAGGGTTTATATCACAGAGGAAAAGTGGCTGCGTCGTGGAGCTGTGATTTGGTGCTGTTAGCAGTCTTTCTATTTGAAACAGACAAACTAAAGTACACAGTTCCCTCAGTCACTTTGTAGCTGTCACTGCTGCTCTGCAACCCTCCCCTTTGCTCACATAGCATAGTTTGACATTGTGCTGAGGAGAGCACAGGAGCTTTTATCATCAGGGGAAGGATCCCCAGCATGGATGTAGGAACAAGCTGACAAATTCCTCTGTTAGAAACATCAGAACCCTACCCGACTGGTGACACAGATGGGTGGGGGGGTGGGGGTGGGGGGGATAGCCATGACATTTTAAGCCATATTAGAACACCACCATTTTCTATAACCACATCTTTGTAATTAATGTTACTGAGATAATTATGAAACATGAGATCCCCAAATGTGAACGTCTGCTTCAGCTATTTGTGCCTTATTCCACAAATTGAATATAGATTTTGTTAGATTTCCATCTCAGGATGAATTACAATGTCAAACTGTTGTCAGTTGCAGTTGGACTCGCTTCTGCCTGTTTGTAATTTGTGTTGACTCCTGCCATCACAGACAGCCCAGAAGAGCATGTGTCTTTGTTTCTCAGTCTTCCATATCTTCAACCATCTGCAGCTTGCTGCTCTTGTACACTTCTGTTTTAAATGCATATATGATATGAGGGACATGAGTAAATGTGCAGTGGCTTCCTTTTTAAAGTCTAATACTGTAGGAGTCACAGTGGAAAAGTAGATTTCAATAGGGTTCCAAGCACTTATTAACTAATGGATTATCTAAATAACAGAAGAATCAACAAATATGATTTTGCTAATCATTGAATTATTTAAATAAATTATCAACAGAAAGGCGAAATGTTGACAGCTTTTGTTCTTGTATTCTTGTTCAGGTATTGTAAGAGGAAGTGGCAAAGAAGCATGCGCGTATTGTGCAGAATACATAAGAGGATGGTGTGACAGCAATGAGGTGTGGCTTAGGAATGGCAGAAGAGATCAAGGTAGAGGAGGGAATGCATCAAGGATCGGCTCTGAGCCCTTGCTTGCTTGCACTGGTGATGAACAGACTGACAGATCAGACAAGAGTCTCCATGCACTGTGATGGTCGCTGATGTCACTGTGATCTCTAGTCAAAGTAAAAAGCAAGCTGATGCAACGGTACAATACATGGCACTAACACAGAGAACCACATCAATGATAAGATAAAAGACTGTTTTATTACAGTTAATCTCAGCAGGCTTTGTTAATGCACACAACTGCAACAGTCTATATACCACAATATTGTCCATAAAGTGACGAGAATATTAGTTGCATTAACAAGCTAAGGTCAAGTACACATGATATCAGTCCAACAGACAACCATGTCCTTAAGGGAAGACTGGCAGACATTCAAAACACAATGATCAGTCATACCACATACCCAAATCCAGAATCGGCAGACTAGGCTGATGAAACACCACTGACTGTATATATAGTGCACAAAGCCTGCATGACATCACCCACAGGTTTTTATAGTAACACAGAACAGCTGATATGAAGCCTTTGTCTGGGCCATGGACTGGGTGTCGCTATGTTGGCAGCAGGAGAGGTGATGCACTCATTAATACATAAAGGAATGGAGTGTGGGTGGCTCATTTTGTAAAGAAAGAACCCTGAGCACACCCCTCTCTACGAGTCCAACCATATAACCAAGCTAACAGGCTAGTGTCAGTTCGGGTGTTTATTAAATTATATTTTGGGGGACTGTGCAGTGGTTCTCCTAAAGATTTTCTTTGGTGTGGACATTAAAAGTTATGAGTCACTTATTTTCTCAGTAATCGTGCATCAAAGTTTACTGTTTAGGTAACACAGAGGCAAACAGGGAGAAATACTGTGACAGAGCAGGCACGAAGCTGGACAATCTGGCAAGGAGCAACACGTATTGACCAACAATTACTGTGGAAGGGGACAAAAAATGTGAACCAAAAAAACAAAACAAAACCTAGTGCACAGGAAATAAAGCTACACAGAGTAAACATGAAAGAGACATCAGAGTAAAAGCACATGGAATAACTAACACAGAGGAGATTTACTAGAGAGCATGAAGAGTAAATAACACAGAGAGTATCACAAGAGGAATGTGAGGAATGAATAACAAGGAGGAGAAACACCAGAGAGCAACATGAATATAATATGCAGGGAGTAACACTCGAAACGGAAAAACCCAGAGACTAGAACAGAACACCAGAAGTGTGAACTATGACAGATGATGCGAGCCTGGACAGGTGGAGGTACACACTGGAGAGAAGGGGAATAAAAGTCACTAGAAGCAAGACAGATGACCTGTGTCAAAGGGAGGGCTGTGGAACGGTGCCATTAAAAGGAGAAGAGGTGTTGAAGGTGGATGTTTGAATACTTAGGATAAACTGTTCAAAGTATTAAAGATTGTAGTAAAGAGGTGAGGAAGAGAGTGCAGGCAGGGTAGAGCAGGTGGAGAAGAGTGGCATGAGTGATTTGTGATAGAAGTCTATTTGTAAGAGTGAAAGGCAAAGATTACAAGACGAAAGCCAGACCAGCTACGTTGTATGGCCTTCAGGCAGTGCAACTAACAAAAAGACTGGATACAGAGCTGGATGTGGCAGCGCTGAAAATACTGCAATTTTCCTTAGAAAAGAAGAGGCACAGGACAGAGTGAGATGGAGACGAGTGGCTACTCTGAACAAGAGCAGCTGAAAAAAAAGATGATTAATTGTAAAAATAAATACATTAATCAAACAATTTAAAAACAATGATAATAATCTGTAGTTATAGGCATACAAATGGTTCTCTTGTTGAATGTTCTGGTGGGTTTGGAGTGGATTCCCCAATGCAGTTTGGTACATTCTGGAGAAATGTACACATAATACACATTATGGCTGTTGCACAGACTGAAGGCTAACAGCTTTTGTCAAGCAAACAAGGTGGTTTGTTAAAAGATGATTTGTTGTCTTTTTATTATTACAATCATGACTCCTAAAAATCACTCAGAAACTGTAGTTTTAGTGAAAAATACTGGTTATACCACAACATTGAAAGCTTTCACAAATGTTGTGTTTGCTGGAGTATGTTAATTTTTGCAAATTCCTAGCTGGATTACAGATTTTGCTCCTAGACCGTCATATTTTCAGCAATACTGTACATGTTATTTTTCTGTCAACGTCTCCAGCTAGAACACTGGTTAGACTGTCAAAAAATGACTGAGGCTGGTGACAAACAGTCAAGTTCTGCCCACACTAGTCACTACACTGTTTCCAATAGCCTCTGCCACATTCAGCAAGTTGGATGATCAGGTAGCCTGCTGGGAGTAAGACAGACTCAGGTGTGAGTCATGGCTACAAGCGCTCAGATGCGGGTCTTTGATATTCAGAGAGAGGACTCCTTGTCATGGATTTAAAACCAGCCAGAAGCCAGGATCGGTGTGGTGTGAGTGGGTGGGAGTTCAGCTGCTTCAAACGCACAGGAGTGTGTGGGGAGGAAGCTTTCAGGAGTGAACTAAGTCAAAGAATAATATAAAAAAAAACAGAGGGAGAGAACAGTAAGATAGTTCTGTGCCTGACAATAAAATACTGCAAAGGCTCTACAACTGTGAATCCAGAGCACCAGATTTGTTGAAATGGAAGGAAGTACAGAATGAACCTTCCGTCATATGAACAGAATTTACAGGCTCTCATTTCTTTTTAAACCTTTATTTATCATTTTTTTTCAGTAAGAGACAAAACCCTAGCACATTATTTTCAAACGTGCAAGCACAATTAAAGTGAAATCAAATATGTGCTACAACCCGAACATTCAGGAACATCGAATCCCAATACCATAGGCCCTACAAAATAAAAATAAATAAAAAACACACACATGGAAATCAGTTCAATCAGGTCCAAACGTTATCAAGGATCCAAGTTAAGCGGTACAAGGCTGTCACAGTTTTAGAAACCCATCACCCCACCCACCCTCGGACTCTCTAAACTTATTTTTTTTCCAATTAAAAACAAAACAAAACAAAACAAAAAAAATGTACCCACCAAATATGAAATTTCTGCGAGCAATAGGTGTGAAGCTACGTTGCGGTGAAGGATTTGACACTTGTGACCACTGGTGACCTTGAAAAGTAGGTCAAGGTCACCGGTCTTCGAACCCATGCTAAGTACTCCTCCAAGGCATGTACCCACCAAATATGAAGGTTTTTGCAAGTAATAGGTGCCGAGCTATGTTGCGGCGAACGAATTGATGCCGGACAGACGGACGAACTGACGGAAAGACGGACAACTCGGATGCTATATGCCCCACATCACGGCACAAGCACTGCGTGGGGCAAAAAAAAAAAAAAAAAAAAAAAGGAAATAAGTGGGATGAGGGCAGGCCATATGAGGAAGGCATGTCAGTAAAATTAAGAAAAGTATTATCCTTGAAAAGATCACAGAAACATATAATGCCCTTCTTACCCCATAGATGAAATGCAGCATCTAAGAAACGAGGTGATTATTACATAAAGGGCCAAGAGCAGAAGCAGAAACACATTTGAAGTGAAGTTGAAACTGACAGCATATTTTGAGAGATGCAAATACAACAGGATTGTGTACCGAGACAGGGACACGGGGAGAGACAAAAATAATAAAGCTGGGAGAGAGGTAGATAAACTGACTTTCTAACAGACACCAAGTTGTATGAGAATCTTTTTGAAATGAGTAAATGTATTTTTGAACGTTAGCTGCCCAGTAATAAAAGATCGAATTAGGTAAAGACGGAATTCCACTGAGCCAACATTTTTGTAATAATGATTTATGTTCTCTTGGAGTTTTACCTTCCCATATAACAAAGGAAATCATTTGATCGACTGATGTAAAAAAGGTTTTGGGTACGAACAGAAGAATACAAAGAAAAAGGTATAAAAACATGGGTAAAACATTAATTTTCACTATATTAATATTACCAAAAAGAGACACTGATAAATTAACCCATCTTTGAAAAGCAGACCTTATATTGGACACAAAAGGGGTGCACCGGTTTCCTCCCACATTTAAAGATATGCAGGTTAGGTGAATTAGAAACGTTCTAATTGTCCAGGTTTCCCTTGCAAAGAGATCTTGATCTCAATGGGACTAACCTGGTTAAATAAATATTAAATGAAACTAAATGAAAAATTAATCACGCACAAACTGGGGAAAGTTGACATTTGCCATTTGGGTCAAGGATGAATGGCACCAAAACCGAATGTTGATCGGACGAATATTTTTAGAGAAGGTACATATATTAACAATACTGAACAATGGACACTGATATTTGCACTCTGGACTCCCACGGCAATCCAGCAGGGGCCGGCAATCATTTATATATTAAAAGTGTGTATGCGTGATTTCATTTCATAAGTTCAATGTAAATACATAATATAATTGCAATTATATAACAGCTGAGTGGATCCTTGTCATTTGATTGGTGCTTTGTATGTCACATGACATGGATTAATTCATCCCAATTGTATCGCATTGCAATTTGAGTGCAGTTTGGTCCCATTTAGAGTGCAAATTTGGTTCCATACGTTTGGTACCATTACGTTTGGTACCCTATTTTTTTCTTTTTTTACTTACCTTAGCCTTTTTGCAGCCGACCTGCTCTGCGTAAGCCTGATCCCTTCAGATCTCAGAAGCTAAGCAGTACGGGACCTGGTTAGTACTTGGATGGGCGACCTCTTTGGAACACCAGCGGCTGTGTGTGTTTCTCCAGGTAAAACTAGAGTTGCATCAGGAAGGGCACCCGGTGTAAAACTTGTGCCAACTAACAATGCGGATCTGGCTGTATCCGCTGTGGCGACCCCAAACCCAAAACGGGAGCAGCCAAATGAACAACTTACCCTTTTTCCCGTTTGACGAGGCCACTCTCCATTAAATACATACAAGTCAACTATTGTTGAGGAGCTTGTTCAGGAAGGAGAGCCAAAGTTCTTACAGTCATGAGCATCCTGTCTTACTGTATAGTTGTGAGACTTGGATGCTAACCAGTGAGTTAAGATGACAACTAGATGCAGTGGCGGTTCTGCACTGAATTACTCCTCGGGCGAAACCCCCTCAGAGTGCTACCGTCCCCCCCAAAAAAGGTCAAAATTTTGCACAAACAGCCAGTTTTTCTTATTTTATTATTATTTTTAATATTTTAGAAGCATCCCTGAAATTGCAATTGACATCAAAAGACTGTAGGCTACAATACAACACTTATACAAAACATCCAGGAATTGCAAATTTGAATAAACATGCTCCCACATGCTAAATGTCTGTCATTAGACACTATATTAATCTGTCTTTTAGGGAGGAACAATTAGCTCTTTTATTAAGGTGCATATTTGTCTCAACATTCAACTAAATATTTACCTTGATGTTTGTAAAACCACCTAAAACAGTTCTGCATCTTTAAAAGTATAAAGTGGTCTCATCATCTTCTTACTCATTTATATCTGTTGTCAACCGTCAGTCATATTGACTATGGTGTAGCACCAAAAGGATCATCTCCTTTGACTGTGTGGCTCAATCTTAGATTTACATCCTCTGTGACATTTCTGACATATGAAGAGAGATGCCTGTTGCGGATGCCAGTGATTCTGCAGTGCTGACTTTCCTTCTGGCCCTAGTTTCATCGTTACAGTTTCTGATGACAGTCCATTCATTTGTCAGTCCTTATGATATTTGTTCCTGAATCTTTTTTGTTTAGTTTTTTCCTGTTTTTAGGTTACCGTTATCTGATCTCACAGCTGCCATATCACCAGTGATGACATAGAAAGAAAAATTACATCAGAACTGAAACTGATCTCTCAGCACATACACAAAGGAAGGTAACAAGAAAAACACATAATTGAACTTGAGATGTTCAGAAGGCTCATAAAACAGTAAGGAACTCAAATCTCAGATGAAATAATTTGATTTGGCACATTCACACTCTTGCTATATTCACCTAATCTAGTTCTGTAAACCGGTCCAACATACCTCAGTTGTTTAACTATTAAACAGAATATACTGTAAAATACAATACAATTACTTCGGCTAGTAATGTGAACACAGTTCAATTTCTAAACCCTCAATAAGCAGGCTCTCCTTCTGCAAACTTTTTTCCATGAGTGGGCAGTTTGTCCTCTCTGGTGAAATTTGAACCCGTTCTTACACTCTGTCTGTTTGCTTTCAATCACCTATTCTAGGCACAGAGTTCTGGTTCTGTGCTGTGTCCTAAGTGGACCTTGCCACTGGACAGCAGGATGAGCGGAACAGCGAAGAGGCTGCTCCATCCATCAAAGCACAGCATAGTGCAGGAGAGGAGAGCGCCTGTCCCATGGAACCACCGAACCATTTACACTGGTTCTGTTCTGTGCAGCTCAGTAAGCAGGGGCGCCTACAGTTGCAGGGAGGGGGCACAAATTTGCTAATTCCCATCCCCACACAGTGATACGATCACCGCTTTGTGGCGCAGACGATGATTATTTATTTTTTTCTTAAGCGTTTGTGCCGTCCCCTGTGTGTCATGAAAAAAATGCGCCCCGGGCAGCTGCCCGCTTCGCTCGCATTAAAAACCGCGTCTGACTAGATGTCTGTGGTACTGGGTCTCTTTAGAGGATATTTGGGTACAGCTGTAAAGATTTTGTCTAATAGTTACTTAGAGACACTTGGATGAGGAGTATCACTTTCACTGTAACAGACACTCAGCTAAGATTTAAGCTATGGGTTTGTTTCTCTTGACATGGTCCATCACTGACACGCATACAGTGTCTAAGTGTTGAAGATTCCAGTGTCTGGAGAAGGCCAAGGTGGTACCCAGGTTTCACTAAAACATTTACCTGTAATTTAAATGTACGTAATTCAACCAACATCAAAATTTACATTTGGCCTATGGAAATAAATGGACTGAATTTATATAGCGCTTTCCATCTGCATCAGACGCTCAAAGCGCTTTACAATAATGTCGCACATTCACCCCGATGTGAGGCTGCTGCCATGCAAGGTGCCCACTACACACTGGGAGCAACTAGGACCTTGACAAGGGTCCTTAATGATTTTCCGGTCAGGCTGGGATTTGAACAGAGGATCCTCTAGTCTCAAGCCCAACGCTTTAACCACTAGACCATCACCTCCCCTAAGTACAGCATTGAATATATCAGCATGGAATAATTTATAACCCTTCAAAGGAAGAATCTGGGCACCCCTTCAGCATGTGTGTGGTTTTGAAGTTATATGTACCGTGAAATGAGCTTGTTCATCAGGTTCTTTTATGGAGAGAGCCTTGGTCTGGTAGCCAAAAAGACCACCAGTTCCAGTTTGATATCCATCTCTAAGTTTGTTCTTCAACCTTGTTTTATAAAAACTAATATATCTAGGGATGAGAGTAGGCAAAGAAAGAAAAACACTGAAAATGGCCAGGGGTCTGGAGGCTGCCACAGGCCCCCAGTGGGGTCCAGGGGCAGCGCCCTTGGTGCATGACTGAAGGTGACTGTGCCACTCTGAAGTAACATACAGTCCCAATGAAGCTGGGACGTTGAGTGAAATGTAAATAAAAACAGAATACAATGATTTGCAAATCCTCTTCAACCTATATTCAACTGAATACACCACAAAGACAAGACATTTAATGTTCAAACTGATAGACTTTTTTGTTTTTGTGCAAATATTTGCTCATTTTGAAATGGATGCCTGCAACACATTTAAAAAAAGCTGGGACAGTGGCAGCAACAGACTGTGAAAGTTGATGAATGCTCAAAGAACACCTGTTTGGAACAGGTGAACAGGTTAAATGGAAACAGGTGAGTGTCATGATTGGGTAAAAAAGGAAAATCCCCAAAAGGCTCAGCCATTCACAAGTAAAGATGGGGCGAGGATCACCACTTTGTGAACAACTGCGTGAAAAAAAGTCCAACAGTTCAAGAACAATGTTTCTCAATGTTCAATTGCAAGGAATTTAGGGATTCCATCATCTACAGTCCATAATATAATCAGAAGATTCAGAGAATCTGGAGAACTTTCTACAGGTAAGCGGCAAGGCCGAAAACCAACACAGAATGCCCATGAACTTCAATCCCTCAGGCAGCACTGCACTAAAAACCAACATCATTGTGTACAGGATCTTACTGCGTGGGCACAGGAACACTTTAGAAAACCATTGTCAGTTAACACAGTTCATCGCTACATTTACAAGTGCAAGTTAAAACTCTACCATGCAAAGCAAAAGCCATACATCAACAACATCCAGAAACGCTGCTGCCTTGTCTGGGCCCAAGCTCGTTTGAAACGGACTGACACAAAGTGGAAAAGTGTGCTGTGGTCTGATGAGTCCACATTTCAAATTATTTCTGGAAGTCATAGATGTCGTGTCCTCTGGACAAAAGAGGAAAAAGACCATCCAGATTGTTACCAGTGCAAATTTTGAAAGCCAGCATCTGTGATGGTATGGGGGTGTGTTTGTGCCCATGGCATGGGCAACTTACACATCTGTGATGGCACCATGAATGCTGAAAGGTACATCCCGGTTTTGGAGTAACACATGCTGCCATCCAAGCAACGTCTTTTTCAGGGACGTTCCTGCTTATTTTAGCAAGACAATGCCAAGCCATATTCTGCACGTGTTACAACAGCGTGGCTTCGTAGTAAAAGAGAGTGGGTACTAGCCTGGCCTGACTGCAGTCCAGACCTGTCGCCCACTGAAAATGTGTGGCGCATTATGAAGCGCAAAATACGACAACGAAGACCCCGGACTGTTGAACTGAAGTTGTACAACAAGCAAGAATGGGAAAGAATTCCAACTACAAAGCTTCAACAATTAGTGCCCTCAGTTCTCAAACGCTTATTGAGTGTTGTTAGAAGGAAAGGTGATGTAACACAGTGGAAAACATACCACTGTCCCAGCTTTTTTTAAACGTGTTGCAGGCATCCATTTCAAAATAAATATTTGCACGAAAATAAAGTCTATCAGTTTGAACATTAAATATTTTGTCTTTGTGGTGTATTCAACTGAATATAGGTTGAAGAGGATTGGCAAATCATTGTATTCTGTTTTTATTTACATTTTACACAACATCCCAACTTCACTGGAATTGGAGTTGTAGTATCTATGTTCAGTTCAGAACATACATATCCTTTTTGGGCTACTGTTCTTCCAAAAGTACCTGTACTGAGCCATAACAACACACTGTTGAAATTATGTGGTGCACAAAACATACAGGGCTATGCAGGTAGATCCTCACAAGCACAACTTACTTTATGTGTCCACATCCTCCAGTGATGGTGAATTAAAATAAACAACTGCCGCTGTTTCTATGGAAAATTGCTTCGTACAGAGTGGAGAAATGATCTGGTTATGACCTTTTCAATACATCTGCCATACATATTAACCTTGTGTGTGCAGAGGGAAGGTGTGGGCGGGATAGACTGACAATGGCTGTCCTTCAGGGATGAGTGTTGTGGGTGTGGTGTGTGTTTGGAGCAGGAGATATAGCACTGCTATTAACTTCACTAGTGAATGGATTCCATCAGTACACTGGCAGACTGAAGAAAGGGAACGGTGTGATTCATTTATTCCAGCTCCCACTCCCAGATGAACAGTCAAAACACATAGACTGAATAGTTTGGCAATGTCACAGCTCTGAATACAAGATGCCAGGCATGGGGGTGTGGGGTTATTCACTGAAGACAAGGGCTTCTCAAAACCATTTAACACAGCAATCCACAAGTAGACTGTAGGATATTTAAAGAACAGCGCACCTGATAAACAAATAAAGGCGCCATTCTGAATGGCCGAAATAAATCTTTCAGTGGAATCAGCGAGGTCTTACACTATCAAAGTGGGCTAAATTTGCACTGATAAAACGCTGTTGAAGTTTCTCAGTTGCACAGAACATATTTGACCATTCTCAGTGAACTACAAAAATAAGACTTTCAGACCGTCAGTCAGACAAAAGAAACAAAGTAAGTTCAATACACAGGTCCATATATAACTGGACACTGACACAAGTTTTGTTATTTTAGCTGTTTGCCAAAACATATTCAAGTAACATTAATATAATCAGTATGGGTTTAAAGTGCAGTCTCTCAGCATTAATTTGAGGGTATTCACATCCACATTGGAGGAAGGGTTAAGGAAGTACAGCTCTTTAATATGTAGCTGCCTCTATTTCAAAGGACCAACAGTAACTGGACAATTAATTCAAAAGTTATTTCATGAGCTGCATGGGTGTCTCCCTCGTTAAGCAGGTAAAAGGCCTGGAGTTGATTCCAGGTGTGGCACTTGGAAGCTGTTGCTGTGAGGTCACCACATGCGGTCAAAGGAGTTCTCACTGGACATGAAACAGTCCATCCTCAGGCTAAAAGAAAGAAGAAATCCATCAGAGAGATAGCAGAAATGCCAAATCAACAGTTTGGTACGTTTTGAGAAAAAACAGCGCACTGGTGAGCTGAGGAACTCAAAACGACCTGGATGTCCACGGAAGACAACAGTGGTGGATGATTGCAGGATCCTTTCCATGGTGAAGAAAAACTCCTTCACAACATCCACCCTTGGGAGGAACACTCTCCAGGAAGTAGGTGTATCAGTATCAGTATCAGTCCACCATAAAGAGAAGACTTCATGAGAGCATTCACCACATGGTGTAAACCATTAATCAGCCTCAAAAACAGAAAGGCCAGATTAGACTTTGCCAAAAAAAAAAAAAAACAACAACAACAACAAACAAATAAACAAACATCTAAACAAGCCAGCCCAGTTCTGGAACAGCAATCTTTAGACAGATGAAGCTAAGATCAACCTGTTCCAGGATGATGAGAAGAAGAAAGTGCAAAGAAGGCTTGGAACAGCTCATGATCCAACAAAAACCACATCTTCTGTAAAACATGGTGGAGGCAGTGTGATGGCATGGGCATACATGGCTTCCAGTGGCAGTGGGTCACTAGTGTTTATTGATGATATGACAGAAGACAGAAGCAGCCGGATGAATTTTTCAGTGTTTAGGGATATAGGTTCTGCACAGAGTCAGCCAAATGCAGCAAAGTTGATTGGACGGTGCTTCACAGTACAAATGGACAATGACCCAAAACATACTGTGAGAGTAACCCAAGAGTTTTTTGAGGCAAAGAAGTGGAATATTCTACAATGCCTGAGTCGATCACCAGGTGTCAACCCGGTCAAGCATGCATTTCACTTGCTTAAGACAGAACTTAAGGCAGAATGGCCCACAAACAAGCAACAGCTGAAGACAGCTGCAGTCATAGCCTGGCAAAGTATCACAAAGGAAGAAACCCAGCGTTTGGTGATGTCCATGGTGTCCAGACTTCAGGCAGTCATTGCCTGCAAAGGATTCCCGACAAAGTATTGAAAATGAACATTTTATTTATGGCAACGTTTATTTGTCCAGTCACTTTTGAGCCCCTGAAATGAGGAGACTTTCTAGAAAAATGGTTGCAGTTCCTAAACATTTCATAGTGCGAATTTGGTTGATGTGCGCATAAAGTGTGCATGAAACAGGAATCCGCACACCAGCGGCTGAAAGACAGAGTGTGCCCTGTGTGAGCCCATCAAACCCTCTTGCAGCAGGTCTGGTCAGAATTAACTTCAAAGCGAATCGCCGCTTTAAATGAAATGACACCTCTTTCCAAACGTTGTAACACAGACAAACTACAATTGGCTAAAACATTTTTTCCTTCCAAAATGAGACGTCCTGCATTCTTATGAATTACATCCTGATGTGCAGCAGAGCCGGCTGCAAGAGCTCAGCTCAGATGTATGGAAAGACTTTCATGCCAATAATGTCTGAAAGGAAATGCTTTTGACAAAAACAACAGATTTTATTTCTATTTATGTCCAGAGATAAAGGATCCAGTGACCAATTTCATATTTATTTACTTTTCAGACTCAATAAAATGTTGTTGACATAGAAAACTTATAATGCATACTTTTAGTACACAGACAATTCACAATAGATATCGATATTGATAACATCTTATCAATACCCATCCCTAGCCAGGACACGCGCAAGGCCAGCTGGACGCTGCCAGCAGATGTGGACATGATCAGAGCACACTGTTTCTCATTCATGTCATTTCATTACTATGTCAGTGACCGTGGGTCATCTATAGAGGAACAGACGGAACACATTTGTATTGCCTGCTTGATAAATGCGGTGTTTTTATATGGCGTGTGGTTTTATTTATTTTTTAAAATATGTCCATGTCCTTTCTGATATCAGACAGTTCCCCGCAGCTTTCACAGGACAGCGATCGTAGCTCAGTGGTGAAGTTTCTGATTGGTAATCAGAGCTTTTGGAAGGCGCGGGTTCGATTCCCGTGGGTAGCATGGAAATTTTATTTTTTTATTTTCACAGCAGCTACACAATGTGCAACCACATAGCGCAACTGCTGTGAAACACGATGTGTAACCACATTGTGCAGCTGCTGGCACTGTGTTCCCACATGCACCAACCATTGCACCGGCATTGTGCAAGCCTGCCCGTCGGCGCAATGTTTCCTGGTGCGCTCATACGAGTTCTACCGCCATGAGTCACCCTGGAGTTGCACGTATTGGCACT
The DNA here is from genome assembly GCF_902500255.1 of Thalassophryne amazonica. NCBI lineage: Eukaryota > Metazoa > Chordata > Actinopteri > Batrachoidiformes > Batrachoididae > Thalassophryne > Thalassophryne amazonica. Next base: position 91,262,136 of record NC_047111.1, read on the forward strand.
ATGTGTGAAAGGGCCCATAGGCCCACAGGCCTAATTAATTTGTCAATTTACATCGCAAGTGTCAGTCTGGAGACACTATAATAAAAAAAAAAAATGGCAGAGTATTATTAAAACTTGTGCTGTAATGGAGAAAGTGAGTGCTGAGTAAATGTTGGTGATCTGGACACACAGTTTCTTACTCGGAGGGTGATGACCAAGTGGTTAGTGCCCTTGGTTTCAGTGCAGAAGGTTTTCAGTTCAAACCCCACCCTTAATACATTTCTCCATGTAATGTGGAATGCAATGTCGACTCGCATATTTGCCTCAGGTTAACTTAAGTCCTGTACAACCCCAGAGGCTAAACAGGGTGGTGTATATCCACGAATACCATTGCATGAAGACAAAGAGAGTATACCTTTCCACCCAGCTGGGACACTGGTTCATCACAGGTTACTTCACCAGCCAGGCCGCTAACAACTGGAACAATGCAAATAAAGTATTTTGCACAAGGACACAGCCAGACAGCTTAAGAGGGAATTGAACCCTAGTCTCTTGGGTGCCACTGAGCATACTCCCAGTGATGTCAGGTTTGGGCATTTAGGGCTGGGAATAGGTGTACCGCAGCATTGCTGTTAAAAAAAGTAACAATGAATTACAATCAGGTGTATTTTTTAAGGTTGTGATGTCACTTGAGGAGAAGTACAGTGTGTTGTTTCACACATACACACATTCTATGTCTCCTCAACTAGAACACAGAATAATGCCAGGAAGAAAGCCAAACAGAGTAGGGATGAGGTCTTAGCAGACTGTGGGTAGCCAAAAAAGTACTGCTACATGACCTGTTAAATGTCAGACGCCACAGTGTGGCCAATGAAAATATTTAGTTACGCTCGACAGACTTTTGGTAGCATGTGCAGTCACATTTGAAATTGTCTGCTTGGACGATTCTATGATCACACACTGGTTAGTATTCTAGCCTCAAAATGAAAAGGATGCAAGTTCAGTCCCAATGAAATCCAGATCTCTGTTGTGTGGGGTTTGCCTGCTCTCGTCACGCCTGCTTTGGTTTCTCTGTTTGGTTCATTCTCTCGGCAGAGGTTGGCGGCAACACTGGAAAAGTTGCAAAATCAAAACCAGATGAAAGCAGAAACTAGTATGGTGTTAGAATACTGGATGCATGAAGCTCTCAGTCTGAAAGTAATTGCAGGCTTTGAAGCGTTACGAATATTATAAATGTTGCAACATTTGATAGACTCCATGATTAAAGGTAGTTAATCACTTATCACCATGTATATTAGCACCTGTTATCAGTTCATTCTGGCTGAATACTAATGTTTTCCAGCTAAACCACCCTGACTTAAAGGCTTGGTATCTGTTATTTACCTGTTTTACATACTGTTTTGGTTCTATGCATCGTTAAACACACTCCTCACAGAGGTACAATCTTCCATATGGGGGAAAGTGGGAATCAAAAAACATACTAGTGGTTGAAAAACACCAAATTGGAAGATATAAGAAAGCAGTAAAGTACAAGGTCAAATGTAAAAAAAAAAAAAAAAGAAGAAAAAGGAATAGAAGAAGAAACAGAAGAAGAAGAAGGAATTCCATTCCAAGTGTGAAAAAACACTAAAGCAGGGACTGTACTTTTTTGGGCACTGAAGACAGAGTTAAAGATGCGTAAACATTCAGATTACGCTACCAAGCTAATCGAAGCATAAATACATGACTGAATCTGGACATTTATTTATTAGTTGAGGTTTTTGACAGGATGCTGAATAATGTGCTCTTAACATTATGCACTTATTATTTATACAATTTTTATAGGGTTATCTAAGGAAGAAAATGATACCGCATAAATAATCACACTAATGAGAATGAACAGAATTTTGTATTTACGGTATTGACTGCATGAGGAATTAATTGAAATACACACACAAAAAAAATGACACGGCCTCTGAAACCTGCAGAGTACACACAACCATAAATTGCTTGTGCTATAATTTTAACCGATCTGCAATGTAATGACTACACAATACAGATAGTGCACATGCTTTCAGGTGAATCCTTTACATCAACATGAAATACAATACATGAATGAAATATAATACATCACTGATTCACATTCAATAGCTTCAGAATGAAATCTGATTTCCATTAGAAATCTACCAAGATTTCATTGGTATGACGCTATTAAGTTGTCACTCAACCTTGGGAAAACTAAATGTATTATATTTGGAAATAAACAGGCACCCAAATGTAAAAATTTAACTATAAACAATAAGGAAATTGAGTTAGTAACAGAGAATAAATTTTTAGGTGTTATAATTGATAATAAACTTAGCTGGAAACCACATATAAATTATGTGAAATCAAAATTGTCAAAAACTATAGCCATTCTGTATAAAGCCAAAGACCTACTGCCGCAAGAAGGGTTACTTACTTTATATCATTCTCTGATGGTACCATATATGACATATTGTGTTGAGTCATGGGGAAACACTTACAAATCAAATACCAATCCAATATTCCTTTTGCAAAAATGAGCCATACGAATCATCTGCAATAAACAATATTGTGAACCAACTCATTCTTTATTTGTGTCTTTAAATTTATTAAAATTCATAGATTTGGTCGATTACATTACAATTCAAACTTTATTGCGAGCGAAAAACCAAGCCTTACCGAGACATGTCCAGAGTCTGTTCCGATTGAGGGAATCCAGATATAGTTTAAGAGGTTGTGCAATTTTTATGAAACCACCAGTAAGAACAAATGTAAAGGGTTTTTGTGTGTCTGTGGTTGGGGTGAGGAAATGGAACAAATGTTCAACAGAGGTTAGAATGAGTAGTACCTTAGTAAGATTTAAGAAACTACTCAAAAAGAACATCATGTCTAAGTATCATAAAGAAGCAAATATAATTTGATTTATATGGAATGTTCAATTTATAAGTGGGACTCATTGTATATTTGAATGTGTGGGTATGTATATGCGTATGTAGATATATAGATATGGGTAGGTGTATATGTATATAAGAGACTGTGTATATGTATGTATGTATATATTTATGTTTGTAAAGTATATAGGTATGTATATAGGTATATATGGCACAGCCCAAGCAGAGGGTCACCCCCAAGAGCCTGGTCTGCTTGAGGTTTCTTCCTTATAGGGAGTTTTTCCTCACCACAGTTGCCTAGTGCTCGTTCTGGGGGTTGGTAAGGTTAGTTCTTAGTGGCGTAAAGTGCCTTGATTCGACTTTCTTGTGATCTGGTACTATATAAATATAATTATAAGTGAATAGTATATTGATGTGTATGTCTGTGTGTCGACATGTAGTAGTGAATTTGTATTTATGTAAATATGACTGATAAGAATTGTTGGACTTGTACGAGCAGGGGTGGGCGCTAATAAGCTTTGCTTCAGCCCACACCCTTTCGGACTCACTAGTTTTTGTTGGGAAGGTGTCGTAGCACGGACCCACAACAGGGGGCGCAAATGAACGGACAATGAGTAAGCCTAAAAGTAACAATTTAATGTTGTAATAATACACAACTAAATTTACAGAAATTTGCACAGTCAATTAACACCAGGTGACGTGTGGGCAGGCTCGAAGATAGAAGACCCCCGACGAGAGAGAAGCCGCGTCCCACACGGCTTCCACCACCAACGGTCTGAAGAACACCGGAGCCGCCAAGTCCCGAGTCCCCAGGTGGCCTCTGTCTTCGGCTGTCGACCCTGGTACTGCTGGCAGAAAGCAGAGATAAGATGTATGAGTGTGAGTCCGCACACTCAGTAATCCACAGTCCATACACAGTTAGGAGGGAGCACCTCCACCTCCAATCACACACTCGTGCAGCTCCTGGTTTAACCACTTATCTGGGTTGGGGTGTGAGGCGAAGCCGTCGCTGTCACACCAAACGCCAATTCCTCAGACAAGGCAACACTCCAGGAAAACAGCTGCAAACAGAAGTTCAGGTTATACACACAAAGTGTCAGTCAGCAGAGAAATTACCCTTTCAATTGTAGTCGATTTCTCGGCGAGGAGGTGGAGTTGCAGTCCGGCTTTTATGATGGTGATGATGACGATGAACGAGTGACAGCTGGTGCAGGGGATGAATGATAGCTGTCACTTCTTCTGGGTCTGGCGCCCTCTCGTGCTTGGAGCCCGCACTCCAAGCAGGGCGCCCTCTGGTGGTGGTGGGCCAGCAGTACCTCCTCTTCAGCGGCCCACATAACAGGACCCCCCCCTCAACGGGCGCCTCCTGGCGTCCGACCAGGCTTGTCCGGATGTCTTGTGTAGAAATCGGCCAGGAGGGCCGGGTCCTGGATGAAGCTCCTCTTCACCCAGGAGCGTTCTTCAGGTCCATACCCCTCCCAGTCCACCAGGTATTGGAACCCCCGGCCCTTACGACGGACGTCCAGGAGCCTGCGGACCGTCCAAGCAGGCTCCCCGTCGATGAGCAGGGCAGGAGGCGGCGTAGGTCCCGGAGTACAGAGGGGCGAGGTGTGGTGTGGCTTTAGACGGGAAGCATGAAAAACAGGGTGAATCCGCAGTGAAGCCGGGAGTTCGAGCTTCACTGCGGCCGGGTTGATGATCTTGAGCACACGAAACGGACCAATGAACCTTTCCTTTAGTTTCGGAGAGTCGACACACAGAGGGATGTCCTTGGTCGAGAGCCACACCTCCTGCCCGGGCTGGTATGTGGGGGCCGGGGAACGCCGGCGGTCCGCATGGGCCTTGGCCCTCGTCCGGGCCTTTAACAGGGCAGAGCGGGCGGTCCGCCACACCCGGCGGCACCTCCTGAGGTGGGCCTGGACCGAGGGCACACCGACCTCTCCCTCCACCAGCGGGAACAATGGGGGCTGGTACCCCAAACATGCCTCAAAAGGGGAGAGGCCGGTAGCAGACGAAACTTGGCTGTTATGGGCATACTCGATCCAGGCCAGATGGTGACTCCAGGCCGCCGGTTGCGCGGAGGTGACACATCGAAGGGCCTGCTCCAGCTCCTGGTTAGCCCGCTCTGCCTGGCCGTTTGTCTGGGGGTGGTACCCGGACGAGAGACTCACGGTGGCCCCCAGCTCCTTACAGAAACTCTTCCACACCTGCGAAGAGAACTGGGGACCACGATCTGAAACGATGTCCGATGGAATCCCATGCAGTCGCATGACGTGGTGGACCAGGAGGTCTGCCGTCTCCTGGGCCGTTGGGAGCTTCGGGAGGGCCACGAAGTGGGCCGCCTTGGAGAACCGGTCCACTATCGTGAGGATTACGGTGTTGCCCTGGGACGGCGGGAGGTCCGTGATGAAGTCCAGGCCGATGTGAGACCAGGGGCGATGAGGCACCGGCAGGGGTTGGAGGAGTCCCGAAGTCCTCCGATGGTCTGCCTTGCCCCTGGTGCAGATGGTACAGGCCTGGACGTAGTCCCGGACGTCGGTTTCCAGGGACGCCCACCAGAAGCGCTGCTGGACTACTGCCACGGTCCTATGCACTCCGGGATGACAGGACAGCTTGGACCCGTGACAGAAGTCCAATATGGCAGCTCTTGCCTCTGGTGGGACGTACAGTGTGTTCTTGGGGCCGGTCCCCGGGTCTGGGCTCCTTGCCAGGGCCTCCCGGACGGTCTTCTCCACGTCCCAGGTGAGGGAGGCCACGACAGTGGACTCGGGGATGATGGTCTCGGTGGGGTTCGACAGCCCCGCTTTGGCTTCTTCTTCGTGCACCCGGGACAATGCATCTGATTTTTGGTTCTTGGTCCCGGGGCGGTACGTGATCCGGAAGTCAAAGCGCCCGAAGAACAGAGACCAGCGGGCTTGCTTGGGGTTCAGCTGCTTGGTGGTCCGGATGTACTCCAGGTTCCGATGGTCCGTGAAAACCGTGAAGGGCAACGATGCCCCCTCCAGCAGGTGTCTCCACTCTTCAAGAGCCTCCTTCACCGCGAGGAGCTCCCGACTGCCGACGTCATAGTTCCGTTCAGCTGGGGTCAACCTGCGGGAAAAATAGGCACAAGGATGGAGAACTTTATCAGCCTCCACGCTCTGGGACAGCACGGCTCCTATCCCTGAGTCAGAGTCGTCCACTTCTACTATGTACTGGCGATCAGGATCAGGCTGCACCAGAACTGGTGCAGTCGAGAACCGGCGTTTCAACTCCTGGAACGCGGCTTCGCACCGATCCGACCAGGCGAAGGGGACCTTGGTGGAGGTCAGGGCAGTCAGGGGGCTAACTACCTGACTGTAACCTTTAATGAACCTCCTGTAGAAATTTGCAAAGCCGAGGAACTGCTGTAGTTTCCTGCGGCTTGTTGGTTGGGGCCAATCTCTCACCGCCGCAACCTTGGCCGGATCAGGGGCGACAGAGTTGGAGGAGATGATGAACCCCAGGAAGGACAAAGAAGTGCGGTGGAACTCGCACTTCTCGCCCTTCACAAACAGCCGGTTCTCCAACAACCGCTGTAGGACCTGACGTACATGCTGGACATGGGTCTCAGGGTCCGGGGAAAAGATGAGTATATCGTCCAGATATACGAAGACGAACCGATGCAGGAAGTCCCGCAAGACGTCATTTACCAAAGCTTGGAACGTCGCGGGGGCGTTAGTGAGGCCGAACGGCATGACCAGGTACTCAAAGTGACCTAACGGGGTGTTGAATGCCGTCTTCCATTCGTCTCCCTTCCGGATCCGAACCAGGTGGTACGCGTTTCTAAGATCCAATTTCGTGAAAATTTGGGCTCCATGCAGGGGCGTGAACACTGAATCCAACAGAGGTAACGGGTATCGGTTGCGAACCGTGATCTCGTTCAGCCCTCTGTAATCAATGCATGGATGGAGTCCGCCGTCCTTTTTACCCACAAAAAAGAAACCAGCACCCATCGGGGAGGTGGAGTTCCGGATCAGCCCGGCAGCTAAAGAGTCCCGGATGTAGGTCTCCATTGATTCGCGTTCCGGACGTGAGAGGTTGTACAACCTACTGGACGGGTACTCAGCGCCCGGGACCAAATCGATGGCACAATCGTACGGTCGGTGCGGGGGAAGAGTGAGCGCCAGATCTTTGCTGAAAACGTCAGCAAGATCATGGTACTCCTTTGGCACCGCCGATAGATTGGGGGCGACTTTAACCTCCTCATTAGCCGTCGTGCCGGGAGGAACCGAGGATCCTAAACACTCCCGGAGGCAGGTTTCGCTCCACTGCGTCACAACCCCGGACGGCCAATCTATCCGGGGATTGTGCTTCACCATCCATGGAAATCCCAAAATCACTCAGGAGGTAGATGGTGTTACATGGAACACGATCTCCTCCCTGTGATTCCCAGACACAACCAAGGTCACTGGTTGTGTCTGATGTGTGATTAATGGAAGCAGGGTGCCATCTAGTGCTCACACCTGCAATGGTGCCGGCACAGCCACCAGGGGGAGCCCTACTTCCTTTGCCCATCTACTATCTAGCAGATTCCCTTCCGACCCCGTGTCTACCAGTGCTGGGGCGTGAAGGGTTAAATCCCCACAAAGGATCGTTACTGGGATTCGTGCAGATGTGCAGGGTTTTCCCGCGTGCGTGTTATGGCCCACCCTTAGCCCAGTTTCTAAGGACGGGCGTTGTAGTTTGACCGTTTGGGGCAGTCCTTCTGCCGGTGCTCACAAGAGCCGCAGATAAAACACTCCCCGCGGGCCAGCCTCCTTTGTCTGATGTTTGTTTTCACTTTGGCCCTGCTCGTGTCCATAGCCTCCTCAGCAGGGGGAGCTGTAGCCACACGGAGCTCTCTGGCAGTGAAGCGTGGGGACGACGTCACCTTTTCGGAACCGGAAGGAGGAGGGACGGCTCGTGCCCGGTCACGCCCCCCGGTCTGCTCCCGACGATGCTCGTTTAAACGGTTGTCTAAGCGTATAACTAAATCGACAAGCCCGTCAAAATCCCGCGGTTCCTCCTTAGCCAGCAGGTGCTCCTTCAGGACCGGGGACAGTCCATTTACGAAGGCGGCGCGGAGCGCAACGTTATTCCAGCCGGACCTCGCTGCCGCGATGCGGAAGTCGACTGCATACTCGGCTGCGCTACGGCGCCCCTGTCTCATAGACAGCAGCACGTTCGAAGCGGTCTCGCCTCTGTTGGGATGGTCAAACACTTGTTTGAACTCCCGTACAAACCCAGTATAAGACGTTAGGAGCTGTGAATTCTGCTCCCAAAGCGCCATAGCCCAGGCGCGTGCCTCTCCTCGAAGCAGATTAATAACATAAGCCACCCGGCTGGTGTCTGACGCGTACGTGACAGGGCGCTGTGAAAAGACGAGCGAACACTGCATGAGGAAGTCTGCGCACGTCTCAACACAGCCCCCGTACGGTTCCGGAGGGCTTATGTATGCTTCAGGGGACGGTGGGGGGGTTCGTTGAACGACCAGTGGAACGTCTGATACAGGCCCAGGACCAGCCAGAGGAGTGGCTGCAGCAGCGCCCTGATCGCGCGCTTCCACCCTGGCGGTGAGAGCCTCCACCCTCCGATTAAGGAGGACATTCTGCTCGGTCACTAAATCTAACCGAGCCGTGAAAGCCGTTAAGATCTGCTGCAGCTCACTCAACACGCCTCCCGCTGACGCCTGCGCTCCTGGCTCTTCCATTGGCCGTTCAAGCTCGGGTTGACGCCCCTCGGAATCCATGACGATGGCCGAGAAATCCTGTTGGGAAGGTGTCGTAGCACGGACCCACAACAGGGGGCGCAAATGAACGGACAATGCGTAAGCCTAAAAGTAACAATTTAATGTTGTGATAATACACAACTAAATTTACAGAAATTTGCACATTCAATTAACACCAGGTGACGTGTGGGCAGGCTCGAAGATAGAAGACCCCCGACGAGAGAGAAGCCGCGTCCCACACGGCTTCCACCACCAATGGTCTGAAGAACACCGGAGCTGCCAAGTCCCGAGTCCCCAGGTGGCCTCTGTCTTCGGCTGTCGACCCTGGCACTGCTGGCAGAAAGCAGAGATAAGATGTATGAGTGTGAGTCCGCACACTCAGTAATCCACAGTCCATACACAGTTAGGAGGGAGCACCTCCACCTCCAATCACACACTCGTGCAGCTCCTGGTTTAACCACTTATCTGGGTTGGGGTGTCAGGCGAAGCCGTCGCTGTCACACCAAACGCCAATTCCTCAGACAAGGCAATACTCCAGGAAAACGGCTGCAAACAGAAGTTCAGGTTATACACACAAAGTGTCAGTCAGCAGAGAAATTACCCTTTCAATAGTAGTCGATTTCTCGGCGAGGAGGTGGAGTTGCAGTCCGGCTTTTATGATGGTGATGATGACGACGAACGAGTGACAGCTGGTGCAGGGGATGAATGACAGCTGTCACTTCTTCTGGGTCTGGCGCCCTCTCGTGCTTGGAGCCCGCACTCCAAGCAGGGCGCCCTCTGGTGGTGGTGGGCCAGCAGTACCTCCTCTTCAGCGGCCCACATAACAGTTTCGTCTGTGTTTGTTTGCGGAATTGTTCATTTTTTCTATTTGAATATTTTGTGTGCCGAATAAACTTTGTCACATTGTCACATTGTCAAAACACTGTATTTCATGTATGTTTAATATACCTAGAAAGGGACTGAATTATAAACACAACTGACATGTTACTTGATAATGACTTAACCACATGTATACGTGTGTGTGTGTATATTTTCAAACTTACTCCCATTGTTGAAACTTCTCCTCATTTTCTGCCCGAAAGCCTAGGAGACAAGTGTGCTCAGGGCTCCCTGTTTGTTTACAAAATACACACCAGTGATGCCGGTAACACGTTACTCTAATCTAACCACTTTTTTTAGTAACGAGTAATCTAACGCGTTAATCTTTCCAAAGCAGTAATCAGATTAAAGTTACTTCTCCAAGTCACTGTGTGTTACTATTATTTTTGCATTGTGGGTCGATAGCAGCATTAAACTTGGTCCATGGGCAGGGGGTCGGGGTTTGACTGCACTGCCCACTTTCAGTGAGCTGTGAGCTTTTCATCCGCGGTTTTCTGCAGCAGCTATGACTCGTCCTCACCTCTTAAAGCGCAGTGACAACAGCACACCTGCACTGAGCTTTACAAAGACATTTTTATGCTTTTTTTCTCCTTTATTTAGAATTCTGAGCTGAGCTGCTCCGTATCTGCTTGTTAAAAACAGCTGATCCTCTGCGACGTGTCAACAACTAACACTATTTTCCACTGAAATGCACCTAAACTCTCTGAGGACCACATGATGTGAAAACGCAATAAAACTTTCTTACCTGTAAATCTGGTCATGTTTTCTGCATAAATAAATGTTATCAATTCTTTGTGCTCAAACACCAACGCAGGGGCGAATCCAGATGGAATGGGGGTGTGGGGCAGGGATGTGCCCCGCCCCCCCAACACCTCTAGATTAAAGGTCCAGTTTTGAAGCCTTTTTGACTACAACTACTAATACTACTTATAATGATAATAATTTTGACAAGTAAAATGTTTAGAGAGAATTTAAATGTTAGAAAAATGTTAGAAATAATTTAATAGTTACATTTATAAACAATGTAGGTTAGAAATAGCACGTTTTACTGTTACAGTGATGTCAACAGTTAAATATGAGGTCAAGAAAGAGGTCTTTATTTAAATTTTTATAAAAAACGTATTTATTTTCATTGAAGTCAAGAAAGGGTGACTATAAAGTGAGTTTTGGCAAAACAAGTATCATTGTCATGTTGAGGTGGCAGAGGGTTGTTGTCGGCAGCTGGGGAAAATAATTTAAAAAGTAACTAGTAATCTAACTTGGTTACTTTTATAATAGAGTAATCAGTAAAGCAACTAAGTTACTTTTCCAAGGAGTAATCAGTAATCAGTAATTGGATTACTTTTTCAAAGTAACTGTGGCAACACTGCATGTTACAGACCTTGAAATCCAACAGCAGGGGTCGCTATTATCCAAAGATTTATAAACATACAAAAAGAGAATTGAGACACCCCTCTGTCTCTCGTGCCCGCGCAAAATGGAGGGGAAGAGGTAAGGGGAAGAGCCAAGGGGTAGAATTGAGATTCAACATATATGTGGCCCTGTGACAGACTGGCATCCTGTCCAGGGTGTACCCCGTCTCACGTAAGTCAAGCTTTGACTCACTGTGTGCAATGTAGAGAAATGCTGGTTTCTCAGAGTGCAAAAGATGGAGAACCATCACCAACTTTTTCTCGGTCAGGCTCAAAACTTCTCAATCACTCCTCATATGTTTCAGAAATGCTCTGTGTTGTATTGATGATCATTTATTCAAAGCTTATAAACCAATAGCTCTTAGAAGGGTAGAAGTTGGGCGCTGTTGTGCACAAACTCATACATATTTACATGTAATCTCATGAAAGTCTGTTGTGAAGATGGGGATGTTAAATCAGTATATTTAATCATGGTGAAAGTACAAATGTACAAGCCCAATTCACATTGAGAAACACTGTTCATAAACTGTTGGACTATTTTTTCACGCAGTTGTTCACAAAGTGATGATCCTCACCCCATCTTTGCTTGTGAATGGCTGAGCCTTTTGGGGATGCTCCTTTTATACCCAATCATGACATTCACCTGTTTCCAATTAGCCTGTTCACCTGTTCCAAACAGGTGTTCTTTGAGCATTCATCATCTTTCCCAGTCTTTTGTTGCTTTGCTTTTTTGAAACGTGTTGCAGGCATCCATTTCAAAATGAGCAAATATTTGCACAAAAACAAGGTTTATCAGTTTGAACATTAAATATCTTGTCTTTGTGGTGTATTCAATTAAATATAGGTTCAAGAGGATTTGCAAATCATTGTATTCTGCTTTTATTTACATTTCATACAATGTCCCAACTTCACTGAAATTGAGGTTGTATGTAGACAGACACATTACATTGCAGGAATTGGTCTAAATGTTTTGAGAGCCCTGATTCTTACCTTTTTTCAACCCTGAAAACTTGCTGTCACAGGGTTCCACTGTAATGCTGTGAAAAAAAGCTGAATACATCTCGCATTCTCCATTATGGAGCAATGTACAAACCTTCCAAGCCTACAGGGGGCCGAATGTTTCAGGATCACAAGACCTCTGTGGCTCGTTTACAACAAATGTATGTCATAAAGTTCACAAAGTGCGTATCTGCAGCAGGTTTGCCATTTTCAAACTGGTCGGTAAAAAAAGGAGCACAATAACAGCAAAAAGGCATCTATGTTCAGCTGTGCTGATATTTGAATAACTCAAAATGATGTCTTCAGTGATCGAGCTGTTAAAGGAACGTTATAGGATTTATAAGGTCATATGATTGCTCTGTGCAGTCATATAAAAGCAAAGGAATAACAGGTCATTTTAAGGAGTGCAGACACCCTGTGGTGCCACTAGCGTTCCTTTGTCATGCTCCTGTATTCCAATATGATAATGTCTCCATGCACACCAAGAAAGACATTCGAAAGTGATGTCATAATCATGAGGTTGGGGTCATATACAGTGCATCCGGAAAGTATTCACTGCGCTTCACTTTTTCACATTTTCTAATGTTACAGCCTTATTCCAAAATGGAAATTTATTAAAAATAAAATAATAATAATAATAATAAAAAAAAAACCTAAGAAATCACATGCACATAAGAATTCACACCCTGTGGTGTGAAAATAAATATGCAGAGTACTAACTGAATTTGAATTGGGCAACTGCTAGGCAAAGAAGAAGATAAGGAGGAGGAGAACGTGTCCAGAGACAGTGGAAGAAGAGGAAAAGCAGAATGGTGGAAATGAGAGTCGGAACTTTGAATATTGGCAGTGTGACTGGTATAGGGAGAGAGCAGGCTGACGTGATGGAGAGGAGCACATAAAGGTAGACATATTGTGTGTGCAAGAGACCAAGTGGAAGGGAAGTTGTTGTATCATGGTGTGGATAGGAAGAGACATGGTGTTGAGTTCATTTTAAGGGAAGCGTATATTAAGAGTGTGTTGGAGGTTAAGCGAGTGTCTGATACGTTGATGAGTGTGAAGTTGGAAATTGAAGGGGTGATGATGAATATTACCAGTGCATATGCCCCACATGTAGGTTGTGAGACGAAGGAGAAACAAGATTGTTAGATGAGGAAGTGGAGAGTGTGCCCAAGCATGAAAGAACGGTGATAGGAGTGGACTTCAATGGGCATGTTGACGAAGGTAACAGAGGTGATGAGGAAGACGTGATGAGGAAGAAATGGGTAGATATGGTATCAAAGACAGGAATGTGAAAGGGCAGATGGTAGTGGATTTTGCAAAAAGGATGGAAATGACTGTGGTGAATACCTACTTTAAGAAAAGGGAGGAATACAGAGTGACATATAAGAGTGGAGGAAGGTGCACACAGGTGGACTACATTCTTTGTTGGAGATGCAAGCTAAAAGAAATTGGAGACTGTAAGGTGGCAGCAGGGGAAAGTGTAGCTAGACAGCACAGGATGGTGGTTTGTAGGATGCCTTTAGAGGTAAAGAAGAAGAGAGTGACAGCTCAACAAAGGATCAGCTGGTGGAAGCTGAAGGAGGAAGACTTGTGAAATTTAGTGAGCAGGTGAGACAGGCAGTGAATGGAGGAGAAGCAATTTTAGACAACTGAAAAAAGTACCGCAGCTGTGGTGAGGGAGACAGTTAGGAAGGTACTGGGTGTGACATCTGTACAGTGGAAGGAAGACAAGGAGATTTGATGGTGGAAAGATGTTCAGGAAAGCATAAGGAGAAAGAGGTTGGTGAGAAAGAATTTGGATAGTCAGAGAGATGAATAAAGTAGACAGGAATAGAAGGAGGTGCAGCATAAGGCGAAAAAAGAGAAGTGGCAAAAGCTAAGGAAAAGGCATAGAGGGAGCTGTACATGAACTTGAACAGGAAGGAAGGAGAAAAGGACTTGTATAAATTGGACAGACAAAGGGACAATGCGGGAGAGGCTCTGCAGCAGGTTGGGGTGATAAAGGATACAGATGGTAAAGTACTGACAAGTGAGGAGAGTGTGTTGAGAAAGTGGAAGGAATATTTTGAGGAGCTGATGAATGAAGAAAATGAGAGGGGGAAAAAAGCTGGGTGAGGTGGAGAGAGTAAATCAGGAAGTGCAAGAGATTAGTAAGGGTGAAGTGAGGGGAGCTATGAAGAGGATGACAAATGGAAAAGCAGTTGGTCCAGATGACATGCCAGTGGAAGCATGGAAATGTTTCAGAGAGATGATAGATTGTTTAATAAAATCTTGGACAGTGACAGGATGCCGGAGTAGTAGTAGTAGGATCAGCTCTGAGTCCATTCTTGTTTGCAATGGTGATGGACAGGTTGACAGATGAGATCAGAAAGGAGTCTCCATGGACTATAATGATTGCAGGTGACATTGTGATCTGTAGTGAGAGCACAGAGCATGTTGAGTCTAGCCTGGAAATGTGGAGATATGCTATGGAGAGAAGCGGAATGAAAGTCAGTCGGAGAAAGACTGAGTACATGTGTGTGAATGAGAGGGAGCCCTGTGAAACAGTGTAATTTCAAGAAGTAGAAGTGGTGAAAGTTGATGAGTTTAAATTCTTGGGGTCTCAAGTGTTCAATGTAATAGAGTGTGGTAGAGAGGTACCAGTATCGGGTATCTGCCAGACACCATATTCATTTACTTGTACTTGTAATCATAAATCTTTTCCGATACTATGATAACTGATACCCCTTTACAGCAGCGTGATGTCAACCTCTCAATGGGGATTTTCACGCACACGCTCTGTAATTTCTGGACTATAAGTCACTGCTTTTTCATACGTTTTGAACACTGCGGCTTAAACAATGATGCAGCTAATTTATGGATTTTTACAGGCTTTCATGTAATTTACTCATAAATCAAAATACGTCTATCAATGCTGTCTACTGATTGGCTGAAAGCCACAGTCTTCATGCGGAGTAAATTCCCACATGGAGTAAATATAAAGTCTTACCTGTTTGTTTCAGTAAAATTCATCACATTCTGAAGAAAAATGATCACATAAAGCCTCCTGAGTTTAGAAAACAACATCTGAAAATACTTTAATTAATTGTCGTGGCTGAAAAAAGTTCCTCTGTGACTTTGGCACTTTGTGCAACATTTCCTTTGTCAGATCACAGTTTCAGCGGTGGAGATTGTCAATCAGGTGGCTGAGTTTCAGCCCGTGGTGGCTGTCCAAGCTGATGCAAGACCGGCTCGGTCTGCTACAGGTGCAATTCGTTTGTTGGGTGTCTGTGGCACAGTCAGCTGAACCTCCTTTCCTCCTCACGGGCCACACTTTGCACCACAAGTTGAAAGAGTCACTGCGCCTAGTTATCGTCTCAGTTACCACAGTCATCAGGAGATTCTGTCTGCATGCGATGACATTATCCCATGATCCACAAAGAAAAAAAATGTTAAAATTACTCAGTTTTGCCTCCATGTGGAGCAGAGATGCCACGCAACACTGTGTGTGCGTGTGCGCACAATGCCGCTCATCAAAATTTTAATGTTTCACCTTTGGAAAAAAACATTTATGGTATGTGTTTGTGTATGTTACCTGTGTGTATTTAATTCAAAGTTTAAACAAAATAGTGTGTAGAGTGAAAGGCTGCTTAGATCAGTGTCACACACTGCAGATAAAACAGAAACAGTTTCACAGTGAATAACGATGACAAGGTTCTTTTCATCAAAAAGAATCTTCCCCTCAAATTTTCGATAAAGGCTTAGTCCTGCGAACCTCTGGAGGTGGCCTGCTGAGGATGTGCAGGGTGGTCTCTCTGCAAAGTTCTCACACTGCTGGGCCTCTCTGGGGAGGCAAAGAGGAAGGCCATCAGGTCTGCAACTAATGCTGCAGAGAAAGCCACAAGGTGGCTATGGATCAAGACGGCAGATCCGTGGGCAAACGCTGCTGGGACACAGGCCGAAGTCTGATCAACCCTGGTCGGGTCACCTGGGCGAGGGTGTCTGATGTTGTAAGACCAGTAACACCCAGTGACCCCAGGTTACATCACCGATGAAGTGTCCCAGCGCATGTGCAAGATGTATCTTTGCCCTCACAGACATACAAGTACACAGACAAGTAAGACATACACAGACAAGTAAAGTTAGTGATGGACAATTTCAGTTCTGTTACTGGTGTGGTGTTATATATTTTGTAGTGCTGATGTCCACAGGTTACATTTAAATGAGATGTTCGGCAGTGTTATGTTTGTTAAGAAACATATGATTAATTTTAAAGGACAATTTGTTGTAGTCAAAAAGTGAAGTTACATGATTTAAGTGAAATGTCTGCAGTGCAGTTTGTAAATCAAAACAAAGCTGATAATGATATTGGTAGCAGTTGCAGCCAAAAAGTAAGGAGCAACTAATGACTAAAACATGTTTTCAAAGTCATCATAAAATTGTAACAGTATCATTAAGTATTCGTATTGGTACTCGGTATCAACGAGTACCCAAATGTATGTACTCATACTTGTACTTAGTCTGGAAAAAAGTGGCATTGGTGCATCCCAAATAATTTTGATCAAGAAACATCCGCTGAGCATAAAATAAATTTTTGAGTTTTGAGCCCAGTTCAAGTTTGTTTTTGGAACTAAGAATTTTTTGTTTGGATAAATTATTTTCTTCAAATGCAAAAGTTATGCTACAAAGGAATTCTACGTTTCCAAAATTGTTGCATAAAATCACAGAAGTAAGTATGGGTATGGCAAGTTCTGTTTAGGATTCCTTTTGTAACCAATGCGTTGACAAATTAAAAATGCTTGTCATGTCAAAATTAAGGCCATCACACTGGCTTAGTGGTTGACACTGCTGCGTCACAGGGAGAAGGTCCCGAGATCGTTTCCCTCCTGGCCCTTTCTGTGTGTATAGGTGTGTTCCTGGTTCCAGGGTTCCCTCTGGGTGCTCCAGCCCCCTGCCACACAAATTTCCAAAGACATGCACGTTTGGTGAAATGGTGACTCTAAATTGGCTGTAGCTGTGAGTGAGAGTGTGGTTGTGTTTTTCTGTCGATATGTGTCAACCCTGCGATAGACTGGCAGCCTGTTGCCCAATAAAGGTTGGGACAGGCTCTGGCCCCCCCTTGACACAGAACTGGAATAAGTGCATTCAGAAAATGAATGACTGAATACCAACATGACTGTTGGAAAGATGAGCATTCTTTAACCCCTACTAAAGACTATAAAAAGTTTCATATTGCTTTTTTGTTGTTGTTGTTCACTTTACTCAATAATTACAGTAAGATGAGCAATTTCAAGTTTTCATTTTTACAGTGTAATGCACTGCTCCTAAAACAATAAATATTCAGAGCAATTCTGGGTTAATATCAGCTGGAAAACAGGGAAATACTTATTTTACAAATCTGAACTGGCTCATTGACAGCTTAATGGTTGGCATATTTAATTGAATTTCTGCTTTCAGGAGAAATAATTAAATGTGAAGTTTTGTATATTATACCGCAAACATAATGAAGGTGGTACAAAATGTTTGCTATAAACAATGTACCTTTATGAAAACTGCAATTTTTCACATCAATAGCACTAATGAGTTGTAAAATTTATACAGAAGGAAGATATCATTCGTATACGTAAAAACATGCCTGCCTACATTCACCAACAGAAGAAACTGATCTGTGGCTGATGTAAGTATTGTTAAGTGCACTGTCAGGTTAAACTGTTGGCTTCAGTGAGTGAACCGTTTTGTTCACAGTAAGTTCACTGGCACTTTGTGAAGGTTGCTGGCTCCTAATCTTCTGGAGGTGGACATATCATGGGTGTTTTGGTGGCTTCCCTCACGACTATCCTTCTTGCACACTCATTCGATTTTTGACAACGCCCTCCTCCATACAGATTTACCACAGAGTACCAGGACTGATTGGATTTCTTAAAGATCCCAAATGCAGTCAAAGACATATTCAGTGACTTGTTACAATGAAATGTTACAGAAAACTGGCTGCAAAAATGACAATTTAGTTATTTTATACTTAAAGGTGTCCATACCCAGACAGCACACATACAATGTCGGTTTTAGATTGTACAGCGGGCGTTGTTTCACACTGATCAGCATGAGGTCGGCCAAGAGTCAATGGTACAGTTCCTCCCAGCACGACTAGAGCAGCTAGATAGCTGTGACTGAATGTTATATTGTTTCTATTTTAGACTAATCTATCATGGCGATATGACAACAGAAACACTGCATTCACAACTGCTGTGATCAGTGGTTTTGAAAACAGATGTAAAAACTTCAGTTATTTCTGTCATCATATCACTGTGACAGATTAGTCTTAAATGAAAGAATGAACTGAATTTCAGGGCTGTGAAATGAAAATTGGGAAATCAGAGGAAAATTCGCAAATTCCAGTAAATCCACTCAAAGCCACAGTGTCTTTTTTCCCCAATAAAAAAAGCACAAAATAAAAGTACATTAATAAAAACTAATTTACATTGTTGTGTAAATTCATGTAGCCTAAATTCATTCAAAGCCACAATGTCTTTTTTTTTCAATGGAAGAAAGTCTAGAAAAGATAAAAAATGTACATAGTCTTTTCTGAAGTTCTTTTTGAACAGCACAATGTTTATTTTCCAGAGAGAAAAAAATTCTTACCAGTTTGCTTTTCCCATTTATCTTTCAGGTGTGTTCATGAAGCCAGCAACAATTCCACGGATTCTTGTCCTTATCACAATTTTTCAAGCCGTCTTTCTCGCCATCTTCGCTCTGTCTGATGTCACTCCGTGACACAGACATGTTGCAAATTCTTCTTTTAAAAACGTGAAAGTTCTAAAAGTTTGCAACGTCCACATGCTACGTTTAGGTAAGGTTCGCACAGGAGTCACAGTGTCACCGCAGCAACCAACCAGTTCCGCTTTACGACAACTGTCTTAACAGCCAGGATTTGAGTGGTGTTTATTCTCCTCGAAACTCCGCGGATCCGAGGAAACTGGTTTGTATCTGTAACACACAGATCAGTGTCCGCGGACTTATAAAACTTGCATGATGTCGTAAAAAAAGAACGCTTTGCGATAAGCATTTTAAAAACTCAGTAACGATCACGATTAAAGAGTACAACACTAACGCCCCCGCCCCCCTCCCCATGATCCGCAGAGTTTTCACAGCCCTGGAATTTAGTTTGGGCGCGCGCACGCACACACACACACACGCACACACACACGCACGCACACACACACACACACACACACACACACACACACACACACACAGACACACACACAAAAACAAACACAAAAGACAAAAAATAATCCAAAAGAAAAACATGTTATGGCCCAAGCAGAAGGTCACCCCTTTAAGGGCCCCTTCACACATAATATGAATGTGGCTGAATTGCGCATGAAGCAGGAATAGCATGCAATATGTGTAAAATCTGAGCTGCCTCCAACGCCTCATACACCTGTTGCTACAACTATTCGCGCACACCAGCGGCTGAAAGACAGCGTGCACTGTCAGAGCCCATTCGATCCTTCTTGCGGCAGGTGTCGGCCAAATTCCAGGTGACACACATGAACATCTAACACCGTTTGCTTGACACTTTGAAAATGTGTGGCCACTGGCGCTGTTAGCACAAAAACAATCAGCAGATGATCACTTTCGAGCTGGCGGTGAAATTTGTCTAAGTGCCCCCACGACTGTGATGTACACTGCCAAGTACACATGTGGTGTGCCAGAGTGTCGGCTCCCCCCACAACACGTGTGCGTGTGTTTCGCACGCCCCCAGCTCTTTCCCAACACATGGCGTGCATGTGGTCCCCCCCGCAGGCGAGGCACCTCTCATCTAATCACACTGACACCTTGGTCTGTGTGCCCAACGGACGGGGTGGGGGGAGCTGTTGACATCTGTGGTTCTGGACATCAGCTGCAGAAGAAGTACTGTATTGATGGTCAAGCACGTGTGTGTGCTTGCTGTCCTCATGTGGAAATACGTAAGGTTAGACCTTACTATGTGAAGTGCCTTGAGGCAGCTGTATTGTGATTTGGAGCTATATAAAAAAAATAAAAAATGAAATGAAAAATGAAATATTAACAAAGAAACAATGCTCGAAAACGAGTAGGAAATAAAAAAAACCCAGCTACCCCCTTATCACTGTTCATACATTAAAATAAATGGCAACAATAAAAACCATGCAACGTTCAGTTGTGATCACAGTCACTGCTGACAAATGTAAACTTCACAATGGAGCTAACATGGGAAGCTAATGTTTTAAAGACAGATGCAAAAATTTGGAGTTATTTGTGGCCCAGTGATCAACTCCAGACAACCTGAACATAAGTAGGAGAAACAAAGCCTTTGACAAAAGAGATAAATGTCTTGAAAAGGCGACTATGTTAGACTACTTAATGAAATCTTTCAGTGATTCCATATTATATATGAACATAGTGAATTCAGGAGATGCCATTGTTGTTCGCCCCATCTTCCCAGAATGCATTCTGCACAGCAATGATGGTGGTATCTGCAACAGAGTCTGTTATTTTCAATAAGCTTGGCGCAAACATCACGCAAAGCGACGCATGAAAAACCGTGGCTGCGCAACCCTCAGCTGTACGATCACATTAGTTACAAATGACGATGACACACAGTTGGCTTTGTCGCTTGATGCGTATTCTCAAGTCGTGCACATCTCCATAAGATGTGTTGTAAATCACTTGAGAGGTGCTATCTGCTTACAAAAACAGCACTTTCAGATTTAGGGTTTATTTCTCACTTAATTTTACAAAACGTGAGAAATATTTTAGATTTATATAGAAACACAGCTGTTTCAGAGGATTTTCCGCAATGTTGGATTATTTAATAATAAAATTTAAGTGTTTTTTAATGTCCACTTACATGCAAAATTAAAGCATATCAGCAATAAATTAATATCCCTGTTGCCTGTGTGTGATGTCAAGTCTGGACAAAAACCTGCCTGGAAATAACATGGTTTTCTGTGCGACCAAGCACTTGCAATTATGTCTTTTTGAAAGAAATGTGTAACTATTTATCTTATCATTTATCTTATCTTTATTAGCTAATATATTTCTTGATTCAAGTCATTCCATCAGATGTGGAGGGCGTAGTTTCTCACACAATTTAAGTTTCCCTTAGATATTCTATGCATTAGGACTTTGAACTCCAAACAATAACACACCTCTGAGTAGTGTCTCTGGATTAGTGAGCTCTCCCATAGGTTTTCTTTGGTCCTGGGTTCAAATACTATGCACACAGAAATGCACGGTCATTTGCTATTGCTTATTCCACCTACAATAGTTTGTTTATCTGATTTATGAGTCTTAATAGTGTGATCACCTTTGTGAGTCACTGATTTTACCTGAGGCCAAATTATGGCCATTGGTTGTTGTGAAGGCTTTGTGTCCGTTCGTCCGTCTGTCTGTGCTCAGCATAACTCCAGTCCTATTATTGCCAGGGTCTTCAAATTCACAGGGAACATTCTTGGGACACAGACCTTGGACAAGTTCAATGATGGCTAATCTTGACCTATTTTAAGAGGTCAAAAGGCCACATTGTTTCCTATTTTTATCTTCATACGGCTAAGGGTATTTTAGCATTGCATTATTTATTTCTTTATTTTTTTTAATCTCCAAGTGACAGCAGTTAATTGGCAGCCAGATGAGGTGGATGACGACAAAGGACGGGGCTCTCCTGAGCCTGGCTGTAAGCTATTTAACACACACAGATGGACGCACTGCCTCACATACATGCATTTCAAGAATTGAGGATGGAGAAGAGTTGAGACTGAAAGACGTATAGATACACATAGTAAAAAAAAGAGAACAGAACACACAGTCAGGACATGTAAAACAGTCCGGTTGTTAAGCGCTGATGTAACGCATCACGTGATAAATCTGTTTCCGGGTCCAGAGACCTCCAAGTTTACAACTAAAGTTACGCCTGTTTGATCCTTTTACGGATCTACAGTTTAAGTTTAGTTTATGTTTACATGGTGCGCAAACCTCCGTCCCTCCCTTCTCCGCCTCCACCTCCGTCAACGGCATTCGTCTGGTTCTATGGTCAGAACACTTAATAAAACTTTTTTTTTTCTTTTACTTTACATATTTTATTATGCACGGGTAAAATATACATGTCTGTTTGTTAATAAAAAATTATTTATTACAATAAACAGGACGTTAAAGTGCAAACTTCAATTTCTCCCAGAACAACATGAACAGGAAGCGATGGCAGCTCGCAGCAACTCCCATTGAAAATAACAGAGAAACAACCTGAGCGTCAGACATTTTTACATAAAACAAACGCAGTAACAACGCCTAAAAACCCAGTTAATATATCCAGGAGAGTTTTAGGCACAATATACAAAGAGTTTTATGTTGTGATGTTAATGCTGTTGTCCGTGTGCAGCGGTGTAAGTGCAGCCTGATCAGATCGTCTCAGTGCAGTTCTCGATGTTAATGACAACGTGCCTTTTTTGTTTGGAGTTGAAAATCACATGATGCGTTATGTCACACTTAACAACCGGATAAGGACGGTTTCTCACACACTCTGGACACACTGCACTGCGGTTCCTCTAAGTCAAGCTGTAGATAACAAATATTTTTTTCTTATGGCTGTGATGTTTTGATTTAATAACAAAAGCAGGAACACAACAGTCTCATCTGTTTTTTTTTTTTTCTTTTTTTACTTAACTCTTGTCTGTTTTTGCTGTCTGTCAGTCTAAGACCTTTGCCGTCAGACCAAGCTGCACAGGTACATTTGTCAGCATCATTTTCTTGATGTCAGTAAACCATTGTATTATAAGCAGTTATTTGATTTCTCACTGTATTTTTTTCTCTCTGTATTTCTTATAGCTGTTGAAAGGCTCATTTTAGAGCAACTTGGAGAACTCCAACTTAAGGTGGAACACAAAACGGTGGTGCAGAAGTCCACCACTCACCACAGACAAGATCCCGATGATGAGAAGCTCACCTCCACCCTTCCCAATGCTTCTCTCAAGGATCTGGAACTTTTTGCCTAAAACCAGATTAAAGACAAGCGGTGACAGAGCCTTTGTAGCGGCTGCCCCCAGGCTCTGGAATTGTCTCCCCTTTAATATTAGATCATCCCGGTCCCTAGATACTATTAAAGCCTGTTTAAAAACCTATTTCTTTTCTCTGGCCTTTCCTAAATGAGCGATTACATCTCTGTTTCACCTTAGTATTTCTTCTGTTTTTCCTGTTGCTTAATGCGGATAAATTTACCTTATTTGTAGTCTTTCAGTAGGATGGCCCAAGCAGAGGGTCACCCCTTTGAGTCTGATCTGCTTGAGGTTTCTTCCTCAATATCATCAGAGGGAGTTTTTCATCACCACTGTTGCCTGTGTGCTTGCTCTAGGGGTTAGTAAGGTTAGGTTAGACCTTACTTAAGCGTTGCACCTGAGGCAGCTTTGTTGTGATTTGGCACTATGTAAATAAAATTAAATTAAATCAAATTAAATTATTCCCTACTACTTTTTACTGTTTATTTTACTTTGTCTATATCTGTTTTACCACCTGCTGTAATTTTATTGTTATTTTTTTATTCATTTATTCACAATTGGAGGTAACTTGGTGCCCATTTTTTAATTATGTACAGCTCTTTGGTTTTCTCTGGGCCCCTCCCCAATCGGACCGGGAGTGACATGTTTAGCCGCATGTTCTCCTTGAATTGCTGGCTGTCTGAGTGGTGTCCAAAAAATGAGGTGGGCTTCATAGATAATTGGCAAAGCTTCTGGGGAAAACCTGGTCTTGTTAGGAGAGACGGCATCCATACCACTTTGGATGGAGCAGCTCTCATTTCTAGAAATCTGGCCAATTTTCTTAAATCCTCCAAACCGTGACTATCCAGGGTTGGGACCAGGAAGCAGAGTTGTAGTCTTACACACCTCTCTGCAGCTTCTCTCCCCCTGCCATCCCCTCATTACCCCATCCCCGTAGAGACGGTGCCTGCTCCCAGACTACCAATAACCAGCAAAAATCTATTTAAGCATAAAAATTCAAAAAGAAAAAATAATATAGCACCTTCAACTGCACCACAGGCTAAAACAGTTAAATGTGGTCTATTAAACATTAGGTCTCTCTCTTCTAAGTCCCTGTTGGTAAATGATATAATAATTGATCAACATATTGATTTATTCTGCCTAACAGAAACCTGGTTACAGCAGGATGAATATGCTAGTTTAAATGAGTCAACACCCCCGAGTCACACTAACTGTCACAATGCTCGGAGCACGGGCCGGGGCGGAGGATTAGCAGCAATCTTCCATTCCAGCTTATTAATTAATCAAAAACCCAGACAGAGCTTTAATTCATTTGAAAGCTTGTCTCTTAGTCTTGGCCATCCAAATTGGAAGTCCCAAAAACCAGTTTTATTTGTTATTATCTATCGTCCACCTGGTCGTTACTGTGAGTTTCTCTGTGAATTTTCAGACCTTTTGTCTGACTTAGTGCTTAGCTCAGATAAGATAATTATAGTGGGCGATTTTAACATCCACACAGATGCTGAGAATGACAGCCTCAACACTGCATTTAATCTATTATTAGACTCTATTGGCTTTGCTCAAAAAGTAAATGAGTCCACCCACCACTTTAATCATATCTTAGATCTTGTTCTGACTTATGGTATGGAAATAGAAGACTTAACAGTATTCCCTGAAAACTCCCTTCTGTCTGATCATTTCTTAATAACATTTACATTTACTCTGATGGACTACCCAGCAGTGGGGAATAAGTTTCATTACACTAGAAGTCTTTCAGAAAGCGCTGTAACTAGGTTTAAGGATATGATTCCTTCTTTATGTTCTCTAATGCCATATACCAACACAGTGCAGAGTAGCTACCTAAACTCTGTAAGGGAGATAGAGTATCTCGTCAATAGTTTTACATCCTCATTGAAGACAACTTTGGATGCTGTAGCTCCTCTGAAAAAGAGAGCTTTAAATCAGAAGTGTCTGACTCCGTGGTATAACTCACAAACTCGTAGCTTAAAGCAGATAACCCGTAAGTTGGAGAGGAAATGGCGTCTCACTAATTTAGATGATCTTCACTTAGCCTGGAAAAAGAGTCTGTTGCTCTATAAAAAAGCCCTCCGTAAAGCTAGGACATCTTTCTACTCATCACTAATTGAAGAAAATAAGAACAACCCCAGGTTTCTTTTCAGCACTGTGGCCAGGCTGACAAAGAGTCAGACCTCTATTGAGCTGAGTATTCCATTAACTTTAACTAGTAATGACTTCATGACTTTCTTTGCTAACAAAATTTTAACAGAGAAAAAATTACTCATAACCATCCCAAAGACGTATCGTTATCTTTGGCTGCTTTCAGTGATGCCGGTATTTGGTTAGACTCTTTCTCTCCGATTGTTCTGTCTGAGTTATTTTCATTAGTTACTTCATCCAAACCATCAACATGTTTATTAGACCCCATTCCTACCAGGCTACTCAAGGAAGCCCTACCATTATTTAATGCTTCGATCTTAAATATGATCAATCTATCTTTGTTAGTTGGCTATGTACCACAGGCTTTTAAGGTGGCAGTAATTAAACCATTACTTAAAAAGCCATCACTTGACCCAGCTATCTTAGCTAATTATAGGCCAATCTCCAACCTTCCTTTTCTCTCAAAAATTCTTGAAAGGGTAGTTGTAAAACAGCTAACTGATCATCTGCAGAGGAATGGTCTATTTGAAGAGTTTCAGTCAGGTTTTAGAATTCATCATAGTGCAGAAACAGCATTAGTGAAGGTTACAAATGATCTTCTTATGGCCTCGGACAGTGGACTCATCTCTGTGCTTGTTCTGTTAGACCTCAGTGCTGCTTTTGATACTGTTGACCATAAAATTTTATTACAGAGATTAGAGCATGCCATAGGTATTAAAGGCACTGCGCTGCGGTGGTTTGAATCATATTTGTCTAATAGATTACAATTTGTTCATGTAAATGGGGAATCTTCTTCACAGACTAAAGTTAATTATGGAGTTCCACAAGGTTCTGTGCTAGGACCAATTTTATTCACTTTATACATGCTTCCCTTAGGCAGTATTATTAGACGGTATTGCTTAAATTTTCATTGTTATGCAGATGATACCCAGCTTTATCTATCCATGAAGCCAGAGGACACACACCAATTAGCTAAACTGCAGGATTGTCTTACAGACATAAAGACATGGATGACCTCTAATTTCCTGCTTTTAAACTCAGATAAAACTGAAGTTATTGTACTTGGCCCCACAAATCTTAGAAACATGGTGTCTAACCAGATCCTTACTCTGGATGGCATTACCCTGACCTCTAGTAATACTGTGAGAAATCTTGGAGTCATTTTTGATCAGGATATGTCATTCAAAGCGCATATTAAACAAATATGTAGGACTGCTTTTTTGCATTTACGCAATATCTCTAAAATCAGAAAGGTCTTGTCTCAGAGTGATGCTGAAAAACTAATTCATGCATTTATTTCCTCTAGGCTGGACTATTGTAATTCATTATTATCAGGTTGTCCTAAAAGTTCCCTAAAAAGCCTTCAGTTAATTCAAAATGCTGCAGCTAGAGTACAGACGGGGACTAGAAGGAGAGAGCATATCTCACCCATATTGGCCTCTCTTCATTGGCTTCCTGTTAATTCTAGAATATAATTTAAAATTCTTCTTCTTACTTATAAGGTTTTGAATAATCAGGTCCCATCTTATCTTAGGGACCTCGTAGTACCATATCACCCCAATAGAGCGCTTCGCTCTCAGACTGCAGGCTTACTTGTAGTTCCTAGGGTTTGTAAGAGTAGAATGGGAGGCAGGGCCTTCAGCTTTCAGGCTCCTCTCCTGTGGAACCAGCTCCCAATTCAGATCAGGGAGACAGACACCCTCTCTACTTTTAAGATTAGGCTTAAAACTTTCCTTTTTGCTAAAGCTTATAGTTAGGGCTGGATCAGGTGACCCTGAACCATCCCTTAGTTATGCTGCTATAGACGTAGACTGCTGGGGGGTTCCCATGATGCACTGTTTCTTTCTCTTTTTGCTCTGTATGCACCACTCTGCATTTAATCATTAGTGATTGATCTCTGCTCCCCTCCACAGCATGTCTTTTTCCTGGTTCTCTCCCTCAGCCCCAACCAGTCCCAGCAGAAGACTGCCCCTCCCTGAGCCTGGTTCTGCTGGAGGTTTCTTCCTGTTAAAAGGGAGTTTTTCCTTCCCACTGTAGCCAAGTGCTTGCTCACAGGGGGTCGTTTTGACCGTTGGGGTTTTACATAATTGCCTTACAATATAAAGCGCCTTGGGGCAACTGTTTGTTGTGATTTGGCGCTATATAAAAAAATTGATTGAATTGATTGATTGCCATCGTTTTAAACGTGCTTTAGAAATAAAGGTTGAGTTGAGTTGACTGGACAGGGCTGCAGGACAGCAAGTTTAAACAAGATCTAAATGGGACTTTGTTTAGTTGACTCCATTCTTCGCAAGTATAGACGGGGGGATGAAAGTGATGGATCAAAGTAATTCTGATGTCTGTTTTCTCTCCCACCACAGTGGGTTGATGGAAGAGGAAAGAGAGGGTTGAGGAGTGATTTGAAGTGTCAAGACCACTTGGCTCGAAAGGGTTGAGACATCACTGGGAATCCACACAGATTGTCGGTTTAAGCAAAATGATAATTTATTAAAGAAGTCATTGTGTGTGATAGGAAATTGAAAATTTGAGGGTTTTTTGGCAGCACCTTTGCATTGAAGTAATTTTTCCAGCATGGAGATTATTGTATTTTGCTGTATCTAAGGTGTGTCGAGAGCCTTTGCAATAGGCAATTTGATGATTACTTTGTGGATGTTCACAGTTTGTTTACAATCTGTTTCATTCTATGATAGTCATGTATGGGGCCCTCATTTGAGGGGTGTGTGCTGTGGTACCCTTCAATATTTGAGCAAACCCTGGAGTCACATGCAGCCGGGGTTCATATATGCAAATATCAGATTATCCCTGAATGTTCTCACTCAAATGTTGGTATCCCTTTTGGTTGTT
Source organism: Thalassophryne amazonica (assembly GCF_902500255.1). NCBI lineage: Eukaryota > Metazoa > Chordata > Actinopteri > Batrachoidiformes > Batrachoididae > Thalassophryne > Thalassophryne amazonica. The sequence continues at coordinate 91,290,019 of NC_047111.1, forward strand.
CAAAATATCATGGCCTATGGCTCTATATGCTGGGGACTGTGAAATGGACAGAAAGGGACATTTCAGATTGCAAAGCTGTCTTTGTCAGGGGGCAGCTCGGTCAAAAAACAAAAAACAAAAAACAAAACAACAACAAAAAACAAACAAACAAATGCCCTATCCATGATATACTGCTGTGTAAGTCCCACAAGGTGTTAACAAGGTTTTAATGTTCAGCACTAAACACAAAAACTCGCCAATCCAGAAATATTAAAAGTTTAAAAGGCATCATTTCAAAGAAGCTTGAATTATTACTATTGTAATTTTTAATGTCATTAATAAATTCAAACATATAAAAGCTGAAGGGTGCACAAACATTTTGGATGCGCTGCACACGCTCTACAGTGCATCCAGAAAGTATTCACAGCGCTCGCTTCTTTATCCAAATTTTATGTTCTGGACTTACTCCAAATGAATCAAACTCATTTTTTTCCTCAAACTTCTATAAACAATACCCCATTATAACAATGTATTCACAGCCTTAACCATGAAGCTTAAAATTGAGCTCAGGTGCATCCTGTTTCCACTGATCATCCTTGAGATGTTTCTACAGCTTAACTGGAGTCCACCTAGGCTTAATTCAGTTTACTGGTCATGATTTGGAAAGACACACACCTGTCTACATATAAGGTCCTACAGTTGACAGTGCATGTCAGAGCACAAACCAAGCATGAAGTCAAAGGAATCGTCTTTTGACCTCAAAGACAGGATTGTCTGGAAGCACACATCTGGGGAAGGGTACAGAAACATTTCTGTTGCTTTGAAGGTCCTAATGAGGACAGTGTCCTCTGTCATCCGTAAAGAAGTTCAGAATCCACCAGGACTGTTCCTACAGCTGGCTGCCCACCTGTCTAAACTGAGCAATCGGGGGGACGGGCCTTAGTTGAGGAGGTGACCAAGAACCCCAACGGTCACTCTGCTCCAGCATTCCGCTGTGGAGAGAGGAGAACTTTCCAGAAGGGCAACCATCTCTGCAGCAGTCCACCAATCAGGCCTGTATGGTAGAGTGGCCAGATGGAAGCCATTCTGTAGTAAAAGGCACATGGCAGCCCACCTGGAGTTTGCCAAAAGGCACCTGAAGGACTCAAATGCCATGAGAAACAAAATTCTCCAGTCTGATGAGACAAAGACTGAACTCTTTGACATGAAGCCTGGCATCATGTTTGGAGGAAACCAGGGACCATCCCTACAGTGAAGCATGGTGGTGACAGTATCATGCTGTGGGGATGTTTTTCAGAGATAGGAACTGGGAGACTAGCCAGGATTGAGGGAAAGATGAATGCAGCAATGTACAGAGACATCCTGGATGAAAACCTTCTCCAGAGCGCTCTTGACCTCAGACTAGGGCCACGGTTCATCTTTCAGCAGGACAATGACTGTAAGCACACAGCCAAGATATCAAAGGAGAGGCTTCAGGACAACTCTGTCATTGTGCTTGAGTGGCCCAGCCAGAGCCCAGACCTGAATCTGATTGAGCAGTTATGGAGAGATCTGAAAATGGTGGTGCATCGACACCCTCCATCCAACCTGATGAAGCTTCAGAGGTGCTGCAACGAGGAATGGGCAAACCTGACCAAAGATAGGTGCGTCAAGCTTGTGGCATCATATTCAAGAAGACTTGAGGCTGTAACTGCTGCCAAAGGTGGATCGACAAAGTATTGAGCTAAGGGTGTGAATACTTCTTTTTTTAATTTTTAATAAATTTGCCAAAAAAAAAAAAAAAAAAAGTTTTCATGTTGTCCTTAGGGGGTGTTGTGAGTAGAATTTTGAGGAAAAAATGAATTTACTCAATTTTGGAATAAGGCTGCAACATAAAATGTGGAAAAAGTGAAGCGCTGTGAATACTTTCCGGATGCACAGTGTACAGCACGACTTTACTTATGTGCTTAGTACACTTTATTATATATACTTAGTTTTTGGAAGTGTTTGGTCATTATAGTCTGAGAGGATCTCAGTAAACACTGTGCCAGGTATTTATCTGCCAGCTGCTTTAAAATCCTAACACACACAGCAGGCTACGATATGACTTCAAACTCTGTCGAACAGAACTTTTCTTTTGTCAGTTCTCTCTGACTCTGAATTGTGCCCAATATTTTTTGAAAATGGTCTCTCCCAAATCACATTACACACACACACACAGACACACACACACGCACACACAAGAATCATCTCACTGTAAAAGTTAGAATGACTAATGAAATTTCTTTGTCTAAAAACATTCTTAATAATACACATCTATCATTTGACTTCTCCACTTAAAATTGCAACAGGTGTAGAGATGAAGTCAGATTGAACATTTTTTTCCAAACTATGATTTGATCTTATCACTTGAAAGCCATATTGCATGATATGATGCATAACCAATAAAATTGTTTTGTTGTATCAATAATATGGCTTACAGAGTGCTGAAATGCCACTCTTCTCATATGTTACTTTAATGACCTAAACCTCCTTTTGTTTCAGTACAGCATACAGTATAATCTGTATGCTGTGGGTAATATATGCAGCCCTGTCTGTACTGTATCTGCTCTTATCTACTGGAAGTGTTGGAGAATATTCTCCTCCTTGGCAGAGTAATTGGTTGGTTATGTCAGAATGACTCAGTGAGAAAATGACGGCCAACAGAAAATTCCTCCCTCCTGTTGTGATCATTCTCTACTACTCAATATTAAAAATGACATATTAAAGAATATTACCTAGGAAGCACCAGACTAAAACCAATGTGAGTCCATTTTAATGGCGCACTGCTCGCTCATCAACGCCAATACTCGCTAAGTGTTATTATGAATTAGCTGTGCATGCCTAACGGCAGGGTGGAGAGTGATAGAAGGATTCTTGTCTGAGAGAAAGAACGCCCAGCCTTTTAGTAAATGTAGTTACTACAAACTCACATATGATACTGTGCAAAGATGTAAAATGAAAATTTTTATAGAAGCAATGCAAATATTAGTTTTTATTCATCCAAATGCATAATAGTCAAAACATCAACAAAACTTAAATGAACATCTGGAGTAAGCAACATCTGTCTTCTGAAGAGCATCAGTTCTCTGAGATACACCTGCACATAGCCAAGAGATTTGTAGGCATGTAGTACAATGCACAATTAAACAATTATATGGGTACAAAGCAACTCAACTAGCTAACTACAGGGACTGATGATGAACAATCTAATACGCCGTTTGAAACACAGCCATTAATTGAACCAGAAACAGCTGTGCAGGAGAATTAAAACTGGTTGATTGATTGATTTGGTAAAATAATACAAAAAAAATGTAATTTCCCATTAAAATACACAGAGCACAAGAAAGTGAAAAACACTTGTTTCCATTGTGGTCCGGTTAAGTAAGAGTTTCCTAACTCCTAGTGATAGATTAATTTTAAAAATGTTTCACCATTGTATAACTGAACACAATAACTGAGCAGTAAGACACAACACTGTCTTTCTGCATCCTCAAGGCGTTTCAGTAAAAAAAAAAAAAAAAAATTAAGGTGGAAGAACAAAGACAGGGGCAGTGTCAAGGATAGCAGATGAAAAGGTTGACCAAGGAAAGACCATGCACCATATTGACTTCGTTCACAGTTCGAAGTTGTGCAATGGTGCCAGTGGTGGGCACAGCTAACCAAAAAGTTAGCTTCGATAAGTGGTAATCAGCTAACTGAAAAGTTTTTTAACGCTAAACCAATAAACTGCCTAAAACGTATCGGAAGCTACAGATAACCGATTACTTTACATTTTGCCTCCCATACGCTCTCAGCTACTAAGAAGCTGATTTTGAGTTTAAACACTGCCAAAGCTTCTGATAGAACCAACGGCGATCACAAACCCAAACAGCCAATGAGCCAGCACTTGTCTTTGTGCGCTCTGCCCCCTGCTGTAGGAGAACGTCATTTACCCTGACAGGATACAGTGGTGCCGCGATGAGGCCAAGGTCTTGAAATGGAAAGCAGGTTTGAATTATGGTTTTGCTTTAAAAATAAAATTATTCCGGATAGAATAAGTACATTAATGTAAACTCTTAAAATGTACAAAGCAATATATAACACATATCTCTTAATTTTAAAATAATGCACTAATTCTGAAGATTTGAACATTAACACACCAAAGGGATTATGGATAAACTAAGACTCCACTCATACTGATTGGTTGATTCATTCATTCTATGTAAAACCAACACAAGTGAATCAATGTAATGTGTTGGTGTTTACAAATAAATGTGCTTTTGTAAAATATGTATTTTTTTTAAAAATTTGTATAAAAAAAGAAAGAAATTTTCAAGATACCGCTAGACTATGACTAAGCGCACGCGTGATGACATCACAACTCTATCTGGTTAGGGAGACAAGGTTTCTTTTAATAACAAGAACTGTCAAAAAACTTTCTCATGTGTTGGAATTGTGTGGCGATAGGAATCGCCTTTTGAATGCTTGTATATTGATGTCAGTCGCACAAAGAAATCAAATAATAGTGAAAACATGTTTGGTACGGTGTTATAACAGATCAATCAGTTGCTCCGTGAGACGTCATAACATCAAGCCTGGTTCACATGGCAAGATAATTAGGCCGATATCGGACCTGATCTTCCCCTTCCGACAATCTTAAGGACGCCCCGACAATCGTGATGATGCTAAATATCTTATCAGATATTCCTGCCGTGTGTGGTTTGTAAGAGCACTCTGATCTGCTCAGAAGGACGTGAGGAGCTAAATGTGACATGCAGCCAATCAGAAAGCGAGGTGTCTGACCTGAGAATGTTCGTGTGTGAAATCTGTTTGTGTGTGTTGTTTTTACTGTGTGGCTGACACCACACACTGTACAACTAAACCTGTCAGATCTATAATTTGTTTTTATCTCCACGTGTGGGGTCTCTCAGGTTTTGGAAACCTACAGATAATTTTAAAATCCTGCGGTCGATAACACTGTGATATAACCGGTCGCCAGTAGATGGCAGTGTTCTATGTATTTTGACACCGGTTATATCACACAGTCTGAATCACAATTTTGGCTTTTGGAAAAGCAACCTGGGCTTCTTCTGGCATTTTTACATAAAACAAACACAATAACAACATCTATAAACCCAGAGAATATATTCACGAGAGTTTTAGGTACAATATACAAAGAGTTTAATGCTGTTGTGTGTGGAGCCTGATCAGAGCGTCTCAGATGCATTTCTCCTGTTGTGAACTTTTACCCATAATGCACTGCGCGCACACCATGTCCACACTAAAACCTTCAAAATTAGTGCATTACTTTAAAACTAAAACATATATCTGATATTTTCAATTCATAAAATTTCTGACGTGACGTTAATTTAAATAACCTGTCCGAAATTAGTTAGGTTAAAATTCTAACCCTAAGTTAAAACTCTATGCCTCTGGATGAATTGGGTGCTATTGCCAGTGTATTAGTATGGGGTCAAAAGAAATGAGTTTTTTTCTTTTCTATGACCAGTTCTCTGTTGCCTGCAGAGGATAGAGCAGTTTATTCTGGAACCAGCTCTTCTTTGTTTGTAGAGGATAGAACTGCGCATCTACTACCAAAAACTACATCTGCAAAAATGTTAGCGGTCTAAAAATGATCGGACCAAAACGTATCGGAAGATAATTGGTCCGATGATGGTTTTCAAAGTTATCTGAAAAGCTAATCCGATAATGAAAACATCATCTTCGATAATTAGTGGTTAGCGGATTAGAGGAACTGTGCCCACCACTGATTGGTGCCATCAGCTCAGACATGGGACAAACCAGGTAGACAGTGGTGCACACATTCAGTGAACAAATAATCAAACGTCCAATGGGGAAACAAAGCCAAGCAAATGACCAATGCATGAAAACACAAGACCTGGGATGTAGAAAATGGCAGCAGGAACAGAAATATAAAAGCAACATTTTTGTTTTTATTCCCAGTTTTGTTTCATTAAAATAAAAGACTGATTTTTTTTCTATGTAGACAAAAGGCTTATTTAGCTAAATTTTGTTCACAAATTTGTTAAATTCATTGTCGGTGAGCACTTCACCTTTTACCAGTCTCACAACTACCAGATCCAACTTCGTCACCAAATAAAGATCTTTGTTTTAATATAAGCTGCACATTTTAGAGTGACCTATCACTGTGACCAGTTTAAGGCATGCCTGCGCAATAATCATGCGGTCTAATCAGCATCTTGATATGTCATAACAGCCAGGTAGATAGATTAACTTGGGAAAACAGAGCTGCTTACAGATTTCAACAAGTTTGTGAACAAAATTCTTCTCCTTTGGCGTACATAGAAGACGTGTTACATCTTTTTGATCTTTCTTGAGTATATTTGGCTGTAACTAAAAACCAATGACCAGACAGAACAGTACATGGATGTCTTAGGAAGTAACAGTGAAGCATGGTGAAGGGTTCTTGCATATTTGAGATACGAGGTCTATTAGAAAAGTATCCGACCTTATTATTTTTTTCAAAAACCATATGGATTTGAATCACGTGTGATTACATCAGACATGCTTGAACCCTCGTGGGCATGCAAGAGTTTTTTCACGCCTGTCGGTTACGTCATTCGCCCGTGGGCAGTCTTTGAGTGAGGAGTCGCCCACCCTCTCGTCGATTTTTTCATTGTTTAGGAATGGCTCAGAGACTGCTACTTTGTTTGATAAAAATTTTTTCAAAACTGTAAGGCACAACTGAGTGGACACCATTCGATAAATTCAGCTGGTTTTCGTTGAAAATTTTAACAGCTGATGAGAGATTTTGGTCTGGTAGTCTCGCTTTAAGGACGGCCCATGGTGCCTGACGGCGATCTGCGCTCTGAGGCAGCGTTATCTCGCTGTTTCAAGTTGAAAACTTCCACATTTCAGGCTCTGTTCACCCAGTAAGTCGTCAGAGAACAGAGAACTTTCAGAAGAAGTCGGCATGAGGAGTTTATGCGGACATTCCACTGTTAAAGGTCATTTTGTAATGAAAGAACGTGCGGGCAGATTCGCATGTCGGGCCGCACCCGACCGCGGGGGGTCGCGACAGGAAAAACACCTCCGTTGGAAAACTTAACGGGCAAGTTGGAACATGCCCAACTGTTAAACAATTTCTCAGTTACTCACTTGCTGAAAGCCATCAAAAGCCGCCTGAATTTTACAAATGGTTTTCAACACGGAGGTGTTTTTCCTGTCGCGGCGCACACAGATTTGCGTCGTCGTCACAGAAACGACTCGCGAATTTGTGCACACGTTCTTTCATTACAAAATGACCTTTAACAGTGGAATGTCCGCATAAAGTCCTCATGCCGGCCTCTTCTGAATCTTCTCTGTTCTCTCACGACGTCCTGGGTCAACAGAGCCTTAAATTAGGATGATTTCAGCTCGAAACAGCCAGACGACGTCGCCTGGGAGCGCTGCGCGACGTCCCGCTCCGTGGGAAGTCCTTAAAGCGACAGAAACACCCCATAATCTCTCATCAGCCGTTAAACTTTTCACCGAAAACCAGCTGAATTTCTCGAATAGTGTCCACTCGGATATCCATCACAGGTCCGGAAAAAAGTTTGATAAAGCAACGCGCGCCGTCTCCAGCAGCGTCTCAAACAAAGGAATTCAGCCGAGAGGGCTGGACCAGTGCTCACTCAAAGCCTGCCCACAGGGAAATTACGTCACCGACGCGTGAAAAAACTCACGCATGCGCACGAGGGTTCAAGCATGATTGGTGTAATCGCATGTCATTCAAATCCATTTAGTTTTTTCTTTTTTTATAAAACTGCCGGTTAGTTTTATAAGATACCTCGTACATTTCTGCAAATGGAACTGAAACTTCTCCAGAATGAATGGTCTCTAATACTGACAATTACAAGTGGGTATATCCATTGTATAGCAGCATCACTGAAATGTCTGATTTGTTCCCGATTCATTCTGCAGCATAACAACAGCTCCAAAACATACAGCTAAAGATATAAAGAACTTTCTTAAGCAAAAAGAAGAACATGGAGTCCTGGAAGAGATGGTGCAGTAGTCCATTAATTTAATAAAAACAAGTTGCAGTGTGGTTAAAAGCATGGCAGAGCGGCTCACAGAAGTGAGAGCTGTGTAGAAGTCAATGCGGGCAGTTAGATAGGTTGAGACTTTCTTGCTAAGGCAGAAATCACAGACAGTGAAGAAGTGCTCCTGGGTGGTGCATGAGCACATGGCGACTGAGTCACTAAAAGGTTCTGTCATTCACATCTTAGTAGGCACTCACCCACCAAACTACCAGGGCCCTTGATAAGATGGGTAAAGAGAAGGTGGAGCGCCCTGTACATCCACAAGTCTCCCGAGCAGGGTGGAATTTCTGTCATCATCAATTATTCAACAACCATCTTAGATAACATCCACAGGAAGGATGGATGAGGTCTATTTCTGTCTAGTACTTCATAATTATGAAGACAGGAGGGATTTTTTATTTTGTGAGCTTGAGCTTCAGACAGAATAACCAGTATTCTCTCCTGCTCAGGTAAAGGCATGAAATACCTTTTAAAAATTGCTCCTAGCACATTATTTTCTTGTTGTCGACATTCCCAGATGTCAGCACTTTGTACAAGATGGGAAGGGGGCATACTTATTTCTGCAACCTTGAAAATCTGACGTAGGTGTTGCCAAGAGGAAACCATATAAAGATGACAAAATCCTTAGAAAACTGTCTTTTGCCCTGCTCTTTCACACTGTGCCTCCATGTAATGGCTTTACTTCATGGTGCACAATAGTGCAGTGCTACTTCACAGCAGGGGTATGGACAGACGTGAAAAACACAGGAACTATATAACCTGTACTTTTCAGTGAAACAATGCCTTTCCTTTGTACAAGATTTAGGGTCTGACTTACTAAGATAGCAGATAATGAGTGCTAAATTGCACGGAAATTGACAGTTTTGCGGGTGATTTACTAATTGTAACTGAACAATTGATAGTGGCTGGTAACGTGATGTAGACAACAGTATATAAATGAGGATTTTTGCACATTAATGGCTGTAAGCGCATAAAATTCAATCAGCCACTTGCAGGCATGCGCCTTGTGAGTTTTTAATGCATGAATTCTGCCACATAACTGAACATTTCAGGAAAAAAAAAAACACAACAAAACAATCTCCAATGTCAGAAATTTAATTAATGTTCCATCCATGGTATTTAAGTAAACTGGTGAATAATTATGCTGATGCACACAGACAACTGTGCAGACAGAAAAGTGTTCCCTGTGTGCACAGTTCTCTGTGTTCCACCAGCAGAAGACAGTATAATGATTCACCAATTTGCTGAAATACAACCCCTGTTCCCATGCTGTGCATGCTGTGCAAATAGCCAAGATGTCTCACAGACTCTAATATATGCATCTGTGTGTTCTGCAAACAAAGCATGACACATCAGAGACAGTATTGATCAGGTGTCTCCCTAAAATATGTATTTATTCTGCGCTCAGTGCAGAACAGTGCAGAACTATGGTCTGCCTGTTACACATGGACATATTTACGCTTAAAGAAACAAGAAAAAGTAAACAGTTAACTCTTAACTCTATGTCCAGTGTTTACAATGAATGAATGTGTATGAGCAGGTACAGTGTGCAATCTGTCATGATAAGTTAAGGCCAAGCAAAATACATACACTATCAGCACCCGCTAAATTTCCTTTTGACCTTGATAAATTGTGTTGCGTGTGCAACCTCACCTATTTCCATGTTCCCTCCCTCAATTTTGCACACTCAGGTGGACAAACCCCAAACTGAATATTCATGAAGACAAATGCACTAAATAGACAATACGCACTATTTTGCGAAATTAAAAGTCAGTTGTCAGTGCAAACTGTTACTAATTCAGCATGCACTTTTCTTGCGAGTGCTATGGTGTTTTGGCACATTTTAATACACACAAATGTTTAGTAAATCAGGCCTTAAATATTACAATTACTGAACAGGTAAATTTGCTGTCCTAGCCCATCACTGAGTTCATGTGCTTGATATACCAGATGCATTAAGAGACAGGTTGGCTGTTTATTAAGACAGAAGAAGAAAGAAGAAAAAGGGATCAGCAATAAAATCTTTCAAATAATTTCTTCACTGTCTGTAAAGTATGTTGTAGAGTAATAGCTTTCTGTAACAACTGACAGAGAAGCCCAATTGTGTAACAAAATATCACAAAACATTGAGCAGGATTTTCAACAAAATTAACCTAATAGTTTTTCAACATTGTTGAAAAACACTTTTACAATGTCAGAAATCGCTTTAATCTCAAAACACACATCCTGATTGGTGCTCACATAGAGGTGATCCATGAGATCTCTGGAGTGAGATACGCTACATGCAGTTTGTTTACTGTATGCAGGGTTCCAATATCTGTATATGTAGTGATTTGTTGATATTCCCCATATAAGTGAAGGCCAGATGTGGGAATGCAGAATTTTGATTGCCCTTCTCTGTTAGATGCCGGCAGTAATAATAGCATTGGCTATTATTGCTCTGGTAACAAGGTACAGTATGTGCTCTTCTTGCTGCAAGTGTACCTGGGTTTGCAAAATAATTAATTATGCTAAAATGATAACCCTTTCAAAGAATGCTATTGCATTTCTGAAGAATGTCTGTACCAATGGTTCATCCACACATATGATTACCTCAGTCAAGGAGGTAATGTTTTCAGCACCATTTGTCTGTTAACAGCATTATGCAAATACTACACTAATTTTCTTGAAAGGCGGTGAAAGGGTGGAATATGAGCCAAGGAAGAAACTATAAATTTTTGGACTAGATCTGGAAAAAAAAAAAAGGCATTTTCAATATTTTCATGAATTCCTCAAGAGATAAGTTACAGACCATTATGAAAAAAATCATGCATATGTGGAGTGCTGATCTTAATGGGATCTGCTCCAAAAAATGTATAGCTTCTTCCCTGGACTATACTCCATCCCGTCATCAAGTTTCAAGAAAATCATTTTAGAGTTTTTTTGTGTTATCATCCTAAGGGCCCTGTCCCACTGGGGAGAGGATTAATTGCGCATGAATTGAGTATACAAACTGCGGGCGTTCGTTGTCGTCCCCAACAAAAATGGCCAAAAATGACAAATGTCCCAGTATGAATTATGGATATATTAATAATATACATCGAATATATGATGAACAATCATGGTTATATAACGCATGTAGTGAGGAAACTGATCCGACACATTGAGATTATCACGGCAGTATTACGGGTGTATTATGAATGCATAGCGCACAACATCTGCATTGCGGTCATAAAATAAGCTCACTCGGGCCGTCGGCATCACTATTCACACCAACAATACAGCCTCTGGAGCATTTGCTAGACTTGGACAAGTTGATCACAGAGCTGTTCATTTTGTCATGCGAGGGTTAACTGTTCATGAGTTTGGGGAGCGGGAGGGGGGAAGCCGCTCGGGTGTGAGACTGTGTTTTTTTTTTTTTTTTGAGAGTGTCACAGAAAAAAGACGTCAGCATGAGTTGTGGGTAAAAAGCAACTCTTCCTTTTGTTGGTGTTAAATAAAAGTCCTGGATTGCAGCAGCTACGTCTTTGTGGAACTACACAGCTGGACCGGCACTGACTGGCAGGTATGTCGCTTTCTGCCACATATAATACTTTGGGTTTACGAAACGTGTTTGTTATGCATTCACAGATTTTCCGCAAATCAGCTGCAAAGCAGATGTAATAAAAACGCTTTATTCGTGGCCAATTTGTATGCATTTGCTACAACATATTTTAGTTTGTGACGTGAACATGATGGGCATGATATGTATCTGTTTTACACACTGTCCCGGTCCACTGCCAAGTCACAAATTCCCGTCAGTTGTGGATATCAGCGGTTAACGGCAGATATACAGCGCATAGAGTGAGTATGTATTGTGTATGAATTGAGTATATATGGAGTATGTAAAGCGGATGTCATCCGCATTCAGATTTTTGAACAGCTCAAAAATCCTGGCTGTGGACATGCGTGCCTCTGCGGATGATCACAGACGTGTTCAGATGACGGCCGACTCATACAGGCATGTTACACGGATATTGTGGATGTTTGGCGAATATGGGCCAATTTTGTGCGCAATCCATACGCAAATCCTCCTAAACGCCAGTGGGACAGGGCCCTAACATTTATATCAAATATTTACTAACAGTGAAGAGATATATGCTTCTCCATGACTCCTCTATTGTTTCACTTGTTAGTCTGTGAGAGAAAAACAAGGCAATTATAAAGGGAGCATCTTATTAACACCTTAACATTTTATACTAAAATTTCAACTAATAAATACCCAAATCCCATGTATTCTCAGTTTAAACTAACGGGATAAATGCCATCAATTCTGGCTTCATGAATGTTTTCTGCTGGAAGAAGTCGTATGTAGGCCCTGAGGCCCATTGGTGCCGGTGTGTATCCCTAGCTTCTGTAGTGTAAAGTGAATGAGAGATTACGACTGTCCCTGGGCTGGATGTCAGTCACACGTCTGCTACGTCCCCAGCCAAGGCTGGTATCCATTTATAGCAGGGTGTTCTGGAACAATGTAGATGAAGTATCTTGTCCAGGGACACAGGCAAGTAGTTTGACTGGGAAACAAACACAAGTCAAAATATTGGGAGCCAAACTCCTTTTTTCCACTTATTTCTTTTATACACCTTGTATAAATGCTTCACTTTAATTTCTACCATTTATCACCTTCTCAAGCCACTGAATTACAACCTATTCTGTCTAAACTCAAGGTACATTGATTAACACTAATGTTTACTAACCGATTTGTGTCTAATTAGTAGCTGACACAAATGGGCTGTGAAATGGTCTTTTCCTGTCTTTGAGACTTTTTAAAACTACTATTCTTTTCTTTTTCTTATTCAGCAATCAGCCTTACATTTGTGTATAGTGGGCATTATTCTTAATGAAAAATGCATGCAGGATTTGACTGAGGACAAACCAGGGTTGATACACATTAAGGGTCAACCTGGATGGTGCACATTCAACTTGACCCTAATAGGTTTTTTTCTGTACACGTTTGATACAAGTAATTTAGTTACAAATACTGAACAAGGCTTATTATTGGGGGGGAATAAAACGCAAAAATTCAATGTCAAGTTGTTGGCCAACAATGGGAACAAAGGTTGGGAACCGTTTCAACGTTCTTGGAATGAAAAGTGGCAGATTATTTTGGCCTTGAGTGCACGTGTGTAACTCTGGTCTGTGCACGTGTCCGTTCATGCCTTGTGTTTTGACGTGCACTGACAGTGTATAAAGGATATGAGAAATTTTGATGTGTAACAGAAACTTTTTCCAAACACATGCGGCTATTTCTGTCACTCTCTGCCTTTTGGCTGTGGTGCTGAGCCCCAACTATGATGCGGTGCAAAGACACGGCGGAACACGTGCTGGGTGGGTGGGGGGTGTCATATGAGACCTGAGCTGGTCCCTGGTGAACACCGTTCTACTACACCGGCCCTGTCAGTCACACGGGCAGTCAGTCAACGTGAGGATGGAAGGTACTCGCTGCGAGGAGGAGTCCCGCTGAACGGCAGGAAGACAACTGCTCCCCTCTGGTCTATCACAATCCACTGAGCCAATCAAATGATGCAGAATACCTCGAGAGGCCCGCAAGGTAAAGGAGGACTTAATGTCACACTTGCTCCCACTGAGGTCTGTTCCTGTCAATTATCGTAAGTGACACACGGTGACGTGGAAAACTGCTGCTGCCCTCCACAGCGTCAGGTGACCATACAAGCAGCATGTATAAAACGGCCATCGATGAAACTCTGGAAGGTGTTAATCCCGAACTAATGAACTCTACCTCTGCCTGTAGCTTTCTAGCTGCACCCCTGGAAGGCTCCACCTGTGTGTATGTGAGTGTGTGTGTGTGAGTCAGAAAGAGAAGGACAAGCTCCACTCTCCTGTTCCTCTGCCTGACAGGCAGAACTCAGCCACACAATTTCACGGTTTATGGGCAGTACACACCACTGCCTTTCCATCCCAAAAACCCAGAGACCCACAGTGTGTGCGGGTGTGGGTGGGTTCATGACACACAACACACACACACACACACACACACACACACACACACACACACACACACACCCACACACACACACACACACCACACACACACACACACACACACACCACACACACATCACTGCTATTACACTGAGGAAAAGACTGAATCAAATATAAATCCTTCAATGAACCCCCCTGGAATTGAAAAATATGAATGGACTTACCATTTTGTTATTGATTTCATGAAAATGAATTTCACAGACTTTCTCTACGATGTCTTCACTCTCAAAAGTTATGAAACCAAATCCTATTCAAAGAGAAAATGGGAGGGGGGTGGGACACACACACACACACACACACACACACCCACACACACACACACACACACACACACACACACACACACACACACGTACACAGACAGAGACAAAGATTTAAGTTAGTTGGTTCACAAAACTTCAGAAACTAAAAAGAAAATACACAACAGCTTGGATGATTATCAGGTTCCAGATCCAGAAACTAAATGCGTACATCTTTGGAGTTTTGCTTGAGAATAGAACAAGTGAACAAGACAGACATTGTCCTCTTTAAATCATGAATATGATGAAATCTGCCACATTATTAAGGGCACTCGAGGACCTCTTCTACAAAGAGAAGATGGAAAAACAGCACAAAGCTCATTTAATGAGATTCAGTGAGCTGGGGCCCATGATCTGAATTTCATTAAATGCATTTTGTGTTCTTTTTATTGAAATCTGACTGTATAACAAGCCCTCGTTTTTATGTAAATGCCGAGCCTTAAAATGAATGTGTCATTGACGGTGGGATTTTCATGCCATGTTTATAGGATAAAAGCTTAACCCCTCTTTTAACACAAAGACAGACGATGGTTTCAGACTTTTGAACACAAGTGGACTGCAATTCTCTCCTCTGTGTTTTGATGGTGATGCACAAAGCAATCTCGCTTCTGGATTGCTCAGCTTGAAAGGAAAACTGATATTCTATTGCATTTGCAAAAGACGAAAGCGCACAAAAAAGGAACACAGTTAGTGAAGAAGGCAGCAAGTGGGATCGAAAAGAAATGAGTTTCACTTCGAAGCAGCAAACGACACAATGAAGGAAAATCACCTCAGACTCATCTTAAATATTCATCGCTACAAACAACAAACCAACTGACTGACATACATCCCCAAGACATCAATCTATTAGCATCCATTAGCAACAGGCCTGTCTTCCGCTATATGCCGAACATGCACGCCGCTGAAGGCATCACAAGGGGAACGGAGGGAATGCTGGAAGTATGGCTGCAGCGATACCAAATAATGTAGTATGGATGATACTTTCTACAGTAACATGTTTCATCAACGCTGTTTCCTCAACCTTTGACAAAAAGCAGAGAAGTTTGACCACATCATGCCCATTTTGGCATCCCTACAATGGCTTCCAGTCACTGCAAGATCAGATATTAAGGTACTGTGATTAGTTTAAAAAATTGTTCATGGACTTCCACCTCCCTATCTGGCTGAATTGGTAAGCCCCTATGTACCAGCTTGGGCCTTGGGTTCACAGGGCACAGGACCTTTTTGTGTTCCGTGAGTGAATAAAAAGTCTGCCGGTCACAGAGCTTTCTCCTAACGTGCACCAGCTCTGTGGAATGATCTCCCTGCACACATACGACAGACGGATACTGTGGAGACTTTTAAATCACATTGGAAGACTCATTTGTTTTCCTTGATTTATCATTAGTTTTACTGTGTTATAATGTGTTTTTATTCTTGTGTTCTTTTATGGTTTTGTCTTTTTATTGTGTTTTTACATTTTTTATTCAGTTTTTTCTGTTTTTATGTTGTGTGAAGCGCCCTGAGGCGATCTCATCGTGAATTGGCGCTATATCAATCAATCAATCAATCAATCAATTTTTTTATATAGCGCCAAATCACAACAAACAGTTGCCCCAAGGCGCTTTATATTGTAAGGCAAGGCCATACAATAATTATGTAAAACCCCAACGGTCAAAACGACCCCCTGTGAGCAAGCACTTGGCTACAGTGGGAAGGAAAAACTCCCTTTTAACAGGAAGAAACCTCCAGCAGAACCAGGCTCAGGGAGGGGCAGTCTTCTGCTGGGACTGGTTGGGGCTGAGGGAGAGAACCAGGAAAAAGACATGCTGTGGAGGGGAGCAGAGATCGATCACTAATGATTAAATGCAGCGTGGTGCATACAGAGCAAAAAGAGAAAGAAACAGTGCATCATGGGAACCCCCCAGCAGTCTACGTCTATAGCAGCATACAATAATAATAACAATAATTTGATACAGAAATTCTGCACAAATAAAACTCAAATATGAAAGTCAAAACATTCGACCAAATGCCTCCTTCCATGCAAATTATGGGATATTACTAATGTGTGTATTCATATGGGATTAGTATAAACTGAAGTTAAATGAGGTACAACACCGTGCAAAAGTTTTAGATACCCTGCAGAATCTGTAGTAAGGATATGCCTTAAACTAAATTTTGTTGAATACAATATGCAATGACAATAAAGGATCAATCTATCTATAAGTGGATAACTATTTTATAACAATGTTTTTGATGTGTTTGAAAATAAGTATTCACTAATATGCAATGACTGCCAAGTACACTCATTCAACTTCAACCACTTAGTCCAATTAAAGGTCACGTGGGCGGGGAGGAGGGTTTGGAGCCTTACCCAGCAGTCATAGGGTGTGAGGTGGGGTATGCCCTGGACAGGACACGTGTCTGTAGCAGGGCCACATATAAACACAGTCACACCCGCATGCACACTGACAGCTTATGGATAATTTAAAGCTTCCAATTCACCTAACCTGCATGTCTTTGGCTGTGGGAGGAAGCCAGAGCACCCGGACGGAACCCACACAAACACGGGGAGAACATGCAAACTCCACACAGAAAGGCCACAGCCGAGAATTCATGCCATGACCTTCTTGCTGTGAGGCAGCAGTGCTAATCACTAAGCTACTGTGCTGCCGCCCGGCATGACCTTGACATTTTATTATACAGTGCGTGAAACCACCCAAAAAGAAATCCCAATTTTACCAACACAGATTTTAAAATATTAGACATTTAGCTCCTTTTCATTATTTCTAAAAACTATATATCCACCATGCTATATTTAAAGTTATAATTATGGTGACAACACTTTTAGCCAACAAAAACTTGTTTGTATTCACCTTCCTGTAATTCTAAGACAATGTGGGAATTAGAATCAAACTACATATGAGTACTGCATGTGTGCATTCTGTGTGAAGTATATACACACAAATGTGCACACATATATGGTATTCATGAGTATTACTTTATTTTGACTAGGGGTCAATTATTGGTGAGGAACCTTGGCCAAAAAAAAAAATAAATATATATATCTTAACACAATGTGCAACTGTTCATTTATAATGATGGCAACAATTTTACTATTTTTTTGTCTACTTTAATAATAATAATAATAATATTGATAAGAATAAAAAACAAATTCACACAATATCAAAAATCAGTATGTGATGAGTTAAATGATGTCTCTTGCTGATATAATCAACTGAATATATATTTGCACAATTAAAGTAGATATGGGCACTACAGAGTTAATTATCTTGTTAAAAGTCAGACAGGTTTGTTATGGAATGTGACAGGAAAATCTCTAATATTCCCTCTCTTACATCCTAGCGTTTGGCATTTCAGCAACAAACAAAAGTGGTTGTTGGTTCCATCATCTCTCTCTGCATGGTGCTCTGAGAGGCTTTCACTGAATTAATAAAAAAAAATATATTGGCATTTATTGACACATTTTAATTGTGTGTCAAAGGAAAACATCATAAAATCCTGCTTCTCATGTCCTTGCATTTTTTAAGACTTGCATTTGAAAGACATTAAGACATTTCAATATCAATTCAGCCTTTATGTTTAGATGAACAATTCAATGCCTTTTTAAGGATCAGCGGAGACACCAGTTAAAATTTTAAACTTACCAAAGTGTTAACCCTTAAAACAGTGCTAAAATAATGCACACAGATGAAAAATTTTTATGGTGTTCGATTAACACTCTTGGAGTTAATTTAACACTGGTACATTTGCTGTGTGTATGCACAGCAAACAGAAAAGCTAAACGGTAGTCCTCCATAACACACTACAGTTCCCACAGTTCAATACTGAATCAATTTACCAGGTGGTTCTGAAAAGTAAAGGAATACTGGTAGTGGCATGTTTCTTTACTGCACTTCCTCCATAAAGAACAAAAAGGATTTGTGTTTAGCCCATCAAAACATCCTGGAAAAAAAATAAGGGCTGGAAACTAATGTGCGAGCTGATTAATCCCGGACAACGTCTAATCTAATGAAACCTCATGAGACACTATAATTTCCACGGAGACATCTCAGCACTTAGTTTGCTGAGGCACATTGCGCCTGTGTGAGCAGGGGTGAGACGAGGGGGCGACGACGGCGAAGTGCACAAACAGGCAAAGATGCACCCTCCGTTTCTGCTCACCTCACGCTCATGCCAGCGCCAGAAGCACTTCTGACAACCCAACAAATCCAACCGCCAGGAGTAATATGTCACAGAGGAGAATGAGTAGAGGGAGTGTGGTCAGAGGTGGGGTGTGCGGGGGAGTCCAGAAAGGGGGGTGGGGGGGTGAAGATGAAAGGAGAGGTAGGGTGGAGAGAATGACAGAAAAAAGTGACAAGGAAGAGGTTAACACACATGGCCCTGTCGCCACGCTCCTTCCTGCTGCTGCAGGCAGCTCCTCCATCAACTGACAGGACATTTTCCACTGCACCATTATATCCAGTGAGGTCAGGGCCACGCCACGGCTCACAGATACCACCAGCAGGGCCCTTCATGACTGGATCTGTTTCAGTGGACAAAAAGACATTATGCTGTGGCGTACACGACTGTTGGTGTCCAGGCGACACAAAAACTATTTTTCTCTCTCGCTCCTCAGTGGGTCCCCTGCTGGACTGTCTGAAACTCCAGCCCGCCATGGCAGCACACTCCTTTGCTTCTCTATCCCATTTTACAACTTTTACAGGCAATTACAAAGCCACAAAATAGCAGCAACAGAAGAATTCCCCGCTTTTCATCTCCATCTGCGGCCATTCAAACCCTAAACTGTCCTATGTGTCTCACCCGTTTTCTTCTCTAACTATCCACACGCTGTTAAAGCCGACCTCCACCACACTATTAAAGACTGCCAGCGTGACACATAGGATGGGAATGTCAACGCAGTCCACCAAGAACTCACTCACAGCTGAAACAACACCCAGTAAATGGAAACACATGGATGTCTTGATACCGAGGCTGATAATAGGTGTTATGCGGTTACTGGCTGTGGCCTCACGCCTCCACTCACTCACACCCATTAGCCAGAAGGAATCCTCACCTTGTCGCTCCGCAAATCGTTGGCCAGCTTCAATCATTGTCAGCTTTATTTCATACTCAACCCAGATTTGTTCTGCTTTTGACTCTACCCTCACAAAAAAAGGAAGTTTACACCAAAAGTAAAACTTGCAAACAGATGAGACTTTACTGTGAGGTGCGCTGTAAAACCCGATGCGTGAGTTCAACTCAAACAGTTTGTGGAAACCGGGATAATTAAAGCATTTAATTCATCTAATTAAATTAACTTATTTGTGTTACATTAATGCATAATAATACAATTCTTTTACATATTTTGCATTCAATCATATTTTGCATCCGAGGGTGTTCATCCCCGGATTCTGTGAAGTGAAGTGGATGAGAGTTTATGACTCCTTCCTCTAGAATACTTGTCTGACACAGGTTACACAGGCTGGTATCCATTCACAGCTACGTGGACTGGGCGAAGGCAGATTACTTGTCTGTCCGAGGACAGGGAGAAAGAGGCATGACCATGAAACAACCCCAAGTCTAGGTACTGGTAGCCCAACTCCTTAGCCTACTGAGCTACCTGCTCTAAAGTAAAAATTGCTTAATTACAAGAGATATTTATAACTTCTATTTTGGGCAGGGGTGGTGGCCAAGTGCCCAGCTAACAGCTAACATTATCATAACGTTACCCTATGATTCTCACAGGGTCATGAATGTCACTGGTTTTTAACGTTGTGAGGATGTTCTCAGAACGTATGACTCAATCCCCAGCTAACAGCTAATGTTATCATAACGTTACCCTATGGTTCTCACAAGGTCATCAATATCACTGGTTTTTAACATCGTGAGAACGTTCTCAGAATGTTTGAATCGATCCTTAAAATAATTTTTTCTGAAGTAAATCAAATTAGAAAAGGAACTTAATAATTTAAAAGCATCGTCTATAATAACGCTTCTTTTTATTTTGTAAAATCCAGATGATAAGTCACTTTCTTTCTTGATAAGTCACTTTCAAATTCTAGTTCTTTTAGTAACGTTAGCGGAAAGTTGCAGGGACATTCTAAATTTTATATATATATATATATATATATATATATATATATATATATATATATATATGTGTGTGTGTGTGTTTGTAAAAGGAAATAGATTTGCTCTTATTTAAGCATGGAATCCATTATTTTGAAAATATAAGATATGCAGGAAATAATATCTATAATTTGAGCTGTATGTTTGTCTGTTTGTCTGTCTAGCTAAACTATCTGTCTGCCTTTTCTAAATTGCTTGCTTGCTTATGATTTTAAATAATTGAAAAGTATTAAATGTATTGCAAATTTGTGTTGTTTTAGGGCTGAAACGATTAGTCGAATAATTCGATTACAAAAAAATGTTTGAGGCAAATTCTGTGCCTCGAAGCTTCATTTAATGTTGTAGTACATATGCTAGGCCTGTGTGTGGTGCTGTAACATCCCCAGAAAAAAAAACAGAAGACTAGAGCATGCACACAGGCCATGTAACAGCTAATCAATTTAGCACAAAAACTACCACGTACCAATGCGACACACAGAGCAAAATAAAGCCTTTAAGAGACAGAGAGTCCACACGGATCATCTCAAAGAGACTTACTATGCAATTAAAGCAAAGCACTGTGCTTGTGGATTTTTAGAAAACACACGGTCCGCTCGACGTGGGGAGTGACTATTGACCCAGCGCCGGCTGCTGTCTCTCTCTGCCTGTGAGGGGCTCTCAGCAAAAGTCCACTCTTTCTTCTGTGTTTTGCTCAAACTCGCACTAAGTGTTTCACTTTTAAATTTTCGCTTTTTTGGGAAACACACAACGCTTCACAAACATGGTAACTTACAAAAAAAAAAAAACTGACTGTGAAGCTTACATCTTCAACTTCCAGCTGAAATGCATCTCCTGAATCGCAGAGAAAGAGATTTTTAAAAAATCATGCATGGACCCAGTCCACCAACCTTAAAAAAAAGGTTAAGTTTTACAAGTTGAGGGAATAAAACAAAACAGAAACCCAGGTAACAAAAAATGTTCCCAGAACATTATCAGAACATAACCAGAAATCTCCCAGAACATAGGAGAACATCCTCCTAGTTCTTCTAATGTTTCTTGTAATGTTCCCATAACATATTTAGTAACGTTGAGAGGACATCAAGAAAACCATCCATGAGAACGAGGACGTCAAGAAAACCATCTATGAGAACGTTCTGCAAACGTTTTCTGTAACCTTCTGGGAACATTTCTGGTTATGTTCTGATAACGTTTTGGGAACATTTTTTTGTTACCTGGGTGGTTAGTGCATTTGATTTCAATGTGGAAGGGTCCCGGTACAAATCCCGCCTTGCCACATTTCTGCATGTAATGAGTTACTCCATGGGTTACTAGGGGTCCCCATATGCATCCCCACGCACAGCGTGACGTCTTTGGTATCTTGTTATGTACATATCCCTACCACATCAGAAAAATGATGTCAACATCAATGTGGGGTCACACAAGATATTCGGCTCAAATGCATATTTTGTACCACTTTATTTGATGTTAAAAGGGAACACTTTAAATTTTTTTGGTATTATATGGAGGAGGTGATGGTCTAGTGGTTAAGCGTTGGGCTTGAGACCTGGTTCAAATCCCAGCCTCCCCAGAAAATCACTAAGGGCCCTTGGGCAAGGTCCTTAATCCCCTAGTTGCTAGTTGGTGTGTAGTGGGCATCTTGCATGGCAGTACCCTGACATCGGGGGTCAATGTGAGGCATTGATGTGTCAAGCGCTTTGAGCATCTGATGCTAATGCTATATAAATGCAGTCCATTTACTATAACAGTGTCATTCTAAGTGTTAAATAAAAAATTATAGTTATTTTCAAAATTTGCATTTTCTATTCATAATTATTACGCTAAACAAATTCGTTAAAAATAAATCACCACTACATGCGCAGCATTCAAACCAGAAGTGTGACCTACATGTATGGGGTAATGTGTTTGCAAAAGAACAGGAAGCAATAAGCCCTGAACCTGTGTCTCTTCCTACACGGATGGAAAACAGTGATTTAACATTTTTTTAAATTTAGGGAAGGAGCCTAGTAGCTGATGGACTAAGTTCCATCAGGAAGGGCACCTGGCGTAAAACCTGTGCCAATTCAACATGCAGATCCAGCTCGGATTTGCTGTGGCGACCTCGAGTGCAAATAAGTGAGCAGCCGAAGGGACTTACTTACTATTTAGAACTGTTATTTTAAGGAATTGGTTGAAATGGGAAGAAAACAGTTACTATTAAACACTAATATGAGGTTGACATATTACCGTTCTGTTGGGCATATGACCTTTAACCTTGGGTGACCATAAAAGATCAAACTTCAGGTCATTACTGTCTAACTCAAACAATTTGGAGCCCATATGGATTAAACATGGTGGAAATAGTTGTGTTAAGGATGAAGTGGTACAACTCTGAACTCACCAAATGTCAAGGCCACACAGAAACACGTCACAGGAGTTGCCCTCTCCAAACTGCCTTTATTGTTCACAATATCCAAAAAAATGTGAAATATGCATTCCTGAAATAATCTGTATTAAATAAGACTAACTTAAATATACGAGTATGTGCTTCTTCCTTCAATGTGGACTTAACGCACTTTTGTTGGTCTAAAATTTGAAAGCTCTTACAGCCAGATATCGTTTGTCAGGCTAACCTTCTCCACTTGTCATCAGTTTATTGCCTTCCTCAAGGGCAGCTTCACATACAGTAGTAGTCAAAGATCGATTTATCAACCTTTTGAATTTGTAGGAAGCGTCCTCCACCACTCGGGCCACAGCTGCTAAATGATTTGTTGTTTTGAAGGTAATATTACTATTTGAGTGAGTCCGAGACATTTCTTTAATGTCTCGTTTTCAATGCTCACTCATTGTTACTTGTTACACAAAATCAACGGATATATCCATGCTGTTACTGTGCCGTAATTAAATAAATATTTCAAAAGATTCTGTTCAATACATTGAATGGAATGAGTTGATTTGCAAATGTAATTTTACTGAAATAAAATAATTTTCTGTCATTTTATTAACTGAGTATCTTAACTGAACAGGGCACTTACTGCTTTAATGGCTTTGGTTTCCTCAAATTTTTGCTGCTAGTTTTTGGTTCAAATCATGCTCAAAGTCTGGACCCCTGTGACAAATAATTCCATTCCTGTGCATCCATACAGCACCAGTCGCACTGAGGAACAAAAGCCTCATTACAATTTGGTACAATCCAGAGATGTTAAAACACTTGTTCCCATTAGATGGTACTTTAATTTAGTTTTTAATTTTGGTGTTCTCTTCATGTCCATAGCCCTACTGTGCACATCACTGTACACAAATATGGTTAATCCACTTACGTAAGGCACATCTCAGTGTTATACTTTTTAATACAGTGCTACACAGTGCTGGATTTAGACTTGGTTTTCAGCGGACTAAAACAGTAGTTTTAATCCTGGTGCTCAGAGATGTCCCCGCCCAAACTGTACATTTTTCATCTTTTCCTGCTCTGCCAAAAAAACTGATTAGCTCATTCAGGTGTCTGTTAGCTTTTGAATGACTGAGCACACTTGAATGAGTTCATCAGCTATTGGCAGAATAAGAAGAAATGGAGAATGTACAGGTACATGTTTCCGTAAAGCATCAGGAACCACTGATCTAAAGCACAAACACACTTTCTGTTGAGAAACAATATCACTTTGCAAACACAGTGCTGGACCACACCTTATTTTTAGATGAACACACCCACAGTGCTCATTACCTGCACATTTCTGGGTTAAAGCAAAATAGAGCTGAAACAGAAGGAAAATTAATAATAACAATAATATAATAATAAATAAAAAAAATCTGTTGGAGTGCCTATGTTTAATGATTTGTGCGAAAGTTTCACGCTATACTGTGTACATGCACAAACACACACATACATTCAACACTGTAATGAGTCACTGAATAAACACAAACTGTCGTAGCAAAGGAATCAATAAGACAACTAACATGTTTTCCAAAACCAAAGAAAAGTGGTTTCAAAATAGTTTAAACCACTTTCTCTGGCTGTGCAAGAGTTGGAAACCGGTCAAATCCAGTTTATCTCATGTACAAGAGAAAACAGGAAATTGTCACACCTGAGCAACTCCAAGATTTTTCCTTTTTTTCTTCATGAAATAATAGAGAAGCTTGAATCTTCGACTGGACTGGGTTGCTTGACGCGAGGACGTTTCGCTTCTATTCGCAGAAGCGAAACCACCTGGACAACTGAGAGCCTTCATGAAATAATTAATCAATCAATACTTGAATCAAATCATTATTTAACAGACTAATTGTTTTAGCTCTACATTGAACATAAAGCAGAAAAGTAATAATTTACACACACACACACACACACACACACACACACACACACACACACACACACACACACACACACACACACACACACACACACACACACACACACACACACACACACACACACACGTGTATACATATTCAGTAAAACTCAAATAATTGGATTCAGATGGACCAGCGAATTTTGTCCGTTATAATCGAAATCTGTGATATGTATAAAATGGACAAAATGTTTTTTCTAAGTCCGCTTAAAATCCTAAAGCCTGATTTATGCTTCTCCAGCTCTGTAACTCTGTGGCCACACAATCACGCTGACATGTGCATGACCATTTTAAATTACTCTGTCGCATCTTTATGCACTTTGCTGCAGGAACAGTAGGCTTTTCTGGATTAATTTGTCCCTCAACTAGCTCCACTTCTTTATGCAATCATCAATCCCCAAACAAACGATATAGTGCACACAATTTCCCTCCATGAATCATGGGTCATTTTAGCATCTTTTTCGGACTTTGTGTTGTGAAGTTGGTCATATTTGCTAACTTTTCTGCCAAATGTATTTGATCCATGATCGAAATGTAATCGGCAGGCGCACTGCAAAAACTATTAAATATGACTGGAGAGGAATGAGTGAAAACGTAAAAGTCACAAATCACAGGCTTTGCAGACTATGTCAATTACAGGTGCATGTCAGGCTCTGGGGAGGGTTCGCAGCCATGCAGAGGGCTCTGATCTAAAGCGGTTTGGATTGATATGTGTGAAATGTAACACTATATTACAGTGCAGGCAGCAAGCAGCATTTTGTTAATAATTGCCGGCCTTGAATTATGCCCTGCCTCATTTAGGTCCTGGGTCTGAGCACGGTTTGAAGAAAAAAAAAATTTAATCAAGGAAATATGGTACTCACTTACCTCGAATTGGCAAGTGTCAGTGCTGAATATCATGTCTGACCTCTGTTACCTGGCATGTCCAGACTGCTCTGTCTGGTATATGAGAGGGGTTTTCAATGAAAATGCACTGCAACCAGACAGGACGTTTTGTCTGATGTGAGTGAAAATCCATTATACAAAACCCGTTATATACGGTGTTTATTACATGGAAAATACAAATACATACAAAAGCACTGGGACGTTTGCTTTTGTCTGGTGAGTGCAAATATCCGGTTTATGCAATGATGGTTCAGGTGAGTTATACTGCAGTCTGCTTTTTCAAAAGTGTAATGTCTAATGTGCCAAATATGATGCTTGTATCACCACTTGAAAGATTTCGCTGTAAATATTCTGCTACACGATGCTGCTGTACTATTTCAGGAAGCTGACGAATTTTTCCTGCAGTCTCACATGAGTCTTATGAGTCTGAGACCCTGAGCTGACTGATTCCTTTTTCAGAACTTCACCAGCAATAAGAGCTTCTCCCAACTGCTTTTACATCTTAAAATTGCACCAGAGAGGCCCAAATTTGCTTCAACATTTATAATTTTGCTTGGGGGGGCATGTCTTGCAATGTGTGCATTTTGGACCTTGCTAACTTGGATCATATGATGCCTATTTCTCAGGTTTGAGATAATACCCTGACTTGATTGCTGTGCTGATGAGGGAAGAACAAAGTCTGGAGATGTTGCGTGGATGGAAAAGGGCATTACGAGAGACTATATTGGTATGGGAGCCAAAAAAACAAAAACAAAAAAGAAAACTGGCATCTTACGTGTACTTAAAGTACATAGATGATAAGAAACATAGATTTGTTCCATCGAGTACGTTTGCCTGCTATCAGAGGTGCGATCCACATGCAGCTCCAACAGTAACCACCACCTTACAGAAATGACGATCCCACCACAATTCCAGATGAAAGCACCTTCAGCTGTTCAATCAGCAGGTTCTTGCTCTGCATGCCTATCTGTGCACAGCACAGCCTGAAAGCCTCATCTTCTTGTAATGCAGAGAAGCAGACAGAGGCCGTCCGAACACCCACGGCACAGTTAGAGGCCTTTGATCAGCATTTCCGTCTTCTATTACTAGAGATCCAGAGCCTCGGGCGTTAATCTCCTGTTTAATACAGTTAACGCCATGAACTCGCTAACAGCACAGGGCACACAGAGCAGAGGAAAAAAGAATTCAGTAAAGAGTAATTTGCAGGGGGGAAAAATTGAAGACTTTTTTTTTCTGAAGACAGCTCTACTTAAACCTGCTTGAGGTGAACAACACGCAAAAACTCAAAATGGCATTAATGTCTTAAAAATCTATTTCTATTCTGTCAAAACCTGCGACAAAATCAAAACTGGAGAGACGCTCATAACAATAAGGACATTTGTGTGATAAATACAATATAAACATAATAAATAAAGTCGGTGAAACACTGCTTCAGTTGTGTGAGTCATCCTCTGAATGTCAAACGTAGCTCCTCGTGTACTTGATAGATCCAGAAGAACACGCATAGCGGTTTGATGGAAAAACACAAATGCCTTTATTGGAGAACATATCCTTTGTTTTGGATGTGATGGCCTGTCAGTATGGTGACAAAGTAAAAGATGACAGACAGTTAGACAAATGCAATACATTTATGTACATATATGCACGGGGTCAACTCCTAAGGTATCTCTCTCCATATATAATCTTCAAATACACCTTGCAGTACTGTGTATGCATAGTCAGATACAATATATACACAGTGCCCTATTATGTTTGAATATGAGCATAATTAAAGCATGAGAATGAATGAATGAATGAATGAAAACTGTTTATTTCGAACATTTGATACAACAACAATTACAAGATAGATCAGTAAAGACAACAACAAAAAAGTTCCTACTGTGTACCCAACATGTCCGAAAAGGGGTAGGGTGAAGCATCAGCTTATTTATCCCTACCCCTTCTTCCCCACAACCAGTAATACCCTTTGCCACATATACACATAGATTCCTACACACCTAAACCGATATCAATATATATATATATATATCTCAATATATATATATATATATATATATATATATATATATATATATATATATACACATATCAACATACATACACATATACATACACATATATACACATATACACACATATACATATATATACACATATATATACACAAACATAAATATACACCTACACATACTTACTTACATACAAAATACTATATATTTACAAGCCGAAGCAAAAAACAAAAACACCCTAACCCTCATTACCCTTCCTCCTCCCTATACCTAGAAAAAAACATATTTTTGTACCGCTGTTTGAACTGGTTCATGCTTGGACATTGCTTGAGCCCCACTCCCAATCTGTTCCACATCCTCACCCCACAGACAGAAATACAGAAACCTTTTAATGTTGTTCGTGCCCACTGATGCTTTAAATTAAATTTCCCCCTCAGACTGTAATCCCCTGATCTGTTAAAAAACATATTTTTAATATTTGCTGGAAGTAAATTGTTTATTGCTTTATACACAATTTGTACTGTTTGAAAATTAACCAACTCTGTGAATTTTAAGAATTTGGATTGTAAAAATAGTGGATTTGTATGATCTCTATAGCCAGTATTATGAATAATTCTTATAGCTCTTTTCTGCATTACTGATAGTGATTGTGTTGTACCTTTATAAGTATTACCCCATACTTCTGCACAGTACTGTAAATATGGTAAAACCAGTGAGCAGTAAAGAATGTGGAGTGAGTTGTGGTCCAGAATATGTTTCGCTTTGTTTAGAACTGAAATGCTTCTTGACAGTTTACTTTGTATATGTTTTATATGAGTCTTCCAGTTTATCTTATCATCTATTATCACCCCCAGAAACTTATTTTCATGTACCCTTTTAATATCTACCCCCTCGACTTGTAACTGAACCTGTATGTCTGTATTACAATAGCCAAATAACATGTATTTTGTTTTACTTAAGTTTAATGATAATTTGTTTCTGTCAAACCATATTTTCAGTTTTCCCATTTCTATACTGATCCTCCTCAGTAACTCCTGCAAATCCCCCCCTGAACAAAAAATGCTTGTGTCATCTGCAAATAATACTAATTTTAATATTTTGGAAACATTGACAATATCATTTATATAAATTAGAAACAGTTTTGGACCCAATACTGCCCCTGTGGGACGCCACAAGCATTGTCCAAGCATGATGATGTATATTCTGATTGATTTGATCAGGATATGTCATTCAAAGCGCATATTAAACAAATATGTAGGACTGCCTTTTTGCATTTACGCAATATCTCTAAAATCAGAAAGGTCTTGTCTCAGAGTGATGCTGAAAAACTAATTCATGCATTTATTTCCTCTAGGCTGGACTATTGTAATTCATTATTATCAGGTTGTCCTAAAAGTTCCCTAAAAAGCCTTCAGTTGGTTCAGAATGCTGCAGCTAGAGTACTGACGGGGACTAGCAGGAGAGAGCATATCTCACCCGTGTTGGCCTCCCTTCATTGGCTTCCTGTTAATGCTAGAATAGAATTTAAAATTCTTCTTCTTACTTATAAGGTTTTGAATAATCAGGTCCCATCTTATCTTAGGGACCTCGTAGTACCATATTACCCCATTAGAGCGCTTCGCTCTCAGACTGCGGGCTTACTTGTAGTTCCTAGGGTTTGTAAGAGTAGAATGGGAGGCAGAGCCTTCAGCTTTCAGGCTCCTCTCCTGTGGAACCAGCTCCCAATTCAGATCAGGGAGACAGATACCCTCTCTACTTTTAAGATTAGGCTTAAAACTTTCCTTTTCGCTAAGGCTTATAGTTAGGGCTGGAACGGGTGACCCTGGACCATCCCTTGGTTATGTTGCTTTAGACGTGGACTGTGTTTCATAATTATTGTATGGGCTTGCCTTGCAATGTGGAGCGCCTTGGGGCAACTGTTTGTTGTGATTTGGCGCTATACAAGAAAAAAGTTGATTGATTGATTGATATTCCCCAACTTCACAAACTGTTTTCTGTTACTTAAGTAGCTTCTCACCCAGTGCAACACCAACCCCCTAATCCCATACTGTTCACATTTATTGATTAATATGTCATGATTGATTGTATCAAAAGCCTTTTTAAGGTCTATAAATATTCCAACTGAATGTAATTTGTGGTCTATGGCGTTTGTAATCTCCTCAACTGATTCTATTAATGCAAGTGATGTTGAACTATGTGCTCTGAATCCATATTGACTATCAGTAAGTAATTTATGTTTATTTATGAATTTGTCTAATCTATTATTGAATAACTTTTCTAATAATTTGGAAAATTGTGGAAGCAAAGAAACAGGTCTATAATTTGTGAAGTGGTGTCTATCCCCAGTCTTATACAGCGGCACAACCTTAGCTATTTTCATTTGATTGGGAAATTTACCGGTTTGAAATGATAAGTTACAGATGTATGTTAATGGTTCTACAATCCATTCAATGACCTGTTTTACCACCACCATATCAATTTCATTTAACTCGGTAGATGTTTTATATTTACAATTATTCACAATGTCTATAATTTCTTTTCCATCCACTGCTGTGAGGAACATTGAACAGGGATTTCTTTCTATGAGATTATTATCCCAATCCTCAGGTTGGGAATCGGGAATTTTTTCTGCCAAGCTTGGTCCAATATTTACAAAAAAATTATTAAAACCGTTGACTACCTCATCCTTATTTTCCTTCTTGACATTATTATCAATGAAATACTGAGGGTAACTCTGTTTTTATTACCATTTTTGATAATGCTATTTAATATATCTCATATTCCTTTAATATTGTTTTTGTTATTATATAATATGTTACTATAATATTCCTTCCTACATACCCGTATAATATTAGTTAATCAATTTTTGTATTTCTTATATCTATTTTCTGCCTCTTTAGTCTTTAGTTTTATGAATTCTCTATACAGTGTATTTTTCTTATTACATGCATTTCGTAACCCTTTCGTCATCCATGGTCGAGCTTGGATTTTTTGTTTTCTGTAGTCTTGTTTAATTGGACAATTTTTATCATATAATGATGTAAATATTTGTAAAAAAGTTTCATATGCACTATCAACATCACTTTCACTGTATACCTTTTCCCAGTTTTGCTCCTGTAAATCCTTCTTTAGTGTGTTCATGTTTTCCTCTGTCCGCACTCGCCTGTATTTTATTTTCTCCTCTGGCTGATTCCGCCGATGGTTTCTATTATAAACGATGAAAACTGGTAGATGATCACTAATGTCATTGATTAATAATCCACTCACAGTGTTATTCTCAATATCATTGCTGAATATATTATCAATTAAGGTAGCACTATGGGATGTAATTCTGCTTGGCCTGGTGATTTTTGGATATAAACTCATACTGTACATTATACTGATAAATTCATCTGTTATTTTATGCTTATTTGGATTGAGCAGATCAATATTTAAGTCACCACAAATGAACACAGTTTTTTGATTAGTTTTTGAGAGCATTTTTCCCATACAGTCAGTGAATGTTTCAATACAAGATCCTGGTGCTCTATATATACAGCTGACTAATACATTTTTGCTTTTGTCTTCACATATTTCAATAGTTATACATTCTAATAAGTTATCAATCACAGTTGTCATATTGTCTACTATTTTATAATCCATGTTCTTATCCACATACACAGCCACTCCTCCTCCACTCTTATTTTCTGTTTACACAATTAAATTCATATCCATCCAGTTCAAAATCCATTCCTTTATCTTCATTGATCCATGTTTCTGATATAGCAATTATGTTAAATATTTTTTTAAACTGACTTAAATATTCTTTAATTTGTTAAAGTTTGCATATAGACTTCTGCTGTTGAAATGGATTATTGATAATTTGTTATCCGTTCTAATGATCCGATTAAACTGTTCATCTGTATAATAGCAACAACTGTCATTGATATTTGAGAAGAAATTATTGTCCGGGTCTATATCGTGCTCCAAGTCCAGTACATTGTGGTCTGTGTATTTAAATGTTCTCAGTTCTACTTTTCCATGATCAGCAATCCTTTGAGTTATATCCTTCTTGTCTCCAGATGTAGATGAATAGGTAGTAGATGAATAGGTTCCTCTGGTCTGTGTCATGGTGTTGTGATGTGTTTGTGTCCTCATACCTTATTGGTCATATTTGTCCAGATCCTCGATGTTCCTGATTACCATAACCTTCGCTTGTTCTGGTGTTCCATTCAATTTGATAAATGTTTTGCAGTTGGATGTCCATGTCTGTTGAATTTTTCCCTGCTTTTTTAAGAGACGAGCTTTCCTGGCGATGTCTGCGTTTCTTTTGGTCAGATGTTCATTGATGAATATGTTTGTTCCTTTGAGTTTCCGTCCCTGTTTTAACAATGCCATTTTATGTTTTCTGTTGACAAACCTCATTATAACTGCTCGCTTGTCTCCATCCTCTCTCCTGGGCAGGGGGTGGCACGCTTCAATGTTATTACAGTCCATTTGAATACCTTTAGATTGCAGGAAGTCAGCCACCTGTTGTTCCACTGAGCTGGCCTCCTGCTCGTTGGCCTCCCCTCCGCTGTCTTCTGACACCGCCCGTGCGTAGGATCGAGGTTTAATATGAATTCCTGTAATAATAACGTCGTTCATCCTTGTGTACTGTTCCAACTCTGCAACATGGTTCTCCAGGTACACCAGACGCCGGTCTTTCTCGGCATTCTGGATCCGGAGAGCACATAGTGTATATGTATATGTTTGAACCTGACATCGTGTCTGGCTCTCTAGTCTGTTACTAATGACAGTAAAGCAGAAGATGAAGCATCTTCATGTTCTCTCATATGACATATTTTCAATTGACAAGGCTATATTATTAAATATTTCATGTCGGGAATGATTTCATTCAGTAGGTATGATGTAGAGACCATGGTGCATCTACAGAACAATAGAGGTTCTGAGCTGGAGAAACAGATTTTGATTCTCTAAAGCTCTAGCCACACAGAGCTAAGACTGTTGGTGACTTTCCTACATCGACAACAGTCTTATCGCTGCGTGACTGGGACTTTAAAGAATAAATATCTGTTGAAGCAGCTCAGAACCTCTGTTGTTCCCCACAGTCCCCTGAAGAATATGGTCGCTGACTTTGTGGGGAAAAAAGTTGTAGTCAAACACATAAGACTCTTTTGCAATATGCACGATGGTGGCATCATTGTTATGGGATGGCTGCATGTATGTGGCATGAATTTATAAGACAGTCCGCTTTTTTCCAGAAAGTCGCATGACTGTGGCAGGACTGTCACTTGACTGAAGTGCATCTGAAGTGCAACTGTCTGCCAGTGTTTCCAGGGTATATAAATCAATTTTATTTATATAGCGCCAAATTACAACAAACAGTTGCCCCAAGGCGCCTTATATTGTAAGGCAAGGCCATACAATAATTACGGGAAAACCACACCTGTCAAAATGACCCCCTCTGAGCAAGCACTTGGCAACAGTGGGAAGGAAAAACTCCCTTTTAACAGGAAGAAACCTCCAGCAGAACCAGGCTCAGGGAGGGGCAGTCTTCTGCTGGGACTGGTTGGGGCTGAGGGAGAGAACCAGGAAAAAGACATGCTGTGGAGGGGAGCAGAGATCAATCACTAATGATTAAATGCAGAGTGGTGCATACAGAGCAAAAAGAGAAAGAAACACTCAGTGCATCATGGGAACCCCCCAGCAGTCTAAGTCTATAGCAGCATAACTAAGGGATGGTTCAGGGTCACCTGATCCAGCCCTAACTATAAGCTTTAGCAAAAAGGAAAGTTTTAAGCCTAATCTTAAAAGTAGAGAGGGTGTCTGTCTCCCTGATCTGAACTGGGAGCTGGTTCCACAGTGTTTGTGCTTGGCAAGGCACATGCATAGGTGGTGGTGGGGGGAGTGCATAAAGCTTCACAGGTGATGAACAGACATTTCCTCACAGCACTCAGCTCATATAATCCCCCAAAAAAGGCTACTTCACAGGGTGGATAGACACTGACAGTTCCACCGAGCTGTCCGTGTTTCTGAATCAAGCAGCTCTGGGGGGCCTACAACTCTTTTTGTTAGTGGGCTATACAACACACACAGACACACATAGACACAGTGTTTCCCACGATGCACCCCGGCATATGTGTCATAATTGGGTTGCAAGTAAAAAACAAACAAACAAACAACAACAACAAAAAACAAAAAACAAAGAAAAGACCATGGATAGGACATGAGTTCATGACAGAGAGTACTGCAGAGAGCAGGTTTTAAATTTGGCAGTAATGGCATTGTTCCTTTTGGGTGAAGTCACACTATGTAGTCTGGACTGCGCCAAGTGCAAAGTTTACCTTGTTTGACTAGGGTGAGCACTCTACATGGCCTGCCTCCATGAAATCTTATCATGTGTGCAGTATGACTGATTAATAAATACCTCATTGCATAAAATGTTTGAGTGTGAGAGGTTTCTGTGTAGGCTCTCAGTTGTCCAGGTGGTTTCCATAGTAGAGAAGCTTGAATCTTCGACTGGACTGGGTTGCTTGACGTGAGGACGTTTCACTTCAAATCACAGAAGCTTCCTCAGCTAAAATTCTTGCTCTGGTAGTCTGACTTCTGTCTTGACGCTTGTAGAGAAGAAAAAACCAGAAGCCAACAAAAGCTGGAGTTTTTTAACCTAACCAGACCCCACCTACCGAGAGGCTGACTGCTATAGGCTAGTGACTAAACAACAGCTCTAATTAGCCCCTACTGTGCTCTAGTTAGCACTCTCCTAATGACAGGACAGAAGCCTCCCCTGATGGCTCCCTTGACAACTCTCTCCTGATGACGTGAATGACTCATTACCATGAACAAAAGACTGAAACTGCTTTGACCTGAGTACCACATTGTAAACATGGGACAAAGCATATCTGAGACCCGCTCCGCGGTTAAGGCTGGGTTTCAACTGTTTTACAAAGAATGCTTCCTTGACACCTCTCTCAAACCATTTCTTCTCTCTGGCTAAGATTTTAACTTCCTTGTCCTCAAACGTGTGGTTAGTGTCTTTCAGGTGGAGATGAACTGCAGACTGAGGTCCACTGGCGACCTCTCTGCGGTGCTGGTGTGAGAGGCTTTATATGGCCTTATGTGGGGATGTGAAGTGAAGTAATTATTCCCAGAAATCCTCAGTATTTTGCAGCATGTGTAAAGCACACATCCATTCATGCATTTTACCTTCTGTAAAATGTTCCATAGAAATCCCCTCAGATTACATTAATATTGTATGAACACAGGTGCCTGTGTAAAAGAGGTTTTCTGTTGTTTATGTCTGGCATGGAGGCATGTAAACTGACGCAATTGAAAAACACACTTTGCATCTTTAGCTCACTTATGTTGTTGCACACAAAACAGTCCACGGCTGTGAATGCAGATTAAAATAAGTAAATGAATAATCCAAACATGTTTGTTTTTGTATGATGCTCTTCAGAAGGACCGCTTTCAACAATTCAGCACCAGAGGTGTTTGTCTTTTTTACTTTTAAATCCTCCTACCACTAACAATCAATGTTTTTCCCATGAACCTCAGTGTGCCAGCTGCTGACATATGCAAGTTTGTTGGACAGAGATGGTACCACTGTGGCACACTTGCTGTACTCATTTGCTGAATGTTAGGTTCCCTTCACACCTAGTGCGAATTTGGTCGAATTCCACATAAAGTGTGCATGAAGCAGGAATTGTATGCAATACTTGTAAAATCGTAGCTGCCTCTAACGCCTCGTACACCTGTTGCTATAACTATGTGCGCACACCAGCGGCTGAAAGACAGTGTGCTTTGTGAGAGCCCTTCGAACTTTCTCACGGTAGGTGTCGACCAAATTCCAGGTGACACACACGGACATCTAACACTGTTCGCATGGCACTTAGAAAATGTATGGCCATTCACACTGTTAACACAACAACCGTCAGCAGACTATCACTGTCAATTGAAATATGTCTAAGTGACACACATGCAGGTCTGGCTGGACACGCCGCCAGCAGATATGGACATGATAAGAGCACCCTGCATTCATGCCATTTCATGACTGTACGTCTGTGACCATGGGTCATCTACAGAGGAACAGACGGATGATATTTGTATTGTCTGCTTGATGAGAGAGATTCAATAAAATGTAATGTTTTAATATGGTGTGGGGTTTTTTTTTTTATAAATACGTCCATGTCCTCCTTGATATCAGACATTTTTATGCACCTTTTAAAGGACAGCGATGGTAGCTCAGTGGTAAAGTTTCTGACTAGCAATCAGAGCTTTTGAAAAGTGCAGGTTCGAATCCCGTGGGTGGCATGTTTTTTTTTCACAGCAGGAGGAACAGTCGCAGCATGTATTTTTATTTATTTTTCTTCACTGCAGCTGTGCGATGTGGCTGCTTGCACTGTTTTCCCATGTGCACGAACCGTCGCAGCTGCATCGTGCACGACTGCCCGTCGGCGCGATGTTTTCATGGTTGGCTCATACAAGCTGTTCCACCGTTAATCACCCTGAGTTGTGCTTATTTGCACTATGTGTGAAGGGGCCCTTAGAGTCACGGAAGTCGCAGCGTGGATTTTTAACATGTTCTTGATGGGCTCTGTGACTGCCACATCATCAACCACACCCATTTTTTCAGTGAGACTCGAACAAATGTACAGCACATACTTGCAACATTTTGTCATGAACCTGCACCAGGGTGGGCTGGGCCGTTAATGTTGGAAACATCAGCATGCACAAACATTAACTAAAACTGTGGCACAGTACGAAACAGGGAAAAAGTTCTGAGCTCACATCCAAACAGACACCACTGACTCACAATCTTGCCCCAGAAATATGACGATCCATGAGGTAAGAAAAATATAAAAGTTTTACATAATGGGTCAGTGTATGATTGCTTAGATATTTATTTAGACCTTTTAACACAGCCTACATGCACTTAGAAACAGCAGTGGGCCACAAAGAACCTTATTTTTTCATTTCACTGTTACCTTAATAATGCTGAATTTATCTTTACAGGCACAAAATAAAGAAAAAAATGGGACCAAGACTACAAAGGATGTTATGAAAAAAGAAGACAAAGTAAAAGCTTTCTTGAAATGAATGAATGAAGCTATACTCTTCTCGAACAATGTGCATCATACTGACCTACTCTAGATCACCAGTGGATATAATGACATTTACCGATTTATGATGAGAGACATTTCATTGGATGATGGATGTAAACTTTGATTAAATGTTGTTTATGGTAACATACAATATGTTTGCTTCCTTTGCATTTTCTGCACAGCCACTGGGATCAGCATGCTTGCTGAGGAAACTAGTTTGTGCTTCTATGTAGGTCAGCTTTTAGAGGTGGCCATCAATTTCTAGTGTCCTACTTAAAAAGGCACTCAGTCTGCATAGAGACCCACACAAACACACAACAGTTGCAGGGCTCTTATTGCATACGAGGACTGTAACCCTGACTTGTAACATTTCACTGATTTATGCTGTAATTGCAGACATTTATTTCAAGCATCTGCGGCACATGTCTGACATTACCACTGAACACAACACAACACACCACAGGTCGAATCCAGCTCAACACAAATCTGGACTGTCAATACTTTCAGCTTCAGTTGCAGTGTGAACACTGTCACAATTTGCTACACAGGGAGTGTGAAACATGTGAAACGTATCTCTTTCCACCTCTGCAAAATACTCTGACTAAAAAAAAAAAGACCCTCATTAGTGCCAAATAATATATCCATAAGTGTGACTTTTTCTCTTTTTTCATAGGATCACAGAGCTGCTTCAGGAACAACTGAATAGAAGCAATTATTCATAGAAGAAGGTGATTAACTACTCCTTTGCTCACTTGCACCCAGGAAGAAAACACACCAGGCTAAAAAGAGCAACTGATGATGAAGGCAAAGAATTCTGGGAGAAGAAGGAGAGACTACCCCAATAGAGCGCTTCGCTCTCAGACTGCAGGCTTACTTGTAGTTCCTAGGGTTTGTAAGAGTAGAATGGGAGGCAGAGCCTTCAGCTTTCAGGCTCCTCTCCTGTGGAACCAGCTCCCAATTCAGATCAGTGAGACAGACACCCTCTCTACTTTTAAGATTAGGCTTAAAACTTTCCTTTTTGCTAAAGCTTATAGTTAGGACTGGATCAGGTGACCCTGAACCATCCCTTAGTTATGCTGCTATAGACTTAGACTGCTGGGGGGTTCCCATGATGCACTGAGTGTTTCTCTTTTTTGCTCTGTATGCACCACTCTGCATTTAATCATTAGTGATTGATCTCTGCTCCCCTCCACAGCATGTCTTTTTCCTGGTTCTCTCCCTCAGCCCCAACCAGTCCCAGCAGAAGACTGCCCCTCCCTGAGCCTGGTTCTGCTGGAGGTTTCTTCCTGTTAAAAGGGAGTTTTTCCTTCCCACTGTCGCCAAGTGCTTGCTCACAGGGGGTCGTTTTGACCGTTGGGGTTTTTCCGTAATTATTGTATGGCCTTGCCTTACAATATAAAGCGCCTTGGGGCAACTGTTTGTTGTGATTTGGCACTATATAAATAAAATTGATTGATTGATTGATTGACTACAGTATATAATCTTAATAAATATGACAACAGATCCTTTTCCCCTGAAGAAGAATTAAATTTTAAGGTATACGAGGGCTGTCAATAAAGTAACGGTCCTTTTTATTTTTTTCAAAAACTATATGGATTTCATTCATATGTTTTTATGTCAGACATGCTTGAACCCTCGTGCGCATGCGTGAGTTTTTCCACGCCTGTCGGTGACGTCATTCGCCTGTGAGCACTCCTTGTGGGAGGAGTCGTCCAGCCCCTCGTCGGAATTCCTTTGTCTGAGAAGTTGCTGAGAGACTGGCGCTTTGTTTGATCAAACTTTTCTAAACCTGTGAGACACATTGAAGTGGACACGGTTCGAAAAATTAAGCTGGTTTTCAGTGAAAATTTTAACGGCTGATGAGAGATTTTGAGGTGATTCTGTCGCTTTAAGGACTTCCCACAGTGCGAGATGTCGCGCAGCGCTCTCAGGCAGCGTCGTCAGCCTGTTCAAGCTGAAAACCTCCACATTTCAGGCTCTATTGATCCAGGACGTCATGAGAGAACAGAGAAGTTTCAGAAGAAGTCGGTTTCAGCATTTTATCCGGATATTCCACTGTTAAAGGAGATTTTTTTAATGAAAGACGTGCGGACAGGTCCGCGCGTCGGGACGCAGCCGACGCGGTGCGGCGGCACAGGAAAAACACCTCCATTGGAAGCCTTAAGGACAAGTTGGAACATGTCCTGCTGTTAAACAATTTCTCATATACTCACTCCACTGAAAGCCATCAAAAGCCGCCTGGATTTTACAAATGGTTATCAACACGGAGGTGTTTTTCCTGTGCCGCCGCACCGTGTCGGCTGCGTCCCGACGCGCGGACCCGTCCGCACGTCTTTCATTAAAAAAAATCTCCTTTAACAGTGGAATATCCGGATAAAATGCTGAAACCGACTTCTTCTGAAACTTCTCTGTTCTCTCACGACGTCCTGGATCAATAGAGCCTGAAATGTGGAGGTTTTCAGCTTGAACAGGATGACGACGGCGGCTGAGAGCGCTGAGCGACGTCTCGCACCGTGAAAAGTCCTTAAAGCGACAGAATCACCTCAAAATCTCTCATCAGCTGTTAAAATTTTCCACTGAAAACCAGCTTAATTTTTCGAACCGTGTCCACTTCGATGTGTCTCACAGGTTTAGAAAAAATTTTGATCAAACAACGCGCCAGTCTCTCAGCAACTTCTCAGACAAAGGAATTCCGACGAGGGGCTGGACGACTCCTCCCACAAGGAGTGCTCACAGGCGAATGACGTCACAGACAGGCGTGGAAAAACTCACGCATGCGCACGAGGGTTCAAGCATGTCTGACGTAAAAACATATGAATGAAATCCATATAGTTTTTGAAAAAAATAAAAAGGACCATTACTTTATTGACAGCCCTCGTATATACTCATTTATATGTATCTATCTATGTATCTATAGTTATTTAAAAAAGTGGAACAGAAATGAAAGGGAAATCAAAATGAAGCACTGTAAAATGGCAAATGTGCTCCTAAATATCAAAGTCACTTTAGGGATTACACTCGATCAGTTCTCACAGGCTGGTGCAGGTTATGACTGGGTGATGATGAGGTGATGACTGGGTTGGGTCCACACCAATAACATCATGATGAAGCATTATCACACATATATACAGAGTAAACCTGACCTGCCATTTAAAATGTAATTTAACTGCATGATTATCATTATTACTACGGATATCCCAATCATACCACCCCCCCCGAGTCAATTAATATTGAGTATCGAGCCAATACAGAGTCCTGATCCAATACAGGTCTTTTCCTCAATATTATACTTGCACAGAGCATAAGTACTTTACAGTCAATCCAATTTGTGTGCTTGTCACTTTAACAGCTCTGTCATGTATTAAGGAAAAAAACATCACTCAAGCTGCTTCTTAATGACTGTATCCATTAATTTAATTATTTAAAAACAGTTTTTAGCAGTTAAAAACAGTTTGTTTAAATGTCTCATCAATTCTACAACCCCAATTCCAATGAAGTTGGGACATTGTGTAAAATGTAAATAAAAACAGAATACAATGATTAGCAAAGCCTATTCAAACTATATTCAATTGAATATACCACAAAGACAAGATATTTAATGTTCAAACTGATAAATTTTATTGTTTTTGTGCAAATATTTTCTCATTTTAAAATGGATGCCTGCAACAAATTTCAAAAAAGCTGGGACAGTGGTATGTTTACCACTGTGTTACATCACCTTTCCTTCTAACAAAACTCAATAAGCATTTGGGAACTGAGGACACTAATTGTTGAAGCTTTGTAGGTGGAATTCTTTCCCATTCTTGCATGATGTACAACTTCAGTTGTTCAACACTCGGGGGTCTCTGTTGTCGTATTTTGTGCTTCATAATGTGCCATACATTTTCAATGGGCAACAGGTCTGGACTGCAGGCACGCCAGTCTAGTACCCACACTCTTTTACTACGAAGCCACACTGTTGTAACACGTGCAGAATGTGGCTTGGCACTGTCTTGCTAAAAGAAGCAGGGATGTCCCTGAAAAAGATGTTGCTTGGATGGCAGCATGTGTTGCTCTAAAACGTGGATGTACCTTTCAGAATTGATGGTGCCATCACAGATGTGTAAGTTGCCCGTGCCATGGGCAGTAACACACCCCCATACCATCAAAGATGCTGGCTTTTGAACTTTACACTGGTAACAATCTGGATGGTCTTTTTCCTCTTTTGTCCAGAGGACACGACGTCCATGATTTCCAAAAACAATCTGAAATGTGGACTCATCAGACGACAGCACACTTTTCCACTTTGCATCTGTCCATTTCAAATGAGCTCGGGCCCAGAGAAGGCGGAGACATTTCTGGATGTTGTTGATGCATGGCTTTCGCTTTGGATGGTAGAGTTTTAACTTGTACTTGCAGATGTAGCGACAAACTGTGTTAACTGGCAATGGTTTTCTGAAGTGTTCCTGAGCCCATGCGGTAAGATTCTTTACACAATGATGTCGGTTTTTAATGCAGTGCGCTTGAGGGATGAAAGAGGTCATGGGCATTCAATGTAGGTTTTCAGCCTTGCTGCTTACATGTAGAATGTTATCCATATTCTCTGAATCTTCTGATTATATTATGGACTGTAGATGATGGAATCCCTAAATTCCTTACAACTGAATGTTGAGAAACACTGTTCTGAAACTGTTGGACTATTTTTTCACACAGTTGTTCCCAAGTGGTGATCCTCACCCCATCTTTGCTTGTGAACGGCTGAGCCTTTTAGGGATGCTCCTTTTATACCCAATCATGACACTCAAAATTAGTGTCCTCAATTCCCAAATTCCTTATTGAGTGTTGTTAGAAGGAAAGGTGATGTAACACAGTGGTAAACATACCACTGTCCCAGCTTTTTTGAAACATGTTGCAGGCATCCATTTCAAAATGAGCAAATATTTGCACAAAAACAATAAAGTTTATCAGATAGAACATTAAATATCTTGTCTTTGTGGTGTATTCAATTGAATATAGGTTGAAGAGGATTTGCAAATCATTGTATTCTGTTTTTATTTACATTTCACACAATGCCCCAACTTTATTGTAATTGGGGTTGTACTTAGTGTAGAATTGTAGGAGAAAAACAAGGACACTACAGCGTAATAGTGACTGAATAATGTCTTAGTTGTTAAAAATCCATTCATTATTACTATTATTATTGTGTTATTGTATGCAAATAAAAATATATATACATTTAAAATGTCTTCCAAAGTGGACCTTTCACCCTGCCTCTCTAGGTTCACGCCTATACTGTTTCTGCAAACAGGAGTTAAACAAATACAAAGATGAGGAAAACTGTTTTTTTTGTGTGTGGAAATTTGGACCTGATTGGGTGATGGAATTCACACCACACTTGCTGCCCATTTGAAACAGATTTGATGTATATTTGGAAATATATTTTTGAAACTCTCACCATGTCCACTCTGAGCGCTGTGTGTTACCACTCTGTGCCTATCAAACAGAGGAAGACTGATGCACACTGTTGATCTGTGTGAATAAAACAGGCTTGGTGCTTGTTTAATGACAATTAAATTGCTTTTAAAACACACCGCGGCACTACAGTTAAGAAGCAGACGGAGGTCTGTTCAGGGTGCTGACATGGAGCTTCTCAAGCGAAGCAGTCAGAACACGTGTGTAATTATTGTACATGGTGCTAACTTGTGACTGTAAATGATAACCCGGATGTGCAATACAGCGTGCGTGTTGAGTAAATGCGGAAGTCCCGAGGGCAATCGCTACAATGGGCTTACACGGACTGTGAATGCTGTACCTACCTGTTTTTGGTTCACTTTTTAATTAAAATAATATCATTAATTAAACTACAATAAAAAAGTTACATTTCTTACCTTTCTAGGAGAAATAGATGGGCTTCAGGATTATAACACCCATGAAAACATGCTCACAACTAGTTCATCACTAAAGGTCCCTTCAAACATAACACGATTGAGGCAAAATGGGGCATGAAGGCATGAAGGAGACTCAAATGCCACTTGTGAAAAATCGGATGTGCCTAAAATGCCTCGTACAGCTGTCCCGACATCCATTCGCGCACTCCCGTGGCCGAAATACAGTGAGTGAACTGCGAGTGCCCATTTGACTCCTATATTGGCAGGTGTCGGCCAAATTCCAGGTGTTGCACATGAACATCTACCACTGCTTGCTGGACACTTAGAAAAAGGTGGGGCTAGTCGCACTCCTGGCTCGAGAGTAGGCGACCACATTTGAGCTGTCTCTGAAATTTGTCTAAGTGCATCACGAGTGTGGTGTAACCAAGCAACACACAAGGGTGTGACTGTGCCAAATGCCCCCCCCCACCCCTCCACACACACACACGGCTTGTGCAGTGTGTCCCCCCCCACACACACACCATGACTTCAACATAGTCAACTGTGGCTGAGGGGCCCCGAGTCCGGTCTCTGTCCAGTGCAGTGCGCTGCTGGAACAGCTGACCGCTGTGCACCGCATCTCACCTGGAGAACACACAATGCACATGTGTGGGCGGGCGCTCATGCCCTCATTGCATGCTAATACACTCAACAAAAATATAAACGCAACACTTTTGGTTTTGCTCCCATTTTGTATGAGATGAACTCAAAGATCTAAAACTTTTTCCACATACACAATATCACCATTTCCCTCAAATATTGTTCACAAACCAGTCTAAATCTGTGATAGTGAGCACTTCTCCTTTGCTGGGATAATCCATCCCACCTCACAGGTGTGCCATATCAAGATGCTGATTAGACACCATGATTAGTGCACAGGTGTGCCTTAGACTGCCCACAATAAAAGGCCACTCTGAAAGGTGCAGTTTTATCACACAGCACAATGCCACAGATGTCGCAAGATTTGAGGGAGCGTGCAATTGGCATGCTGACAGCAGGAATGTCAACCAGAGCTGTTGCTCGTGTATTGAATGTTCATTTCTCTACCATAAGCCATCTCCAAAGGCGTTTCAGAGAATTTGGCAGTACATCCAACCAGCCTCACAACCGCAGACCACGTGTAACCACACCAGCCCAGGACCTCCACATCCAGGATGTTCACCTCCAAGATCGTCTGAGACCAGCCACTCGGACAGCTGCTGAAACAATCGGTTTGCATAACCAAAGAATTTCTGCACAAACTGTCAGAAACCGTCTCAGGAAAGCTCATCTGCATGCTCGTCGTCCTCATCGGGGTCTCGACCTGACTCCAGTTCGTCGTCGTAACCGACTTGAGTGGACAAATGCTCACATTCGCTGGCGTTTGGCACATTGGAGAGGTGTTCTCTTCACGGATGAATCCCGGTTCACACTGTCCAGGGCAGATGGCAGACAGCGTGTGTGGCATCGTGTGGGTGAGCGGTTTTCTGATGTCAATGTTGTGGATCGAGTGGCCCATGGTGGCGGTGGGGTTATGGTATGGGCAGGTGTCTGTTATGGACAAAGAACACAGGTGCATTTTATTGATGGCATTTTGAATGCACAGAGATACCGTGACGAGATCCTGAGGCCCATTGTTGTGCCATACATCCAAGAACATCACCTCATGTTGCAGCAGGATAATGCACGGCCCCATGTTGCAAGGATCTGTACACAATTCTTGGAAGCTGAAAATGTCCCAGTTCTTGCATGGCCGGCATACTCACCGGACATGTCACCCATTGAGCATGTTTTGGATGCTCTGGACCGGCGTATACGACAGCGTGTACCAGTTCCTGCCAATATCCAGCAACTTCGCACAGCCATTGAAGAGGAGTGGACCAACATTCCACAGGCCACAATCGACAACCTGATCAACTCTATGCGAAGGAGATGTGTTGCACTGCATGAGGCAAATGGTGGTCACACCAGATACTGACTGGTATCCCCCCCCAATAAAAAAAAACTACACCTTTCAGAGTGGCCTTTTATTGTTGACAGTCTAAGGCACACCTGTGCACTAATCATGGTGTCTAATCAGCATCTTGATATGGCACACCTGTGAGGTGGGATGGATTATCTCAGCAAAGGAGAAGTGCTCACTATCACAGATTTAGACTGGTTTGTGAACAATATTTGAGGGAAATGGTGACAGA
Source organism: Thalassophryne amazonica (assembly GCF_902500255.1). NCBI lineage: Eukaryota > Metazoa > Chordata > Actinopteri > Batrachoidiformes > Batrachoididae > Thalassophryne > Thalassophryne amazonica. The sequence goes on from NC_047111.1 coordinate 91,334,877, forward strand.
TCTTTGAGTTCATCTCATACAAAATGGGAGCAAAACCAAAAGTGTTGTGTTTATATTTTTGTTGAGTGTAATTACATACTGACTTGATCACATGAGGACCACCCAGCATCTGAGCGTGCGGCACAGTGTAGAATTAATAAGCCGGCTGAGCAGGCTGATGTCACTTCCACCAAGTAAATTGTAGTTTACATGACAGACAGAAAGAGTGGAGATTAAATAACACAAACAAGGGTGAAGGTGTGAACTCATTCATTTGTGATCGCTTTGCTCATACGCTTTGCCCTGGACATACAGCGCATGTTAGCTGACCGCTGACTGTCAGCTGGACGTGACTGTGCACGCAAGGTGTTAAATTAAAAAAACAGACAGACAGATGCAGGACAACACATAACAATACATACTTAAAATAAAAATCACAGAATGAAGGAACAGAGAGTAAGCCTTTTTTTTCCTGTGAGCTGCCGAGGTCCGCAGACAAAGGTGGGTTTCCCCTGTGCTCGCAAGTCACAGCTGGGGAACACCTGTAGTGGCTTGATATGAAGTCGCAAAACTACAGCATGAAGTGTGGACGTCAGCATGCTGTCCTCGCGTGGAAATACATTAAAACACATATTACTTCTGTTGACCGCCATGTCAGTGCACCGCAACGCTGGTGAATATCGTCCAATGCAGGAAATCACCCCATGGGATGCCCCCATGAGGCACGTGTTACTGTGGGATTTCCCCACATTGTAATAATTAAAAAACATATCACATTTGCAGCGGATCACTGCACGCTGGACTCGCCATGTTGGCTGATTGTTCATGATGCGAGAGACTCTTCATGACATGGCAGCCAGCCGGTTCTTCATGAGACGAACACATCAGGTAATTCATGTAAAACATGAAAGAGAGAAAAGTAATCCACACCATTTTATTACTTCCTGGTGTACATCTAGGCGGAGGCTAAATCCACCTTTTTGTAACAGGAATTAAGTATTATGAACTGTGGTGTTTTTAATTTTTTTCCTCCGCTGGTATGTGTCCATCGCTGTGGTATCGTGCATGCCTGTCTGACCGTGTGTCCCTCCAGACAGCAGGTGGAATGTTTTGCGGTTCCCCATTTCATTTTTGGTTCATGGATTTTCTTCCGGTTTCTGCATCTTTCGTGTTATTTGTGAAGGGGCCCTAAACACAGCATGGTGTATCATGCAATGTAAATAAATCCATGGTGTGAAGCTCACAGGTTTTGAGCATTTTAGAGGAATTTCGGGGCCACTACGGAGACCAATTTCATGAATTTCCATTTTATATTTTTTGTATGCTGGGTTATGTGGAAATCTTACTGTAATAAAATAATCTATCTATGTAGACCTTATTTCAGTGATACCTGCCTAGTGCTATAGTATATGTACTTACTATAAATGCCATAGCATTGGACAGATATCACTGAGCTTCCCAAAACTATTCTTCAAGTGTCTTTCCTTCACCTGCAATGAGCTCTGAAATATCCTGGAACTTCATGCAAGTATGTGTAAATCATTTTAAGAGATTAAAACCTGTCCAAACATTTGTGGTATAAACAGTGACTTTATTAATATTTACATGTAAAATGTATGCTAATAAATTATTGCCCCACAATGAATTCATCAATCACACCATGTGAGTTTGCACCCCAACTAGTTATGCCAGTCACCAGGAAAACCCCACAGGCACATACAGCATAGTATCATTAAAAAGCACACATCCTGTGCACCAGCTGTACCACAGTCTATGAAATTCGCCAAAATAAAAAAATTAAAATAAAACTGATGTGGGCCAATTTCAACATGCAGGCAAAATATAGCTTGTCATTGATTAATGGTTTATATCTATTAAAGAGTAAAAACTCAAGGAAATCAATTGTAAGGCCTGAAAAAAGTTTCTGTTGGTAGTATTTTAGCCATAAGGTCAAGTGAGAGGGGGAAGTGTTGGCTGGACTCATCGAGAGGATTTAGTATTCCTATAAAAGACTGATGCAGAAGGTGGCAGCAATGCAACAATAAGGATGCTGCCGTTATATGCCACAGAAGTAGAAGGGCTCGTCAAAATAAAGCCATGATGCGCATATATGTTGTGTGGGCCACCAGAAGAGGAGGTACTGCTGGCCCACCACCAGAGGGTGCCCTGTCTGGAGTGCGGGCTCCAGGCACCAGAGGGCGCAGACGCCTCACAGGAGCAGCCAGGGTGACAGCTGTCACGCATCACCTACAACAGCTGTTACCAATCACCTGATCAGCAGGGGTACATCAGCAGGACGACGTCTCCACCTCTTTGCCGAGATATCGCTCTACCTGGAAGGTAACGTTCTCAGCTGACTGTGTGATCTTTCGACAGTAACCTTTTGTGACTTTTGTGCATTGTATAGCAGACTCTTTTTCCAACGAGAGGTGGAGGTAGTTTTCCTGCCGTGTGGATTGCTGGGTGCAAACGCGCCCACATTTAATTGTTTTTTTGTTCCTCGCCAGCAGTACCAGGTCCGACACACGGAGGCAGTGGCCACCTGGGAGTTCGGGACTTGGCGGCTCCAGTATTCCCGGGGTCTGGTGGCGGAGGAAATCGTGTGGTTCCGGTTCTACTTTGGACAGACGTCTTCTATCTTTGAGCCTGCCCACACGACACCTTTTGTGATTTGGCTTTTTGTCTATTGTTGTAATCTGTTGTGTTTGTTGTGCCCATTCACAGTAAAGTGTTGTTATTAGACTTCCTCCATTGTCCGTTCATTTGCGCCCCCTGTTGTGGGTCCGTGTACCTACACTTTCCCAACACACACACATATATATATATATATATATATATATATATATATATATATATATATACATATATATATAGAATGTTAGCGATTTTATGTGATGAAATAAACGGAACATGGAAACAAATTTTGACAAAAATCCGTATACAAACAGATTTTGCAGCCCTGAATTTCACTTCACTACATGTACAATATAAAAAAACTACACCACACAAAAAAATTCAGTGATTGTAAACACATTTTACTTGCATGAATATAATTATTGGACACACACTTGAGCACTGGAGGTTCTGTCGCTGACCGGTACAAGTGCTGTGGGCTTTGGGGCTGTGCCTCTTCCACGCTATTCCAGACCCGTGAAGATTACTCTGTTTAATATTAACTTTGGTGACATGTTTCTTTGTCTTGCAGTGTTCTTCCAAGGACTTGTTGATGAAATCTGAATATAGTGTGCACTGGGCTTTACTGGGGAGCTCAACCTTGCGGACAAATTCACAGAGTCTTGCATTTGTCCCGTCCACGTCTACCTCCTGCTCCAACCATGTCCACTTAAACCTATTTTTTTTTACCACTATCAATGTGTTTAATGTGGTCTTCATCCTATCTCTTGGTAATTTTGCCCATGTTAAAGATGCAGCTCAACAGACCAAAATTTGCAGAAGATCAAAATGTCCACATCCGGGTACCTTCAGTGACTTTCGATATTACCAAGATTATGATTGGCTGAAAGTTCACTGCTGTAGAAAAAGTAACCAATGACATCGCATGTTACTCACACACATGGCCCCGCTGCACCCTCCCGCCCCCATTTCTCTCAACGGATTTACGCTGATCTCAGAAATTGCCCAGAAATCCAGAAAAAGCCAGAATACTCATCCCTGAATGACATGAAATTTCCATCTTAGCACAAAATAACGCTCACTGCACACTCTGGAGGTGACCGTGAGATTAAAGACAGTGAATGCATACACGCATTTAAGTAAAATCCAATCCAAGTAAAATCCATCTGAAAACAACAGCACGATCATAGCGTGTCACTTGCAGCACTAAAATGTGTGGTAAAAGGTCAATTCAAACATCGCTTTTTGCCCTCTTTGGTAATGGCAGCGCATGCTCCTTGATGGGACACGACCAGGCGTGACTCCGTCATCTAGCTTTGCTATATCCAACTCTATGGTGTGTGTGTGTATATATATATATATATATATATATATATATCCATCAGTTTGAGGGTGGGAAGGGTCTGCATGGACCGATAAAGTATGCAGAGTGTGAACACATCTGAAGAGACACAATAGAATCTGAATCATTTTCAGAGCCAAATTATACTGTCCCTTTAAATAATCTTTACAATACAGACATAGGTCCATTTTTAACATTTTGGATGCAGTCTCTGGTGATTATGCCTAATCCTGTGCTGAGTAAGGAACTGATCTGGGGGCTGCAATAACTCACCTTTGTTTGCCGCTCATGTGCATAAAAGACATACATTATGGAAATTGAAATGGCCAAAGAAGCCACTGACAGAGTGGCAGAGCTCTTCTGCTTAGAAGCCCTTATCCCTCCGCATCTTCTTGGGTGCTTGCACTTGCCATAAACAAATTGTGCAGTCAATTGACAAATAAATGAAAGGTTAGGTAAACATCACTGAGGGTAACACTCCAAAATAAATGGCAAAAAATATGAATTTTAAAAATGTGCAAACCCAATGTGAACATAATTGCTTGTAGTGATAGAATTTCTTTAGTTCAAATACAGTGTGGCTGTAATGAGATCCAAAGGTTACAACCACAAGGGGATTTTTCATTCAAATATGTCAGACCCTTTTGTGCCAAGCAATAGGCCGAGCTTAATAGATGTCTCAATTTCTATCGCATACAGTAACAACTAATGCAGGGAGGAGGACGAGACAGGAGGTGGGGGCAAGAGCTTTTCCAAAAGGCTTTGTGGCACTGAGATGAATTCCATTTGAGGTGCGAAGCAACGTGGGACTTGAAATGAATGAAACAGATATGCACCTTTTGTGTTTTCTGACCTATTGATATAGATATCAGTTTCATTAAACTTAATTAGCATTTCTCATTCCTGACGAGAGTGGAGACACAGAAAGGGGAATAATAAATCGAATGTGATTGGTGTGTGGGGAATGGAGAATGATTGAAAGAAGAATAAGTCTGTACAGAGGAGAAGTGTGTTTGTGTGAACAGAAAACCTAGAGGTGTGTTGTGGATGCCAACAGTTTCAAGTAAAGCTCCTGCGAGGGAATTCATTTAGGGACTAAAAGCATTTAACTGAACTAATCCTCACAAACAACAAGGCTTTAAAGTACTGAATTATGTGCAAGGAGGTTACAAAGTAAAATTGATTTCAGTGAATTAGGCCTCTCATTGCCTGTATGGCCAGACTGTTATTAATATTTAAGCATGGGGTATATTTAAAGACATGACACACTAACAGTTCATCTGAAATGAAGAACACTGATGATGCCACTTTGCAGAGGCCCATTACCATTTAGGAGAGATTGCTTTCAATGAGTGAGCCAAACGCTTAGAGGCAGAACTGCCACTTGTGTTTACTTTACAGATGCCGTTACGCTGTAATGGTGAAGAAGAGTACTGTTCTCAGAACCCCTCAAAAAAAAAAAAAAAAAAAAACCTCTTTCCCTTTCTACATGCCTGCCTGCCATAGACATGCACAGACACGTCTAAGATCAAATCAGGAAATCATGGCCTCCTCAAAGCAATGCATGACGATATCATTGTGATAGTGTTGACCCTGGCAATCAAGACGTGCTTGGGTGCATCCATGAACAGCCCTCTTTCATCAAGCCTCGCTCACATATGCTGAATATTAGAGCTGTGTGGTGCTCAAAGTGTGACAGCGTGATAGTTCAATTGCAAGCAGAATATGTTCACATGCCGGCTTCGGTTAATTGCTTACTTTCGCTGTGATAAACTGTCACAGTGCAGCATCTTTAGAACTTCAGAATATCCTTTCATCAATACCTCTGGGTAGTGATTAGCATAGATGAGGAGGCGCCGTGGATAGCTGTAACGGCTGCTTGTTTACGTCTTTGTTGAGGTTATTCTTCTCATTGATTTGTGTTTGTCTTTTATGTTGGCTCATTCAAAGGAAAACCTGAGAAAGGCTATAGAAAGGTCATGATCTCAAATTAGCATAGTTGCAAAGGTCATCTTTAAGAACTCACAACAGATCTACTGTCTGAAGAGTTGTTTCTGGGGCTGACATAATTCCTCAGGGAACTCATGTCATTTGAGTAATAAAAATCCACAAATGGGAGTAATAAAAATGTTTAAGGCAAAGGATTAGATTTATCTGCAGAATTATTGTACACTGAAGAGTGCGTGGACAGTACACAGGAATTCACCACCAGATGTTTGCTTGCCTGCTGTCGGGAAGGACACACGGTCGAACAGGCATGAACGATACGCGGTGACAGTTTCGTGCACACTCATGCAGGCGCACGAACACAGTGCGAGCACCTAGAACGTGTGACACCACATCACGCCCCTGCTGGGGGGGGAGCAAAACACACACATACCAACAAAAAAGCACCGCAATTTCTAATATTTAATCCCTCTTATCAAGCGGATAATGCAAGTATGATCCTTCTGTACCTCTGTATATGACCCATGGTCATAGACGTACAGTCATGGAATGACATGAATGAAGCAGTGCACACTTATCATGTCCGCATCTGCTAGTGCCGCGTGTCCAGTTGGCTGCACGCGTGTGTCTAGCGAGCAGCGCGCCGAGGGACACCGTATCATGTGGACCATAGCTGACGTGGGTGACATGACATTCAGATCACCAGCTGAGTGTACACATGATAAGACAGTTCTTTTCATATGGTACAGCCTGCCGATGTGCGCTGACATGATCGCTCCTGCCCATTGCAAAGGCGATGTGTTTTCATGTATTTCCACATGAGGACAAGGACTTCAAGGTGGACTGTTGTAAGGTGATGTCAGTCATAACACACCATGTGTTCTCCAGCTGTGATTTGCAGGTCCACAGATCTCAATAGCAACAGCTCGCGTGGACATGTTCATCTTACCGAACAAACTCAGCTCAAAGACAACTCTCACTCTCTGTCCCTTTGTTATGTGACTATTTGTTATGTATTTGTTATTTCATTATGTATATAGTTATTGTTGTATGTATTTATTTAATTGTCCTGTTTTCTGTGTTTTTAATTTAACACGGCAAGAGCATGAGAGTCTGACCACACGTGCATTGCTGGAGTGCTGTTCATGTTGTTGATGGAAAGACATATGTCCTCCAGCTGAGCTGCAAGTACACAGCGGCCAGCTGTTCAAGCTGCACACTGCGATCGTACTCCGGGACCCTCAGCCACACCTGACAGTGTTGGATCATGACATGTGTGTGTGTGTGGGGGGGGGGGGTGTTGCTTGGTAACGGCACACCCGTGTGGCACTGAGACAATTTTCACAGACAGCTTGAATGTGGTCATCTACACTCCACTATCATGCCGGGAGCATGAATAGCCCCGTTCAAATGTGGTACCTGGAATTTGTCCGACACCTGCCGAGAGGGGGTCGATGGGCACTCACAGGGTAATCACTGTCTTTCGGCCGCTGGTGTGCATGAAAGGTTGTGGCGACAGCTGTACGAGGCATTTGAGGCGGCTCCGATTTTTCACAAGTGGCATGTGATTCCTCCTTCATGCGCCGGTCAGGTTCAGTCGTGTTATGTGTGATGTGCTCGTGTTATGTGCCCTAAGAGTTGTCTGGCTCTCTTGGTGGCGTCCTTCACTAGTTTCCTTCCAGCATGGTCACTTAGAGTCTTATCCCACTGGGCTGCAGCAGCATGCAAATGGAAATTGTAAGAAAATTCACTTGGTCTCGCGTGACATTTGCTGGGTGTCACAATTCCATCACTTGAGTCACAGGGCAATGCACGTGTTGCTCCTAGATTTTGAACGAAGAGTCCTCGCCACAGTCCGACACACTCCCAGAGCCATCGCAGGCATCCAGAAGCCCATTGTTGTCCCTGCAACTTATAATATGTGAGAATCATGACAGAACTTAGGTGGGGTCGACAAGAGATGAAACTACATTGTGAGTGATTAGAGACAAAAATGAAGAACTGACGTTCTCCTTGGAAGACATGCATGAGCTGCCCTGGGAGCATGCCAGAATAGAGTAGATGATCGAGAGAGACAGTGCTTCTGGAAGCAGCCGTGGCTCAATCGCTGACTTGCGTGTATGCATGGTCAGTGGACTGGACCCACCTGTCTGCACTAGCTGGGATTATCTTAAATTTTTATATACAGGATGACAGCAAGAGCCCTCTCACAGAAGCGGGCTTCAGCACAGCGGTGGATGAATACTGGTCATTTCTGAGAACTGAGGAGGACATATGTCAACAAGAAAATGCCACACAGGGATCCATGCCACGGATCTGCGCGTGACAGCCAGGACCTCTTCCCGCTGAACATCACATATTTCATCCTGCAGCCAGCAATCGTGAGCAATCTGTGGGTGATGGTGATGTTAATGTTAGCATTAAGATGTTCACATCTCAGCATATATTAATAATAATAATAGCAAAAATAATAGCAATAATAACTCATAATAAGGTTCTGTGCTCTTAACTTGGCCCAACACACTAGCCACAGTAGTGATCGGATATTTAGCTGTGATCTGGGTCTCTGTGTGTGGATGGTGGCGTGGTTGTGGCCATCACCACAATTCGGTTTTTGGGTGCTCTTAAGAGGATTAACACTACGGTGTTCTGGATTAGGGTATGGACGCTCACTAATTAGACAACAGACTGTTGCTGTTACTGTTTGTTCATGTGTGGTTGTTTGTCATGGTATGTCGTATGGTCGGGGCCCCGTCTCCTCGGTGTCTCACGTCACAGTTATTGTCTTCACCACTTGTCTCTTGTTCTTGTATGTCTTTGTGTTGTTTTGGTGGTTGTCTATTCCTGATAGAAGCTGTCGGTTGGCTTTGAGTAGGATGTTGCAGGTTGATTGGGAAGGGCGGATGGGGGTCACACACACACACCACATTCACTCATGCACTACATACCTTCTGTCTTGCAAGAATAAATTGCATATATGCGTATTAATGTTTATAAATGGTTCTGCCAGTGTGGCATTTACCATTACTATATATGCAGACGGGAAAAAAAAACTCATAATAACTAATAATGCTACAATACAATTTTAGAGAAAGAGACAAAAAGAACCTGATGAAACAAAACACACCAGAAAAGATAAAACCAACTAACAATGAAAATATTAAATACATATAGAAATAAATAAGTGTTTCCTGTGAACACCTAGTGACTCTTACACCTCCACTTCATCCCTGTTTTATTTAAGTTTAATGACAATTTGTTTCAGTCAACGGCAGCACGGTGGCTTAGTGGCTAGCACTGCTGCCTCACAGCAAAAAGGTCATGGGTTCAATTCTCTCCTGTGGCCTTTCTGTGGAGTTTGCATATTCTCCCTGTGTTTGCATGGGTTTCCTCTGGGTGCTCCGGTTTCCTTGCACATCCAAAGACTTGCGGGTTAGGTGATTGGAATCGTTAAATTGTCCGTAGGTGTGCAAGTGGGTGTGAATGTGTTTTTTGTCTGTTTGTGGCCCTGCGACAGTCTGGCGTCCTGTCCTGGGTGTATCCCGCCTTGTGCTCTATGACTGCTGGGATAGGCTACAGCCCCCCGCGGCCCTTGATTGGACTAAGTGGTTGAAGACGAGTGAGTGAGTGTTTCGGTCAAACCATATTTTCAATTTGTTAATTTCTTCAGTGATTTCCTTCAGAACTATCTGCCAAGCTCGAAAACTGCTGCATCCTAGTAAGAGCAGAATACTACTGAATTTGAATAAGGAAAGTTGGGCTTTTTCTCACCAAAATGGATGCTGCACTCACTGCAGTTTATTGTCTGGAATAGTCCCAGATTGTATTTCAGAGCTTCTAGAATTCAAAGATTTTCATGCAGGTGGTGTTGGGGGGTAATTTTGGGTTTCAGCTTTTTTTTTTGTTTTTCACCACTTTCATCCCTGAATATGTCAATCGTGAGTCACTTTTGTGCAGATTAATGTCACTAACTGGGACTCCTGTCTTGTTGCAAGAAAGAAATGAGAATCGTCCTCCATTCTGTTCACACAGCTCCAAACGCTGCGCGGCTCTCTGCTGAGTCAAGTTAGAATGATAGAGTCCAGTTGGAATTAATGAATTCCAAGTGAAACATAGTTTAAATCAAATGACACCTCTTTCCAAATGTTCTTATACAATCAAACTACAACTGACCAAAATGTTTTTTCCTCCCAAAATGAGACGTCCTGCGCTGACGTGCAGCAGCCGGCTGAGCTAAGCTCAGAGGTACGGAGAGGCATTCATGCCAAAATGTCTGAAAGGGAATGCTTTTGAAAAAAACTACAGATTTTTATTTATGTCCAGAGATCAAGGATCCAGTGACCAATTTAAAATGTTGTTGACAAAAAAACCTGTAAAGTCTACTTTTAGTACACAGAAAATTCATAAGAGGTATCGATAAGGGAATCGATAAGGAATCGGGCGATAAATGGAATCGATAATGGCATTGATATTGATAAAATCTTATCAATACCCATCCCTATGCTGGACATTAGGTATATTTCATTCTGTGGCAAATCATTCTACAAGTGGACGAGACCCTATTCACAGTTTTCATCCTGTTGTATTTTTTTCTCCTCCGTGGAGTCACGCTAGGCTTATTTTTTTTTTGTAACTATTACTGTATTTATTTATTTAATTATTATTTACAGGGCTATTCCTTACTGGGTACAGTTGGGGAATTTCCACAGCCTCTATTCACATAATAGCAGGAAAATAGTCGGATAATCCTAACACTTTGCACAAACCTGTTATCATTTCAGCTGTGAATGGCATTAGACATCGGTAAGAGTGCTGCATGGCATTCGCGTGCAAATCTGCAAATCCTTGCATCTGCGAAGGTTGTACTCGACAGTCAGGAGAGTTCCACGCAGCATTCAAGTGGCACTCATGTGATATGTATGCAGACGCCTTCGCCACAAGTCTGTGCAATACTTGGCTGCCATTCGGCGACCATTCTGGAGGCAATCACTAACGTGTCATTAATACCACTTCTGTCGGATACCAACTGCAATTTGTCGCTCAGTCAAGTGTTTGGTCACAAAATTGTATCACCAACTACTCTCCAACAGTTGCAGCCCACAGGGATAGGACACTAACACAGACACTGATTTACCATGCAGTACTGCACTGCTTGTATTTCTTAATTATTGATATGAATTCCAAGGCATACTCAGTCCATCTCCTGACTTGTATTAAGAATACTGTCTATAAATGTGATGATTTAATGCTTGTAATTTGAATAATTTGCACCCATGCCAATTTTTTTTTTTTTTTTTTGGGGGGGGGGGGGTAGTGTTGCAGGTCTTAAATGCTGGAATGAATATATATACAAATGAAATGAAATTGCCCACACAAAACATGAAATTTCTTGGGATCATGCAATGAAATACACATCCATGCAAATGGAAGGATGTTTGCTGTGTTTTTTTAAATTTACATTTCTATATCATTCCAGTGTTTCAGGATTTGGAGATGTATCTTCCTTACTCCAAACAATCAAATCACACTGTGTATTTACCATATTCTTATCGCACCATCCAGTGGTGAGCATAGCTAACCAAAAAGTTAGCTTTGATAAACCATTAATCCAATAACTGACAAGTTTTCTTTTATGACACTAAACCGATAAACTGCAAGAAAAAAAAAAAAAAAAATCTACAGACAACCGATAACTTTTAGTATTGATTCGGACGCAGCCACATCAGATTACAGTGTTGGCTTCTACCAGTTTCACTTTAAGCACCACAGGGGCTGCTGGGTAATTCAAGAATCACAAACACAAGAAGAACGCACCAAAAATGAATGAATAAAAAATAAAACCCCAAACACTGTCATCTTTCAAAAGCAGTAAAACACAGTATTAGAAGTCACAGTTTCTCTCAGTATTATATACACTGTTATTTAAGAAGTACAGGGTGCTGCTGTTTTCACATGCTTTGAACCCTGTGGCTTAAACAACCGAAATACATCCATTAATGCACCGATTGGCAGAGTACAAGACACGTAGTAAATATAAATTCTTACCTGTTAGCTTCAGTGGGATTCATTCAGTTCTGAAGAAAATATTCCACATAAAGTGTCCTGATTATCCAAAATGCTGTGTAAATGGTGAAGAAAAGTCCCTCACCACTGCACCGTGAGATCTCCTCTCTCCCACTGAGTCTTGGCGATTAAATTATCCCATCAGCCACAAAGAAATAAAATAAAATAATGTTAAAATTAGTCCGTTTTGTTTGTGTCAAGCAGACGGTAACAGTTTAAAGTCCAAAGTGAACCTGAACTACACTACCTACAATGCTCCCTGCGTCGAATGGCCAATCACATCTTGCGCTTAATGATGACATCATCAACAAGCGATAGACAGTCTGCCATAAACCATTGATCTACACACCGCAGGGATTAAAATATTAGATTTTAGGGTTTACAAATGTTTTTGAATGTTAAACATTGCACACTGAATGTTATCAGAACTAAATTTATAGGAAGATAATTGGTTCGATGATGTTTTAAAACTTATGCAAAAAGCTAATCCACTAACAAAAAAAAGCTTCAATAATTATCGGTTATCAGATTAGCTGAACAGTGCCCACCACTGCATCCATCTAGTCAATGGAAATACTGCACTCTCTGCGCAGCATTTTTTCATTTGTTCTACAAATTTTTTTGTGTCCACAACAATCAACTATAGTCTACAACTATGACATTCTTTTTGTAAGCTGTCTATGGTACTGATCGAAGAGTGGACCATCAGCACCATGGACAGGTCATCCACAGGTCAACATCAAGAGTTCTTAATTTGTGCACAGTTTCAGTATCACACATTGCTTTGAGAAAAGTAAAATTAAGCACCGTCGGCTTCTCCTGTGTTTCACTTGGGGTCACCACAGCAGATCAAAGGTGGATCAGCATGTTGATTTGGCACAAGGTTTATGTCATTGCCCTTCCTGCCACAACTCCGCAAAGCATGGAGAATGGGCATGAGAATAGATGGTCTTGATCCAGGAACCATCTGCACTGGAAACAATCACACTTAACTGCTTGGCCACCACCCCTGCACATCATGCATTGCTATGAGAAATGTGCATAAAAATTAAATGTTTACAGTTGTGCTTGTAGAAATCAATTAGCCACAGTGGCTCACTAACTGGTGATGCTCTTTGTAAATAAAAAGAGTGCCATATCCACAAAGTAATTGTTCAATTTGATAGCCATCTATGAATGGCATACTCCACAAACACCTTAAACGTGTGTGTGCACATCAGTTACACAAATAATATATGAACAAAATGACTTATCACGACAAATTCTCACCCACAGTAAATGACAGGTTTATCTATAGGTGTATGTATTTCCTAAGCTGTTCCCTTGGTGAACCACACACACGTTAAGCCACACTCAGGCACAAGTCTTCACATCTCTGTTTAGTTTTCCTCTTCCCCCCCTCTTAGAATTTTCCTTTTTAACTCAGCCTCTTTGCAGAAGGGGAGCTCATTTCAATCTCAAAGCTAACATCTGTGGAAGCAATGCGAGCTCTAAATGAGTGGATTTAATCCTGTACAACAAGGCTACAGCATAGGAAGTATTCAGGAGAGGAGAGGGAGAGAGGGAGCAAGCTAGAAAAGAAAAAAGTGAGAGGAGGGACTCCAGTGAAATGGCAACAAAGAGCAGAAAGAAAGGACTTTGTGACCTCCACTCATATCTTTCCATCTGCAGCTCTGTCACTGTTAGCTCTTGAAGAGAAGAGGGCAGAAGAAAGACGAGAAAGAACAGCAACATTAGCAGATAGAAGTTAGACATGTTTATTCATGCAGAGAAGCAGCTGAGGTATTGGAGAAGGCTTCAAAGCGGAGGATGGCTCCACATCCGGCATGGCCTTCTTCTCTGGCTAGGTTTTCTGTATTTGGCCTTTGAGTATGGGGCTGATCAATCCCCCAGCATGCTGCCAGACTGTGGACCCCCTCCCATTACTGGGAGGCTGCTCTTTGAACAAATCCTGCCAGGGGGTCATTTCCCCGGTGCTTCATCATCTTAAAGGTCAGTCAGCAAATGGCATGGGAGACAATTCTGTCCCTGGCTATAAACCCACAGCTGACCACTAAGAGGGTCTGCAGTGAAGACAGCACGCAGTCCGGCCTGCTGTGGCCAGGGTGGACAAGACATCCTGGCTGTCCAAAAGCAGTGTGGATTTATAAGGAATTTTAGAAAATGTTGGCAGAAGTAAATGTAAATGTGTGCATGTTGTCATCCTCTAGTGTTATGCAAATATTCTAAAGAGGACATACAAGATTGCCGGTCTTTAAATGATGTCTACATCTCAAATAATGTGATATGAAGAAATAAAGGCCAAACCCAAAGGAAGGAAAGAAATGAAGAATGTAACATAGGAGAGTGCAGCACAATGCAAGCATCCATCAGAACTGCACCCTCTCATTCAAACACGTCTGCGGGTTTTTCTGTTGCTGTTCCTTCTCACTGTTGTTGTTAATAAAACTCAGTGCTGTTTCACTGTTTCATAATAGTAAAAGCTTTCAGGGGAGCTAAGGGACTATGGACTCCTGAACTGCTGGAAGTCTTTTAATGGAGATTGAGAAAAAGTCGTCATTAACTACAAGCAGTAGTAAAACCAAATTAATGCAGCGAAGGGGAGCAGACCAGTAAAAATATTGTAAAATGCACAACATTCTTTAAAAAAATGAGCAAGAAGGGCTCCTTAAATGATAATTAGAAATTAATTAAAAGAGGACCAACAACATGACTTTTATGCATAGGTTTTGCAAAATCCTTGGCATCTATTCATTGAATAAAAAGACAGACAGACACACACACAAAAAGACAGATGAGTCTATTTCCTCAAGCTTGTGAACATGATAACTCAAAAACAACAAATGCTACCATCTTGTAACCCAGCAAATTAAAATGGCACATAATGAGGATAAAATCATTAACATCTGGTGAATTCTGATGCACCAGATCACTCCACAGAGATTTTTTTTTCTTTTCATGTAATATTCATACTAGTGTCTGCCACCTGCTGGATGATTGGTGGATAGCTGTGCTTGTCAATCTGTAAGACAGACTGACTGTACTGAGTACAGTCAGTCTGTCTACATCAGAGAAGTACTACATCAGAGAAGTAAAGCATTTGTGGCTGGTTGTCAAATGTTGTGTTACCTCCACACTGCCCTCTGGAAAGGGCTTTGTGTGAAATTAAATGAGATGGTTAAATGAGGTACACAGTGAATTATAGAATTCAATTATTGTGGGAAGCAGCAGAACCAGGGCTTAATTATTACATTTTATTTATTTAAAATTATCTGTTCTCTATATACACACCCTACACCTTAAAAGATATGGCATTATTATTATTATTATTATTATTATTGTTGTTGTAATTTTGGATATTTCCATTTGAGAAAAAAAATGTAACAATGGAGCTGCATAAGACAACATCAAGTTACTGGATGTTAAGGATGTTTAAATACTATAAAACACAGGTGAGATTTTGGTCCATGCTCAAACCCCCCAGAGACACACTTTAGAAGCTACTAAAAGTGCACATACAGAATACATGCTAAGCTGCAGGCAAAGATGTAAAATTGCACGCTTCTTCATCTCAATATGCACCTGCACCTTTCTGTCGAAATCTGTTTGCTTAAAATGACAGCTTTTCAATTTGATGAAATGATTGTGCACACCTGATCTCTGCCACTCAAGGCAGGCATCAGGTGTGTACAGAGTCATTTGCATACTTAAGCCATCAAAGTTGTTATCATGAAAACCAAATGCAGTAAGTAAAACGGCAAAAGGGCTTTCGACGTGGCAAAAAAAGAAAAGAAAAGAAAAAAGACTGAAATGAGGCAGAACTCAATCTTTATTCTCAATTTAGACATTTATGTGTGTAATATATATGGCTGTAATCAGAAGTTTACAGACACACAACAGATGTTAATGTCATGGGAATACTGGACTTTCAATAATTTGATTGAAATTCTTTTTTCCTGGGGGAAAAAAAACAAGAATATGGTACACCAGTTTTAATTTATTTGGGGTTTACTGAAATCAGCAGAAGGTCAAACGTATGCATCCCCTCACTTACATTTTTAATTCAATGGTGCTCAAAGTTCAAAACCATCTTAACTTGCCAATGCCTCTTAAGTTCCTATTAGGGATCATGATTGACTACAACTGGCAGTTTGTCTGAGCCAATATAAAAATTGTTGGCTTGACCCCACTCACTGGATTGGGAACAGATCTGAGAAAGAGGATCACTGGAAGGTGTCATCAGTTCAAACAACTGGATGTGCTATATTTCCAAGAGTATAGGTCGCACCAGGGCATAACACACACCTTTTTGCTGTATGTGGAACTCACTTTTTCATACATCATTTTCCTGGGGCCAAGATTAATAATAGATGGGAACTCAACACCGCATGTGCAAACGACAGTGTGTGCTGTTACATAACATAAGGACTTCTAAATTCCAAAAATAAAAAAGATGGACAAATAAACATGCACTGAACAGCATACTGGATATTGTTTGATGTAGTTTCCAGAAAAAGAATAATCAGATGGACAGGGATGGAGAAGTGAAAAGTGGATTTATGTATTAAGCCCTCAGCCTGTGGTATGTAAAATAAGAACTTAAAATAAGGAAGATGGACAAAAAAACTAACAAAAAACAAGCAACAGACAACATACTGGATGTTATCTGATGCAGATGAACATGGATTGCTGGCCAACAGCACTGGAAACACAACAATAAAAATCTGACTACATTTGATTTTTTTTTTAATCAGATCTTTAATTAAAGATTTTTGTGTATTTTTATTACTGGAGCTTATTTTGTTTAGTGTGTTGATTCCTGGGAAGGGCCAATATGAATAGGCATTATTATCACTTAAGGTGCGTTTACACATAACCAAGACGCGTTACGAATGTCATTTTTCTGTCATTCGTGACACATTCCTGACATTCTTAATGTGACTTAACGCATCTGAATAGGTTAATTAATAGTGCGTGTTGGTGCGTGATATTCTTGACATTTGTGGAGCATGTTTTTGCCTGTCAAAAAATCTTCCACGAATGTCACACACCACCCTCATTTCGTCTCACGTCGTGGAGGTCGCAACTGAACGTATTGATCCGTCTTGATGAGTATTGATCCTTAATAGAACGTGACAACGTTCGTAGAGGTTCCTGTGATGGTTCTTGGAGCCAAAACTGTCACGTGTTATTACGAAGTGACACGAAAACTGTCAAGTTTTGACACGACTTGTAACGCAGAGTCACATTTCACTGCGCGCTACGATGGATCAGTTTTCTGTCACATGCGCACAATTAAACTCGGCTCCAAATGTCGTTCCACAGTTCCTGCTGAAGCTCCTCAGGACGTCCATGCAGGTGTTCCACCTGAGCGGGAGAACGAGTCTGAACCAGAGGAGCGAGAGACTCATGTGCAGCCAGACAGCTCTGCACCTACTCCAGTCCGAGGAGAATGAAGCGTGCGCACAATTAAACCCTGCTGCACCGCAATCAGTTTGATTGCTGACACCAAGTCGGCTAAAAGCCTCATTTCAGTGCTCCTGCAGGTGTTCCACCTGCTGCATGTGCCTGATGTTTGGGGAAATGCGCGAAACGAGAGCCGCATAAAGCCACACATCTGGCTCCGTCCTCCTCCTCCTCCTCTCTGCGCCACTCCATGGCACAGAGCCCAACTACGCATGCAGTCACAAAGTTCTTCTGAAAAACTGCAGCGATCCGAATTCGGCTGGATGAATATGGGTGTGTGTGTGGAGACAATTCACCTCATTCACAACGTGACAGAACTTAACGATGCGATAGCGCGCAACAACGCGGAACACTATTCTTGACCGTGCGTAATGGTTCCTGATAATTCTCCAGCAACACGTGCCATTAATCGTAACGTGTGGTAACAGGTTGCAGCAGTTCCTGAGGAGACCTGACGTCTCTGCCCCGAATCATCATATTCGTGATCAGCGGCCAAGCATGTGTACTTCGTGGCATTCATGACTTGTCGTCGTTATGTGTAAACGTAGCATTACTGAGGCGTTGCTGGGCCAGTAGCATAGATTTACATTTATGCTACCTGGCTATACTTGCCCGCATAAACTGATGACGTCATAGCACGCGCAGCCCAAAAACTGTCCGCAGAAGAAAAGATGAAAAGGCGAGAAGTGTGTGTTGGTCCAAATATGGATATTACAGATGATTTTCTCATGGATAATCCGACAATGAACAGCAGCCAAAGCAGCCAGCTTGATGAGGACGCACTGGCATGTCATAGGTATTAAGGGCACTGCGCTGCGGTGGTTTGAATCATATTTGTCTAATAGATTACAGTTTGTTCATGTAAATGGGGAATCTTCTTCACAGACTGAAGTTAATTATGGAGTTCCACAAAGTTCTGTGCTAGGACCAATTTTGTTCACTTTGTACATGCTTCCCTTGGGCAGTATTATTAGACGGTATTGCTTAAATTTTCATTGTTACGCAGATGATACCCAGCTTTATCTATCCATGAAGCCAGAGGATACACACCAATTAGCTAAACTGCAGGATTGTCTTACAGACATAAAGACATGGATGACCTCTAATTTCCTGCTTTTAAACTCAGATAAAACTGAAGTTATTGTACTTGGCCCCACAAATCTTAGAAGCATGGTGTCTAACCAGATCGTTACTCTGGATGGCATTTCCCTGATCTCTAGTAATACTGTGAGAAATCTTGGAGTTATTTTTGATCAGGATATGTCATTCAAAGCGCATATTAAACAAATATGTAGGACTGCCTTTTTGCATTTACGCAATATCTCTAAAATCAGAAAGGTCTTGTCTCAGAGTGATGCTGAAAAACTAATTCATGCATTTATTTCCTCTAGGCTGGACTATTGTAATTCATTATTATCAGGTTGTCCTAAAAGTTCCCTAAAAAGCCTTCAGTTGGTTCAGAATGCTGCAGCTAGAGTACTGACGGGGACTAGCAGGAGAGAGCATATCTCACCCGTGTTGGCCTCTCTTCATTGGCTTCCTGTTAATTCTAGAATAGAATTTAAAATTCTTCTTCTTACTTATAAGGTTTTGAATAATCAGGTCCCATCTTATCTTAGGGACCTCATAGTACCATATTACCCCATTAGAGCGCTTCGCTCTCAGACTGCGGGCTTACTTGTGGTTCCTAGGGTTTGTAAGAGTAGAATGGGAGGCAGAGCCTTCAGCTTTCAGGCTCCTCTCCTGTGGAACCAGCTCCCAATTCAGATCAGGGAGACAGATACCCTCTCTACTTTTAAGATTAGGCTTAAAACTTTCCTTTTCGCTAAGGCTTATAGTTAGGGCTGGATCGGGTGACCCTGGACCATCCCTTGGTTATGTTGCTTTAGACGTAGACTGTGGGGGGTTCCCATGATGCACTGTTTCTTTCTCTTTTTGCTCCGTATGCATCACTCTGCATTTAATCATTAGTGATCGATCTCTGCCCCCCTTCTCGGCATGTCTTTTTCCTGCTTCTTTCCCTCAGCCCCAACCAGTCTCAGCAGAAGACTGCCCCTCCCTGAGCCTGGTTCTGCTGGAGGTTTCTTCCTGTTAAAAGGGAGTTTTTCCTTCCCACTGTGGCCAAGTGCTTGCTCATAGGGGGTCGTTTTGACCGTTGGGGTTTTTCATAATTATTGTATGGCCTTGCCTTACAATGTGGAGCGCCTTGGGGCAACTGTTTGTTGTGATTTGGCGCTATATAAGAAAAAAGTTGATTGATTGATTGATTGACTGGCGAATTTGGAGAGCAGCGCCATACCAGCCAACACGACAAAAGTTAAAGTGAGCCAACTTTTTATGTCTGCATTTGCTGGGTGTCGTGTGTTTTGAAATGACATTAAATATTGTTAATGTGATTCCGCGTGTTGTGTATCTCAGTAAGTAATAATAATGCAAATAACATGCTTTTGGAGGGTGGTATGCATTTTCAGAGGCCCGACGTCCATGACCAGTTGCCCAAAATGACAGATATTCGACCTCTTCTAACTCGGGTGAATAACTGTCATTTTGGGCAACTGGGCATGGACGTCGGGCCACTGAAAATGCATACCGCCCTCCAAAAGCATGTTATTGTATTTATATTATCATTAATGTCAAACCACACCAGAGTATAGGCATAGGTAAGGTATTGGTAAGTCGCAGAACCTCCAAAAATGGTTCAAAATATGTGACTCCAAAAACTATGGTAAGTATAAGTTATTGTGAGGTGAAGCCCCTAACTGTTACTGGAAAATAAAATGGTTTGGATGGTCAAGACCTACAAAGGCACAGGCCTACCGTGAACTGGAAGTTGCTGCAACACCAGTATCACTGTGTACTGTCAAGTGAATATTACATTACCATATAATGTAATGATGCCATCCAAGGAAGTGGCCTTTCCACTGAAATCAACACCTTTAAGCTCAACTAAAACTAAAAACTAAACATTCTGAAAAAATATTTTAATGTCAGAGATCACAAAAACTGAGTTGTTGACAGGAGAAGTAATGGTGTGGCATTCAACCAGCCCAGCTGTTGAACATGGTTGTCGTAGCATCATGTTCTGGAACTGTTTTGCTATTAATGGAACTGTGCAAAGCTAATGGAATAAGTACAAAGGAGGACTATCTCAACTGTTCAGCAAATCCTCAAACCACCAACAGCTGAACACCACTGGATGTTCCAACAGGACAATGACTGCACAGAAACATCAAAGCTGCTTACGGAACAGATAAAGCAGGTTAACTTAACAGCTTTTTGAATGGCCTTCCCAAAGTCATGAACGTAACACTCAAAAACATTGGGACTGCACTTCAAATTTAGGTCCATGTAAGAAAACTAAAACATTTAAATGAACTCTACCAATTGTGCCAAGCTAACTGGTCAAATATCAATCAATCAATCAATTTTATTTATATAGCGCCAAATCACAAGAAACAATTGCCCCAAGGCGCTTTATATTGTAAGGCAAGGCCATACAATAATTACGTAAAAACCACAATGGTCAAAACGACCCCCTGTGAACAAGCACTTGGCGACAGTGGGAAGGAAAAACTCCCTTTTAACAGGAAGAAACCTCCAGCAGAACCAGGCTCAGGGAGGGGCAGTCTTCTGCTGGGACTGGTTGGGGCTGAGGGAGAGAACCAGGAAAAAGACATGCTGAGGAGGGGAGCAGAGAACAATCACTAATGATTAAATGCAGAGTGGTGCATACAGAGCAAAAGGAGAAAGAAACACTCAGTGCATCATGGGAACCCCCCAGCAGTCTAAGTCTATAGCAGCATAACTAAGGGATGGTTCAGGGTCACCTAATCCAGCCCTAACTATAAGCTTTAGCAAAAAGGAAAGTTTTAAGCCTAATCTTAAAAGTAGAGAGGGTGTCTGTCTCCCTGATCTGAATTGGGAGCTGGTTCCACAGGACAGGAGCCTGAAAGCTGAAGGCTCTGCCTCCCATTCTACTCTTACAAACCCTAGGAACTACAAGTAAGCCTGCAGTCTGAGAGCGAAGCGCTCTATTGGGGTGATATGGTACTACGAGGTCCCTAAGATAAGATGGGACCTGATTATTCAAAACTTTATAAGTAAGAAGAAGAATTTTAAATTCTATTCTAGAATTAACAGGAAGCTAATGAAGAGAGGCCAATATGGGTGAGATATGCTCTCTCCTTCTAGTCAATCAATCAATCAATCAACCTTTTTCTTGTATAGCGCCAAATCACAACAAACAGTTGCCCCAAGGCGCTCCACATTGCAAGGCAAGGCCATACAATAATTATGAAATACAGTCTACGTCTAAAGCAACATAACCAAGGGATGGTCCAGGGTCACCCGATCCAGCCCTAACTATAAGCCTTAGCGAAAAGGAAAGTTTTAAGCCTAATCTTAAAAGTAGAGAGGGTATCTGTCTCCCTGATCTGAATTGGGAGCTGGTTCCACAGGAGAGGAGCCTGAAAGCTGAAGGCTCTGCCTCCCATTCTACTCTTACAAACCCTAGGAACTACAACTAAGCCCGCAGTCTGAGAGCGAAGCGCTCTAATGGGGTAATATGGTACTATGAGGTCCCTAAGATAAGATGGGACCTGATTATTCAAAACCTTATAAGTAAGAAGAAGAATTTTAAATTCTATTCTAGCATTAACAGGAAGCCAATGAAGGGAGGCCAACACGGGTGAGATATGCTCTCTCCTGCTAGTCCCCGTCAGTACTCTAGCTGCAGCATTCTGAACCAACTGAAGGCTTTTTAGGGAACTTTTAGGACAACCTGATAATAATGAATTACAATAGTCCAGCCTAGAGGAAACAAATGCATGAATTAGTTTTTCAGCATCACTCTGAGACAAGACCTTTCTGATTTTAGAGATATTGCGTAAATGCAAAAAGGCAGTCCTACATATTTGTTTAATATGCGCTTTGAATGACATATCCTGATCAAAAATGACTCCAAGATTTCTCACAGTATTACTAGAGGTCAGGGTAATGCCATCCAGAGTAAGGATCTGGTTAGACACCATGTTTCTAAGATTTGTGGGTCCAAGTACAATAACTTCAGTTTTATCTAAGTTTAAAAGCAGGAAATTAGAGGTCATCCATGTCTTTATGTCTGTAAGACAATCCTGCAGTTTAGCTAATTGGTGTGTGTCCTCTGGCTTCATGGATAGATAAAGCTGGGTATCATCTGCGTAACAATGAAAATTTAAGCAATGCCGTCTAATAATACTGCCTAAGGGAAGCATGTATAAAGTGAATAAAATTGGTCCTAGCACAGAACCTTGTGGAACTCCATAATTAGCCTTAGTCTGTGAAGAAGATTCCCCATTTACATGAACAAATTGTAATCTATTAGATAAATATGATTCAAACCACCGCAGCGCAGTGCCTTTAATACCTATGGCATGCTCTAATCTCTGTAATAAAATTTTATGGTCAACAGTATCAAAAGCAGCACTGAGGTCTAACAGAACAAGCACAGAGATGAGTCCACTGTCCAAAGCCATAAGAAGATCATTTGTAACCTTCACTAATGCTGTTTCTGTACTATGATGAATTCTAAAACCTGACTGAAACTCTTCAAATAGACCATTCCTCTGCAGATGATCAGTTAGCTGTTTTACAACTACCCTTTCAAGAATTTTTGAGAGAAAAGGAAAGTTGGAGATTGGCCTATAATTAGCTAAGATAGCTGGGTCAAGTGATGGCTTTTTAAGTAATGGTTTAATTACTGCCACCTTAAAAGCCTGTGGTACATAGCCAACTAATAAAGATAGATTGATCATATTTAAGATCGAAGCATTAAATAATGGTAGGGCTTCCTTGAGCAGCCTGGTAGGAATGGGGTCCAATAGACATGTTGATGGTTTGGATAAAGTAACTAATGAAAATAAGTCAGACAGAACAATCAAAGAGAAAGAGTCTAACCAAATACCGGCATCACTGAAAGCAGCTAAAGATAACGATACGTCTTTGGGGTGGTTATGAGTAATTTTTTCTCTAATAGTTAAAATTTTATTAGCAAAGAAAGTCATGAAGTCATTACTAGTTAAAGTTAAAGGAATACTCGGCTCAATAGAGCTCTGACTCTTTGTCAGCCTGGCTACAGTGCTGAAAAGAAACCTGGGGTTGTTCTTATTTTCTTCAATTAGTGATGAGTAGTAAGATGTCCTAGCTTTACGGAGGGCTTTTTTATAGAGCAACAGACTCTTTTTCCAGGCTAAGTGAAGATCTTCTAAATTAGTGAGATGCCATTTCCTCTCCAACTTACGGGTTATCTGCTTTAAGCTGCGCGTTTGTGAGTTATACCACAGAGTCAGGCACTTCTGATTTAAAGCTCTCTTTTTCAGAGGAGCTACAGCATCCAAAGTTGTCTTCAATGAGGATGTAAAACTATTGACGAGATACTCTATCTCACTTACAGAGTTTAGGTAGCTACTCTGCACTGTGTTGGTATATGGCATTAGAGAACATAAAGAAGGAATCATATCCTTAAACCTAGTTACAGTGCTTTCTGAAAGACTTCTAGTGTAATGAAACTTATTCCCACTGCTGGGTAGTCCATCAGAGTAAATGTAAATGTTATTAAGAAATGATCAGACAGAAGGGAGTTTTCAGGGAATACTGTTAAGTCTTCAATTTCCATACCATAAGTCAGAACAAGATATAAGATATGATTAAAGTGGTGGGTGGACTCATTTACATTTTGAGCAAAGCCAACTGAGTCTAATAATAAATTAAATGCAGTGTTGAGGCTGTCATTCTCAGCATCTGTGTGGATGTTAAAATCGCCCACTATAATTATCTTATCTGAGCTAAGCACTAAGTCAGACAAAAGGTCTGAAAATTCACAGAGAAACTCACAATAACGACCAGGTGGACGATAGATAATAACAAATAAAACTGGTTTTTGGGACTTCCAATTTGGATGGACAAGACTAAGAGTCAAGCTTTCAAATGAATTAAAGCTCTGTCTGGGTTTTTGATTAATTAATAAGCTGGAATGGAAGACTGCTGCTAATCCTCCGCCTCGGCCCGTGCTACGAGCATTCTGGCAGTTAGTGTGACTCGGGGGTGTTGACTCATTTAACATATTCATCCTGCTGTAACCAGGTTTCTGTAAGGCAGAATAAATCAATATGTTGATCAATTATTATATCATTTACTAACAGGGACTTAGAAGAGAGAGACCTAATGTTTAATAGACCACATTTAACTGTTTTAGTCTGTGGTGCAGTTGAAGGTGCTATATTATTTTTTCTTTTTGAATTTTTATGCTTAAATAGATTTTTGCTGGTTATTGGTGGTCTGGGAGCAGGCACCGTCTCTACGGGGATGGGGTAATGAGGGGATGGCAGGGGGAGAGAAGCTGCAGAGCGGTGTGTAAGACTACAACTCTGCTTCCTGGTCCCAACCCTGGATAGTCACGGTTTGGAGGATTTAAGAAAATTGGCCAGATTTCTAGAAATGAGAGCTGCTCCATCCAAAGTGGGATGGATGCCGTCTCTCCTAACAAGACCAGGTTTTCCCCAGAAGCTTTGCCAATTATCTATGAAGCCCACCTCAAATATCCAACCACAAGTCTGTCAGAAGCTTGGTAATGGCTACCACATGCACCTAATCAAGGTCAAACATGCCAAGGGTTACTCCGTCAAATATTAGATGTGCTGATTCCAGAAAACCCAAAATAAATTAAAACCTGTGCACCAAAATCTTGTTTTTATTATTATTATTATTTATTACACCTGTATGATGTACAACCATGTAGACCCAGAACATTTCAAACAAATGACTGAAAGCCTAAAATTGCCATGATAACCTGTGAATAGCTCAGGCCACAACTGTAATATTGTCAAAATCCTGCAGCAGCATTACCGGGAATATTCTGTATCACAGGCATTTAGCAGATATTGGCATCTTGTTTACTACTACTTGACATGAACTTCAATGGGAGAAATGTAATTTAAAAATGCTTCCATCATTACAGTTTTACCATCGGTCTGAATTGCAGCATGTTATTGTGTCGTGTACCTGAAATGAGTCTTTTCAAATACTAAGCATATTGTTTTTTAAGTGTATATCCTTTGCTGATGTATTTGAGGATAAGTGAAGGTTGTTCAGCAAATGAATTGTGGTCACCAAATTGCCATTAGAATGTTTTTTTGCTTACAAATATTGGTATCGGCAGGGTTCTGCAAAGTGTGAACAGACAAAATGCCCCTCCAGAGGAAAATGATTCGATTAACTTCTACCTATCACTGCAGGGAAGAGAGTAACAACTTAGTGAATTATGTTTATGTGGTATAGTTTGCGCATTTAGGTAATATAGTCTAGCACACAAGGGCTGCTGTCTGTCACCTAGCTGTGATGTAGAACGGCAACAGCTCAACCAGTTCAGCTGCAGGTTGAAATAGGTTTAAGCTTCAGCTGTGTGTGAAGTTCCATTTCAGCCCTATCTTGACGGTGGACATAAAAACGGGCTGTGCAGTGGATGCAAATGTATCTGGGGCATGTCTACACCCACACTGTTACATACACAGCTGGAAATACTAGCACAAAGCCAAGTGCTGGGAGCAAAGGGAGTTGGGTGCACTGTGTTCATTGGGATGTGGGTTGAACACAATATCATCCAGTCAGAGTGACACCTATCTGTGCCTTGGTACCAAGACAGGAAATGTAAGTGAAAGGATTTTGGGTGAGTAGGATATGCACCAACTTGTCAGCGTGGACAGAAGTCACCAAAGCTACCTGAGGTGAAGCAGTGCAACAGTAAAGTGAGGTTTGTTATTTTATATGTGCTGACTCTGATTTCATTTAATCGTTGTTTTCAAATTACTTTCCATTTGTATTTTACACTTATGATATTAGCTATATCTGGGGAAGGGTGAGATTTTAGGGTTTTTCAGCAGCCAATATGACTTCATTTTGCAACGTCACATCACACACACACTGATGCCAAATGCAAAGGCTTGTAAGGTGCAACAGCTTTGTACAGCTTTGCATATTAATACTATTCTACAACCCCAATTCCAAAGAAGTTGGGACATTGTGTGACATGTAAATAAAAACAGAATACAATGATTTGCAAATCCTCTTAAACCTATATTCAACTGAATATACCACAAAGACAAGATATTTAATGTTCAAACTGATAAACTTTATTGTTTTTGTGCAAATATTTGCTCATTTTGAAATGGATCTCTGCAACGTTTCAAAAAAAGCTGGGACAGTGGTATGTTTAGCACTGTGTTACTGTTATGTGTCGACGCGGGTTGAGGAGCGGACCTGCGTCAGACAGAACCCAGCGCTACAAATAACCAGAAAAGCGGTTCCAAAAACAATATATTTATTACACCCACTGTGCATAAAAAGTGTAAAAACAAAAATAGCGTCCTTCTGGTGGAGTGACTGTTGGCACGCTCTCCAGCGCCCGCAAGGATCAAAGCCCGGCGCTCCTGGACCCACTACCACCGCCAAACACCCCCCAGGTGGACACGACAAACTGACTCTCTGTGAAGCAAAGAAGAGGTGAGGTAAGTCAGCAGTTACAACAATATCTTTCAAAAGACACACGCTATCAGCAACACATTCAGGTCTGTATCTTTTTTAACTTTATGCAAATGAGCAGCTTCTCATAACAGGTGGAGGATCACTTATCTGCACGCCACAGCAGTGAGAAGCAAGCTGCACAATTCTCATCACAATTCAAGTATACTGTGTAACAAAACACCAAGTTACTATCAACAATTAGTCAAACACTTAATTACCTTTAATGTGTGCTGACAGCATGTGTCCTCACCCTTCCTTGCTTCACGGGCTCGATGTGTCAAACACAGGCGCAGTCCTCAGCGTCTCACAAACGAACATCACAAGGTCGAGTTCCCGGCAGTTCTGCTTGAATCACACATGACTTAAATGCAGAACGCCATCCAATTATCTGCTTCAGCTGGAAGTCTTTAAGGTTGCATGTGAGCACCCGTCACAGGTGCTACACATGATGTTGATGAGGGTGAGGACTCTTCAGCCAGCACCTTCTCCACAGACAAATCAGTTTCCATGCCACCTGAAGAGCAAAGAAAAGAAAAGAACACCAAAATATCCAGCCACACCCCCCAACACACAACAGTACCCCCCCATCAACGGGAAGCCTCCCGGCGACCGAACAGACCAGGCCCGAGCACAGCACCTCCCTCCGGGGTCCACGTCAGGAAGCAGACAGCACCACAGACAGCAGGACAGGCACCGCAGCTGGAAGGCCGGCTGGCATCAACAAAAGCCCCAAAACATTCCCCAGTACAATTCAACACAGAAAAAAACCATAAAACCCACCCAAAACCTCCCCAGGGGACCGTCCCATCAACCCCGGGAAGAAAAGAAAAACTCCCAAACGCAAAAAACCCAACACAGCCCCACAAACACAATACAAACGTAAATGCATAAAAGAAAAATAACAAACAACCCCCCCAGAATGACCTGCAGAGCCCAACCCTCCCTAGAAGGCCTTCATCGCCAGTTCCAGGAGGAACAGCCAGAACCATAATCCCACAAAGGTCCCCAGGTGTACATGGAGCAAACGGCGCCCCCCACAGGACCGTACCATCAACCCCAGGAGGTACCCTCCCCACAACCCCGGAACCCCAGACCCGGTCACACTTGGCTAGTTGGCCCCAAGCCAATTCCCCCCCAGAGGACTGTCCCACCAACCCTGGAGGTGGAACCCGGAAGGAAACAGAACAAAATCAAAAATCAACCCCCGGAGGACTACCAAAAACAACCCCGGGGGGATATAAAACGACCGTAAACCCTGTTACCCTCCCCGGCACCCCGAAAGACCCCGGGTCCCTCCCAGAGCCCCTCGGCGGCTCAACTTTGGCGAACGGCTCAAAACATTAAGCCGGAGAAGGGAACAGGAAAAAACTAACCCAGCTCCAACCCCAAGGCGCAGCGGAGAACCGGAAATACGTCCGGTGCCCCAACTCGACCATACCCCAGCCTCTCGGGAGGGGTGGAACTACCGAAATGGCGAACGGCAACAGATCGGCCCACCCCTCCGACTGAGGTAAGTCTCCGCTGCACCACACCCCGGCAACACCAATGACGAACGGTACAAAGGCTCACCGAGGCTGGAGTGGAACCGGGCCCTAACCAAACCAAGAAAAACGCCTCTAACACCCCCCCCTAGGTGCAGAGGTCTTCTGAGAATACTCAGCGTGACCAACCTGCACCACCCCACAACCCACAAGACAAACAGTCTTGGGGCAAGTGAGGTTGGGGTTAGGGATGTAGAGAAATAAAACAACAAAATAAAACGACCCAACAACCCAAACAGAAAATACCTAAAAACACATAGAAATTAACAATGACGTGAGCCCAGGCGGACTTCTAACCGCCTAACAGCACCTTCTCCACAGACAAATCAGTTTCCATGCCACCTGAAGAGCAAAGAAAAGAAAAGAACACCAAAATATCCAGCCACACCCCCCAACACACAACAGTTACATCACCTTTCCTTCTAACAACATTCAATAATCAAATCAAAACAAATCAAATCAAACTTTATTTGTATAGCACTTTACAACACTTCAGAAAACCACTGTCAGTTAACACAGTTCGTCGCTACGTCTAGAAGTGCAAGTTAAAACTCTACCATGCAAAGAGAAAGTCATACATCAACAACATCCAGAAACGCCGCCGCCTTCTCTGGGACCGAGCTCATTTGAAATGGACAGACGCAAAGTGGAAAAGTGTGCTATGGTCTGATTAGGGTTGGGTATCGAGAACCTTTTTTTTCTGGTATCGTGAAGAAATGAATCGATCCACCGACATCAATAGCCATTTCTTTCTTTCTTTCTTTAATATTTATTTCATTCATTTAAAAGAAAAAAAAACAGAAAAGCAGAAATAAAGCATCACTAATCACCTGAATGAAAAGGAGCAGAGAGAAGAACAAGTCTTATGTTTTCTGCCCCTTTTTACAATACAAACTTTCAATATCCAGCGTCATTATTCGACATTATTTAACAGACTGCATTTCTTTGACTTGTCACATACCACTGACTTATTTCATAATTATGACCATTATTTAGTAGATTACATCTCTGACAGGTTACATTTTAAACTTAAAACATTTTAAACATTATTAACAGATTACATTTTTTGGTTTTCTCACAGCCCACTGACTTATTTCATAGTTTTATACTTACTTAATACATCTAGTTTAATATGTTTTTAAATAACTTAAGCAACCTTAATTCTTTAATTTCTTTGTTGAGATTGTTCCATAATTTTACACCATTTACTGCAATACTCTGTTCCTTTACTTTGGTTCTGTATCTTGGTTTTTTAAAGACTTCTATTCCTTTCAATTTATAACTACTTACTCTTTTTTCAAACATATTTTGAATGTTTGTTGGTAAAGTATTTTTATTAGCTTGGTGCATTGTTTGTAATATTTTCAAATCGACTAAATCATAAAATTTAAGTACCCTATACTTAATGAACAATGGATTAGATGGATCTCTAAAACCACTGTTGCTAATCACTTTTAAAGCTCTTTTCTGCAGAATAAATAAAGGTTGTGTATAAG
Source organism: Thalassophryne amazonica (assembly GCF_902500255.1). Lineage (NCBI taxonomy): Eukaryota > Metazoa > Chordata > Actinopteri > Batrachoidiformes > Batrachoididae > Thalassophryne > Thalassophryne amazonica. The sequence goes on from NC_047111.1 coordinate 91,364,900, forward strand.
TTGTATAGGGTGATCCCCAGATTTCTGCACAATAAGTTAAATATGGAAAAATCAATGAATTGTACAATGTTAATAAACCAAAACTATTTAATGAATATTTTACTTTATGCAAAACAGCAATGGCTTTCGCTATTTTCCCTTTTATGTAATTTATGTGTGACTTCCATGTAAGATCTTCATCAATCATGACTCCTAAAAATTTCGTTTCTTTTACCCTTTGTATATCCATTCCATCTATTTGTAATGACACATTATTTTTTTCACTCTGTCATTAAACAATATAAAATTTGTCTTATTAATATTTAGTGACAATCTGTTTATATCAAACCAATATTGAACTTTTTTCAACTCTGTATTTATCACTTGTGCTACTTCCTGTATATCTCTGATCCAGAGTAAAACAGCGTTTTATCGTCAGCAAATAAAATGCTGCCAAGCACATTAGATACATTCACAAAATCATTAATATACAAAATAAACAGTTTGGGTCCAAGTACCGATCCTTGTGGTACTCCATAAATAATGTTACACAATTCTGATTTGGTATTATTTATCTGAACAAACTGTTTTCTATTTTCTAAGTAGCTTTTTACCCACTGATGTGCAATACATCTTATTCCATATTGTTGTAACTTGAAAAGCAATCTTGAGGTCGATAACATCAAAAGCCTTTTTCAGGTCGATAAAAATACTTACAAAATAATCCTTATTTTCTATTGTTGTTGATATTTTCTCTATTAATTCCATAATTGCCATAGCTGTCGAATGTTTTGTTCTGAATCCATACTGAGCATTATTTAAAATATGATGTTTCTCAATGAATTTACCCAACCTTGTCACAAAAACTTTTTCCATAATTTTAGAAAACTGTGGAAGCAATGATACTGGCCTGAAATTAGAAAAATTATGTTTGAGCAGAGGAGGCCCTGAGAATGCAGAGAAAGAGGATGAATGATAAAATTAATGTACCACACAGTCAAAAAGTGCTGATTCTTTGGAGCTCCACATTTGCATTCCACATGTGCATTCAGTAAACAGGGGTAAATTTTACAGATCCCATGAGGAAAAATAAGTCATAAAATATATGCACTAATAAATATGTACATAAAAAAGACACTTCACATTAATTACTTCTCACACAATCACAGGTTATACATCATTTAATTCACAGCCAGTTGGGCCTTCTTCCTTACACAGACTACTGGTATTTTTGCATCAATAAATGGCACAAAACTGTTACTTTTTAGATCCAAATCAAACAAAAAATGAATATGCATGAAAGCGTGAAAAATGCAGAGCTAACATATGGAGCCCACATCTAGTGGGTGATTGAGCATGCAGCCAGCTGGGCCATACCTGAATAGAGGCAACACTCCCATGAGCGCCACTAGCTTAGCTTATGACAAGCTAAAAGTGGACACTCTCGTTATGGCCGAACAACTGTCCAGTTTGTGGGTATAATATATAGTACGTGCTCGCGGCCGATGTGCTTGATGAATTCCTGTGCAAAAAGTAGTTCCCAGATGATTGTGATATATTCCTGTGAGATAATGAGTATATCTCATCTAAATCAATTCTAAAATTTACCAGTAATATAATTACAAAGAGAACTGAAGTTTTAAGAGTGGCCGTAATAAATATTTAAGAAACTTTAAGTTTATGAGCATTGTAAACATTGACACGATGGAGTTTGATGCGGAAGAGTTCAGAAAGATACGACTGGAATGTTTTGATTACCATTTACAGTTGGCGATGAAAGACTTGGGTGTTAACTTCATGTTAAAGTCAGAACAAGAAGCTGCACTGAAAGAGACCTATCTGGGAAGAGACACTGTGTATTGTTGCTCCTACGAGAGCAGCACGCTGAGCAGGGTGGTGAAAGTGGTCCAGCGAGCTCAATCTGTGGTCACGAGCTATCCCACAATTCCAAAATAGCAGAAATGTCGGTTCACTGAAAGCAGCACTCTGAGCAGGGTGAACAGAGGCTTTGCAAACACGTAACCTGGCCACTTCCAGGCCACTCCCATCACCGCACTGCCTGTCAAGCGCAGGGCTTCCAGGTGTATTTACACGAGAAACCCCTTACATACTGCAAAGTTTTGGACAAGCTTTGAGATAAATTCATCATGTCTGAACCTGACAGTGGAGTAGCCGAACATACCAGGCCACTCTGAATTACTGCGGTCCAAGGAGAAAACCGCTGTTTCTCGTACACAGCAGTTGACTGGACCTGGAGCAACATTATCACCACATGTGTAAGTACACTCAGAACTTAATAAGTTAAATGAAGATTGCAGACTTGCATATTTATAATAGCATTTGGTGAAAATGTTCATCATTAACTTTACTGAATGTTATGTAGGCTGCTGTATGTTTGTGGAGAAAAAAAGGGCGGAGTCTCCCGCTTGTATTGGTGCTCCCCTCACAGCTTCCGTAGCAAAATGAGATATGCTTTTGTGGTGCATTTATTTTTTATATCAGTCACCGAGGTGGTTAGAAAGCTCCTCGGGGGCAAGGCTCCTGGGGTGGATGAAATCTGTCCTGAGTACCTTAGGTCTCTGGATGTTATGGGACTGTCTTGGCTGACACACCTCTGCAACATCGCGTGGCGATCAGGGACAGTGCCTCTGGATTGGCAGACCGGGGTGGTGGTCCCTCTGTTTAAGAAGGGGGACCGGCGGGTGTGTTCCAACTATAGGGGGATCACACTCCTCAGCCTCCCCGGTAAAGTCTATTCCAGAGTACTGGAGAGGAGAATTCGACCGATGGTCGAACCTCGGATTCAGGAGGAGCAGTGTGGTTTTCGTCCTGGTCGCGGCACACTGGACCAGCTCTACACGCTCCATCGGGTGCTCGAGGGTTCATGGGAGTTTGCCCAACCAGTCCACATGTGTTTTGTGGATCTGGAGAACGCGTTCAACTGTGTCCCTCGGGGCACCCTGTGGGGAGTGCTCCAGGAGTACGGGGTCCGGGGTCCTTTGCTAAGGGCTATCCGGTCCCTGTACGACCGCAGCAGGAGCTTGGTTCGCACTGCCAGTAGTAAGTCAAACCTGTTTTCAGTGCACGCTGGCCTCCGCCAGGGCTGCCCTTTGTCACCGGTTCTGTTCATTATTTTTATGGACAGAATTTCTACGCGCAGCCAGGGTGTAGAGGGGGGCTGGTTTGGGAACCACAGAATCTCGTCTCTGCTGTTTGCGGACGATGTGGTTCTGTTCGCTTCGTCAAATCAGGACCTTCAGCGTGCACTGGGGCGGTTTGCAGCCGAGTGTGAAGCGTCCGGGATGAAAATCAGCACCTCCAAATCCGAGGCCATGGTTCTCGACCGGAAAAAGGTGCTTTGCCCTCTTCAGGTCGGTGGAGTGTCCTTGCCTCAAGTGGAGGAGTTTAAGTATCTCGGGGTCTTATTCACGAGTGAGGGATGGATGGAGCGTGAGATCGATAGACGGATCGGTGCAGCATCTGCAGTGATGCGGTCGCTGTATCGGACCATCGTGGTGAAGAGAGAGCTGAGTAGGGGGGCAAAGCTCTCGATTTACCGATTGATCTACGTTCCGATCCTCACCTATGGTCATGAGATTTGGCTCATGACCGAAAGAACGAGATCGCGAGTACAAGCGGCCGAGATGAGTTTCCTCCGAAGAGTGGCTGGGCGCTCACTTAGAGATAGGGTGAGGAGCTCGGAGTCGAGCCGCTGCTCCTCCACGTCGAAAGGAGTCAGTTGAGGTGGCTCGGGCATCTTTTCCGGATGCTCCCTGGACGCCTCGCTGGAGAGGTGTTCCGGGCACGTCAGTATTTCTAACCCTACCCAAAAAAGAAAAATCCAGGTCACTTTTTTCTTTTTGTGATCCCGTGGCTTCCTTAAGGAAAGGAGTAATGTTTTAGTGGCACATTTTTTTCAAAACTTACTATTTCTAATCCTAGCCATGGAGTAATAGCACAAAAAAAAAAAAAAAAAAACAGAGGAAAGATGAGTTGAGATAGCTTGGTTTCACAGCCAAGTGTATTGTGACCGGCTAAAGTTGACCTGCAGCTGTGGGTGGTACCGTCTTGCACATGAAGTGCGATGTCACATACAAAGCCTCTATACGTACACAGAACAGAGCACGGCATCCAAAGCTGAAGAGCAGAGGAGATCACTGAGACTTTCACTGACAGAATACTTTGTCACACAATTCAAGATGTGCAGTTTTCTTGACGCTGCACCTGAAGAAATGGAGAGCAGCACAGAGTGGCACACCATTCATGCATTACAAAAGAGGAGATGATCACATAGATGATGGAGAAATTCAACAATACATTTATCAAGCAGGACTGCTTTTGGATGTACTGAGATTGCATGTAATAAAGCAGAGCATTGATAACCATGTGTGTGAGGTAAAGCAACCTGAATGAACCGTTCTTCAATCACCGGACATTTACCACCAGCACGCAAAGGCTTTGACAGTGACACTCCTTAAACCAGAAATGGTCCCAGTATTTCTATTCACAGTGAAATGCCTGCAGAAACTTGAAGAAAGCAAATAAACACCACAATTTTGTACAACAGATCTCCATCCAAAATTCAAAAGGCTCCTTAAACATTACAGGTGTTAGAAATGTTTTACTAACGTCAAAATATTTTGCATGAATTATTCACACAAAGTATTAGCCTCTGGTGTAAAAGGGCCTTTAGAAGATTATTGGTGTGAGTTAATTCTTCTCATTTTCCTCAGAAAGTGGTAATTAAAGAAAGTGGTGTCAGTTTTCACATTTCTGATTTTCCAGTTCAGCTGATGACATCACTGACTGTTAAGGAAACAATTAAAAAATGTCACAAAAACAATGGACTGCATGTGCTCATTATTTATCGTCTATAGGTGCCATTTTAAATATTCTAAAATATGTTTTGCCAGTATAAACCTATATAAACAGTCATGATAATTATCTATATCATAATAGTCAAGTGGCCGCTGTGTGCATGTATGCGTGCATGTGTGGCTTTGATCACTGAGAAACTGGGGAGCGCTGACATTTGCCGATTGGCCCCCTTATGTATTTTGGGTCAAGGATAAACACTGCGAAAACAGAAAGTTGATAGGACTAATATTTTTGGAGAAATCAGCGATATTAGCTAACAGTGAACAATGGACGTTGTGCTGCGATGCACCATGGAAGCTCAGGGTTTTGGGGTTTTAAATATTGTTATTGTCGTTCATGTTAATTTAGTGTCGTTACTGTTATTGATTTATCATGTTTTGTAGTTCAATCAGTTTAGTCAGTTTAGTAAAGTGTCATGTTGCCGTTACCATGAGTGAGTTAAGTGTCATGTTGCTGTTACCATGTGTGAAAAGTGTAGTGCGTTTGATGTCTTCCGCCATTGTCTCTGTTTGTGTGTAAAAATAAAAGCATCTGCTTGCGGCAGAATGCAGAAATGGAAAAAAGCTCTGTGTGTGTGTGTGCGCGTGCATATAAGTTTGATCTCACACAAACTGGGGAGAGCTGACATTTGCCATTTGGTATGCTTATGTATTTTGGTGAAGGATGAACACTGCCAAAATGGAACTTTGATAGGATTAATATTTTTGGAGAAACTCCAGAGCCACCGTGCTGCCCATAATAATAACAACGTGCACATGATAAAAAGAACCTAAACAATGTATAAATACATTAAGACAGTAAATTACATTAAAAAATTATGTAACTGACTTGGTTGTTTTCAATTCACATTCACCATGCATTTTGTACATATGTACAAAGAGAGAGAGAGAGAGAGAGAGAGAGAGAGAGAGAGAGAGAAAGATTATAAAAAATTATCCATAATATGTCAATATTAATATTACACCGTTGCAGGTGACTGGCAAAGATATGTGCAGACAAGCAGGGTGTAAACACATTGTGAACATGAACATGTAAAGTGTGTCTGACTGTTGCACTCTTTGCACAGGACTAGAGAGTGCTGGTCTTTGGAACAGATTTTTGGTTGTTAAAGGTGCATCTGGAAATGGACAAAATCATCATGACAGCTTTGCACTCGACTTCTCTTCCTTTTTAGACCAACATGGCCACATGAACACAAGTGGCATTGTCATTTAGAGAACATGGGTGCAGGGTGAAGGATAGACCCCAAAGTGGTACAGACAAGACGGAGTATAAAAGACATGCAGTTGTCACGTTAGTTCACTGGTTATGTCCAAATCTAACAATGGTAGTGTTTTATTGGAACAACCAGGGCGATAGACAAGGACCTTCGTCTTCCCGCAAATGTCAACAGTGTCATCATTGTGGCAATCCCTCAGTGGTGAGGAAGATCATTTCTTGATCCATCTGGTGAAGCCTGTGCATGGGTTTGTTAAACATGGAAATGTTCTTGCACAATGACAAACAAACAGTCCTTGACAGGTTCATAGCCTGGTGTGATGGCTGAGAAATCCAAGACGATCAGGGTCTGAGGACCTATTACAACCTTTGTCTGCTTTCACAGGCGTTTGGTTACTAGTCATCATCTCCTCCGTGTGATCCATCATTGAGGTCTTCTTTTTCACCAGAGTCCCGTTAGCCGTCTCATGCTCAGGGTTCTTGTTGGGCCTTCATGGTTACCATAACAGCCACAGGGCACACAAAGTCCCCACCATATTTAACCCCAAAAGGCAATCCCCTACATAATCTATTGCCCAGGTGTCACAACGCGGATGAGCAGTTGGACACCCTCAACAGTGCCGTACAACTTTGTGGAACGGTTTCTTGATTCCATAGGCTTTGAGAGGCCACCTCTCAAATTCATATGCTGAAGTCCCAGAAACGTGAATATGGGTACCAACTGAGTGCACAAATGCATATCTTGTGCCAACAGGTGGCTACACATATTACGTGTTTGAAACAATGCTGGCTGCCTCAAAAAAATTCACAATCACAACGTTGTCATTGGATAATCTTGTTATTTGTGGATAAACATTTAGGTTTTATTACATTTCTGTGTTTGCCTGGTGAGTTAATATTATGGACTCCCCTAGAAATGTGTCTTTTATCTGTATAGTCAAATGCACAACTGGGTTTTAAAAAAAACATATTAGCAGTGTTTTATAATTCATTTATGTTCAGCAATAAAAATTCAGCACTTTGCAGAGTGCAAAATGCTATAAAATATCTGTTCTATCAGCTGCCCTTAATGAAAATATATTGACAGTGTGCTGGTGTGCTCTATGACACATTAGACCACCTAGAAGAGATATGTGGTGATTATCTGGACAGGACCACTCTGTCTGTCTGAATACCCCAATAAAGCCTCAATGCCATAATATTTGCCTGTGGCTCCCAGGTCTGTAATGGGCTCTAAAACTGACTTATGTAACTAATACTACGTTGCAGTGACAGTAGACAATTCCTATCACGCAGTAATTAAATTTGCTTTGAACCAGCTCAGGCTTTCCCATTTTCAAGTGACATGGAAAGTACAATAATTATTGCAGGGATGGAGAAAGCATGTGTTAGTGCTTGTGTGGGTGTGTGTTGAAATGGGCTTGCATACAAGTGAACGAGACATCTCAAGATATGCAATATGACATAATGTCTCCCCTGCTCCAACCCCCAGCTGCTCGCCCACATGCCACAGATCCTGCACCATGTCTAAACAGATGCTCTATCAATAATGCTTGCTCCAGTGCCACACGCCTCCCTGGTGGCCAAATTGGGAAGAGGACAGTAGATGAGAGTTGAGGAGGGGGAGAATGAGTGAATGAGTCAGAATTTGGAGAAAGGACAAGCTAGAATGAGAACAGACGAGAACCCAGAAGATACATGGACCAGTGGGAGATGGGTTGGCTATGGCAGAAGAAGCAAAAGGAGCGGCGAACCTGAGAATGAAGCATTCTCCTCACCCCATCTGCGCCACAGGAGGAGAGGAGAGAAGAAACCATAAAAACATAAATGCTGGGATCTTTGCTCAGTCTAAACAGGATAAGAAAAGAACAAATGGAAGGAGATGAAACACAAACAGGAGAAAGATAGGTTTGTGTCATTGTGATTAACATTGTCAAACCTTAGAAACAAACATGATGACACACATTTAAACCTACCTGTGGTTGGGTCAGACTCGGCCCTCTACCCTATTGATTTATTCATGACAGCGAAAACTTTCACAAGTGTGTAAAATATTTTCCCCTGAGACCTATGTAGACCATTAGGGTTGGAGGTGTTGATGCTAATCACTGGTTTCTACAGTTTTAAGTAGGGATGTCCTGATCCAGATTTTTTGGCTTCCAATCTGATCCGATATTTTAATTGATTAGTCTTGCCGATACTGATCTGATACCTATTTTGAAAGCATTAAAAAAACACAACCATTATTACTCCTTATTCTCCTCACCTGACAAAGATAAAAGTACACACTTTCATTCACTGAAGGACAGACAGAAAGTGTGATCAAAATATACATAGTGTAAATAAAAATGTAAATAGGAATAACAGATAAAAATATAAGTGATAATCAAAATTAAAACATTGACACAGATGAACATAAAGCTCATGACGTGCCAAGAACACTCATCACTCCTACATTTTTTAAGGCACTTATCAGTTTTGCACCAGCCAGGCAACTTTAACTTAAACTTGATTTTTCAAGTGAAGTGACGACTGTTCTAAGCGTGTCATGAACTTTATTTATATTTATGGTAATATCTTGATTTTTGTTTGCAAGTTGATGAGCTTCCTACTGGTGTGTAGTATTCTGGGTGATGTCAGCCACAACACACACGTTCCAGAAGGAAAATAAAAAATATTAGAAATGCCAGACTGTGATAAGCTTCATCTATATATCTCTTATGAATGGAGTAACTTATCTAGTGAACCGTTAGGAAGGTCAGCCTTGCAGCAATGACTGCACACAACACAGTCAGAAGCTTCGGGCAGTGTGCGCTCATGCAGGACGCCTTTGTAGCTAAAGACTACAATTCCCATGGTGCACTGGAAAGTCATTGGATAACAGAAAATATGAGTCATAGGTTTGATATGTCACTGGGTTGCTGATTGGGCAAAGTCTTCAATGCTGAAGTACCTTGGAGCACATGTGTTACAAACGAGCATCCACCAGACGAATGTGCGTACCGAAAACAGAGCTTACGGTGGATTTAGAGAGTAAACACCTTAGTGAATAAGCCAAAGCCATGTGAAAAATTTGAAAATGTCAAAAAAAACGGTTGTTATTCACGGGAAAGACTATTTTTCCTTGTCATATTTTTACTTATTCATGGAGTAAAATGGCCTTTGATAGATTATATAACAACATACAACATTACTTTATGGGACATACAACTGGATATTATTTTTCTGTGGAGTGTCACAAACAAAATGAGCCCACTTATGGCTGGATTCGACTTGTTTTGGAGGTCCAAAAGACCCGGACAAGGTAAGAATGGAAACTTATGAATTCTAATATGATGGCAAATTATTAGTTATAGATACCATTCCCAAATCCAATACTAACCGATTCTCACAAAACAGCCGTATCAGAATCCGATACCAATACTATCGGCCCGGCACATCCCTAGATTTAAGCAGATGAGAGTCTACGAATCTCACTGGATGGGATGCCAGTCCAAAGCCGATTACTTTCCAAACCAAGGCTGGTGCATATTTCTAGCTGGGTGAACTGAGAGGATGTAGATAAAGTGTCTTGCCCTCAGACAAACACAGGTAGCATAACAGGGACTCAAACCCATGTCTGCATATTGGTAGCCCAAATCCTTTCCCCACTGATCTACCTACTTTATCTATGGATACTAATAAAAAAGTTTTGACAACTGCAGAAGTGTTCAGAATTACATAGGGATTTCCCAGAATGCTCAGGGTGACTCTATAACGATAGTGCGCACTGTGTTACAGGTTCTCTGAAAGTGACGCATCATTTCTGACAGCTGTGAGGCCTCTGGTGGCTCTTGAACCTAGCTAAGACACTGAACTCTACAGTTTCTCTCCTGCGTGGTTTTGCAGATGGTGCTGTAGCACCTTCTGCCAGCTGAAGCTCTCCTCACACAGCTTGCAGCTGTATGGTTCCTCTTCATCGTGGTCATGCAGGTGCTTTTTGAGGCAGTACATAAAGGTAAAGCTTGCGTGTCAGATTGGAGTTTTTTTTCCTGGGCTGAGTCCCTGCTTCCGCTGATATCAGTGTTAGCTAGAACACTGTGTTCTGGGCACAATTACCAAAATAATCTGCAGATATTAGCAATTTTAAACTATACATCAGCAGATTAAAGGTACAGTAAGAACTAAAGCATAGCCCTGACTCAGGGGCCACAGATGTGATCGGTGTCTGAACAGGTCCTATGAAGGTTAAACCTGCAATCAGCTGGCACAAGATAATCCTGCATGAAACCTGAATGAGTTCACAAAAATAAGAACTTTAGTTCACTGAAAACAGATTTGGGTTCAGTAAACAGAACTTGTTTAATATGAGTTCAGTCAACGTAGATGAACATAATAATGTAACATCTTAAAAAAAGTCATGATATTCTATGTCACAAGGAAGCTTGTGAATAAGCTGTTCAACCTATAAGTCCACAGGCACTGATATTACTGTGCCAACATACGAGTTCTGTGAGAAAAAATCCGACCTTTTTATTTTATGCAAAAAATATATGGATTTGATTCACATGTTTTTACGTCAGCCAAGCTTGAACCTTTGTGCGCATGCGTGAGTTTTTCCACGCCTGTCGGTTGCGTCATTCGCCTGTGGGCAGGCTTTGAGTGAGCACTGGTCCACCCCTCTCATTGTTGTTTCATTGTGAGGAAATGGCAGAATGTGCTTGTGCTTGCCTCTACTGGTGGTTGGCTCTCACTGCGGTATTGTATCACTTCCTGTTCCGGAGCACAGCGGTGTTTTTCTGTATCTGTTAGCTGTTTAATCTGCGCAGTTAGATTGATCTAGTTATCTAGATTACGATTTGTTTCCCAGTGTAATCTTTACGTGCCTTAACTAAAGCACTCCCTCTGCTGAATCACCTCTAAATTATTTACACATTATTCACTTTGTGTGTTTTTAGGAATCCGCTAGCTTAGCGCAGCTACTAGCTCTTAGCCCATTTAGCATGGCGGCTTCTCCTGTCTCTCCCGCACTTTTCTGCTCTGGGTGTGAAATGTTTAGTTATTCCTCGGCCTCCTTTAGCAGTAATGGTACTTGTAATAAGTGTAGCTTATTCATAGCTTTGGAGGCCAGGCTGGGCGAATTGGAGACTCGGCTCCGCACCGTGGAAAATTCTACAGCTAGCCAGGCCCCTGTAGTCGGTGCGGACCAAGGTAGCTTAGCCGCCGTTAGTTACCCCCTGGCAGATCCCGAGCAGCCGGGAAAGCAGGCCGACTGGGTGACTGTGAGGAGGAAGCGTAGTTCTAAACAGAAGCCCCGTGTACACCGCCAACCCGTTCACATCTCTAACCGTTTTTCCCCACTCGGCGACACACCCGCCGAGGATCAAACTCTGGTTATTGGCGACTCTGTTTTGCGAAATGTGAAGTTAGCGACACCAGCAACCATAGTCAATTGTCTTCCGGGGGCCAGAGCAGGCGACATTGAAGGAAATTTGAAACTGCTGGCTAAGGCTAAGCGTAAATTTGGTAAGATTGTAATTCACGTCGGCAGTAATGACACCCGGTTACGCCAATCGGAGGTCACTAAAATTAACATTAAATCGGTGTGTAACTTTGCAAAAACAATGTCGGACTCTGTAGTTTTCTCTGGGCCCCTCCCCAATCAGACCGGGAGTAACATGTTTAGCCGCATGTTCTCCTTGAATTGCTGGCTGTGTGAGTGGTGTCCAAAAAATGAGGTGGGCTTCATAGATAATTGGCAAAGCTTCTGGGGAAAACCTGGTCTTGTTAGGAGAGACGGCATCCATCCCACTTTGGATGGAGCAGCTCTCATTTCTAGAAATCTGGCCAATTTTCTTAAATCCTCCAAACCGTGACTATCCAGGGTTGGGACCAGGAAGCAGAGTTGTAGTCTTACACACCTCTCTGCAGCTTCTCTCCCCCTGCCATCCCCTCATTACCCCATCCCCGTAGAGACGGTGCCTGCTCCCAGACCACCAACAACCAGCAAAAATCTATTTAAGCATAAAAATTCAAAAAGAAAAAATAATATAGCACCTTCAACTGCACCACAGACTAAAACAGTTAAATGTGGTCTATTAAACATTAGGTCTCTCTCTTCTAAGTCCCTGTTGGTAAATGATATAATAATTGATCAACATATTGATTTATTCTGCCTTACAGAAACCTGGTTACAGCAGGATGAATATGTTAGTTTAAATGAGTCAACACCCCCGAGTCACACTAACTGTCAGAATGCTCGTAGCACGGGCCGGGGCGGAGGATTAGCAGCAATCTTCCATTCCAGCTTATTAATTAATCAAAAACCCAGACAGAGCTTTAATTCATTTGAAAGCTTGACTCTTAATCCAAATTGGAAGTCCCAAAAACCAGTTTTATTTGTTATTATCTATCGTCCACCTGGTCGTTACTGTGAGTTTCTCTGTGAATTTTCAGACCTTTTGTCTGACTTAGTGCTTAGCTCAGATAAGATAACTATAGTGGGCGATTTTAACATCCACACAGATGCTGAGAATGACAGCCTCAACACTGCATTTAATTTATTATTAGACTCAGTTGGCTTTGCTCAAAATGTAAGAAGAAGTCTTTCAGAAAGCACTGTAACTAGGTTTAAGGATATGATTCCTTCTTTATGTTCTCTAATGCCATATACCAACACAGTGCAGAGTAGCTACCTAAACTCTGTAAGTGAGATAGAGTATCTCGTCAATAGTTTTACATCCTCATTGAAGACAACTTTGGATGCTGTAGCTCCTCTGAAAAAGAGAGCTTTAAATCAGAAGTGCCTGACTCCGTGGTATAACTCACAAACTCGTAGCTTAAAGCAGATAACCCGTAAGTTGGAGAGGAAATGGCGTCTCACTAATTTAGAAGATCTTCACTTAGCCTGGAAAAAGAGTCTGTTGCTCTATAAAAAAAAGCCCTCCGTAAAGCTAGGACATCTTTCTACTCATCACTAATTGAAGAAAATAAGAACCCCAGGTTTCTTTTCAGCACTGTAGCCAGGCTGACAAAGAGTCAGAGCTCTATTCAATCAATCAATCAATCAACTTTTTTTTTATATAGCGCCAAATCACAACAAACAGTTGCCCCAAGGCGCTTTATATTGTAAGGCAAGGCCATACAACAATCATGAAAAACCCCAACGGTCAAAACGACCCCCTGTGAGCAAGCACTTGGCAACAGTGGGAAGGAAAAACTCCCTCTTAACAGGAAGAAACCTCCAGCAGAACCAGGCTCAGGGAGGGGCAGTCTTCTGCTGAGACTGGTTGGGGCTGAGGGAAAGAACCAGGAAAAAGACATGCTGTGGAGGGGGGCAGAGATCGATCACTAATGATTAAATGCGGAGTGATGCATACAGAGCAAAAAGAGAAAGAAACAGTGCATCATGGGAACCCCCCCACAGTCTACGTCTAAAGCAGCATAACCAAGGGATAGTCCAGGGTCACCCGATCCAGCCCTAACTATAAGCCTTAGCGAAAAGGAAAGTTTTAAGCCTAATCTTAAAAGTAGAGAGGGTATCTGTCTCCCTGATCTGAATTGGGAGCTGGTTCCACAGGAGAGGAGCCTGAAAGCTGAAGGCTCTGCCTCCCATTCTACTCTTACAAACCCTAGGAACTACAAGTAAGCCTGCAGTCTGAGAGCGAAGCGCTCTATTAGGGTGATATGGTACTACGAGGTCCCTGAGATAAGATGGGACCTGATTATTCAAAACCTTATAAGTAAGAAGAAGAATTTTAAATTCTATTCTAGAATTAACAGGAAGCCAATGAAGAGAGGCCAACACGGGTGAGATATGCTCTCTCCTGCTAGTCCCCGTCAGTACTCTAGCTGCAGCATTTTGAATTAACTGAAGGCTTTTTAGGGAACTTTTAGGACAACCTGATAATAAAGAATTACAATAGTCCAGCCTAGAGGAAATAAATGCATGAATTAGTTTTTCAGCATCACTCTGAGACAAGACCTTTCTGATTTTAGAGATATTGCGTAAATGCAAAAAGGCAGTCCTACATATTTGTTTAATATGCGCTTTGAATGACATATCCTGATCAAAAATGACTCCAAGATTTCTCACAGTATTACTAGAGGTCAGGGAAATGCCATCCAGAGTAAAGATCTGGTTAGACACCATGCTTCTAAGATTTGTGGGGCCAAGTACAATAACTTCAGTTTTATCTGAGTTTAAAAGCAGGAAATTAGAGGTCATCCATGTCTTTATGTCTGTAAGACAATCCTGCAGTTTAGCTAATTGGTGTGTGTCCTCTGGCTTCATGGATAGATAAAGCTGGGTATCATCTGCGTAACAATGAAAATTTAAGCAATACCGTCTAATAATACTGCCTAAGGGAAGCATGTATAAAGTGAATAAAATTGGTCCTAGCACAGAACCTTGTGGAACTCCATAATTAACTTTAGTCTGTGAAGAAGATTCCCCATTTACATGAACAAACTGTAATCTATTAGACAAATATGATTCAAACCACCGCAGCGCAGTGCCTTTAATACCTATGACATGCTCTAATCTCTGTAATAAAATTTTATGGTCAACAGTATCAAAAGCATTGAGCTATTGAGCTCAGTATTCCATTAACTTTAACTAGTAATGACTTCATGACTTTCTTTGCTAACAAAATTTTAACTATTAGAGAAAAAATTACTCATAACCATCCCAAAGACGTATCGTTATCTTTGGCTGCTTTCAGTGATGCCGGTATTTGGTTAGACTCTTTCTCTCCGATTGTTCTGTCTGAGTTATTTTCATTAGTTACTTCATCCAAACCATCAACATGTTTATTAGACCCCATTCCTACCAGGCTGCTCAAGGAAGCCCTACCATTATTTAATGCTTCGATCTTAAATATGATCAATCTATCTTTGTTAGTTGGCTATGTACCACAGGCTTTTAAGGTGGCAGTAATTAAGCCATTACTTAAAAAGCCATCACTTGACCCAGCTATCTTAGCTAATTATAGGCCAATCTCCAACCTTCCTTTTCTCTCAAAAATTCTTGAAAGGGTAGTTGTAAAACTGCTAACTGATCATCTGCAGAGGAATGGTCTATTTGAAGAGTTTCAGTCAGGTTTTAGAATTCATCATAGTACAGAAACAGCATTAGTGAAGGTTACAAATGATCTTCTTATGGCCTCGGACAGTGGACTCATCTCTGTGCTTGTTCTGTTAGACCTCAGTGCTGCTTTTGATAGTGTTGACCATAAAATTTTATTACAGAGATTAGAGCATGCCATAGGTATTAAAGGCACTGCGCTGCGGTGGTTTGAATCATATTTGTCTAATAGATTACAATTTGTTCATGTAAATGGGGAATCTTCTTCACAGACCAATTTTATTCACTTTATACATGCTTCCCTTAGGCAGTATTATTAGACGGTATTGCTTAAATTTTCATTGTTACGCAGATGATACCCAGCTTTATCTATCCATGAAGCCAGAGGACACACACCAATTAGCTAAACTGCAGGATTGTCTTACAGACATAAAGACATGGATGACCTCTAATTTCCTGCTTTTAAACTCAGATAAAACTGAAGTTATTGTACTTGGCCCCACAAATCTTAGAAACATGGTGTCTAACCAGATCCTTACTCTGGATGGCATTACCCTGACCTCTAGTAATACTGTGAGAAATCTTGGAGTCATTTTTGATCAGGATATGTCATTCAAAGCGCATATTAAACAAATATGTAGGACTGCTTTTTTGCATTTACGCAATATCTCTAAAATCAGAAAGGTCTTGTCTCAGAGTGATGCTGAAAAACTAATTCATGCATTTATTTCCTCTAGGCTGGACTATTGTAATTCATTATTATCAGGTTGTCCTAAAAGTTCCCTAAAAAGCCTTCAGTTAATTCAAAATGCTGCAGCTAGAGTACTGACGGGGACTAGAAGGAGAGAGCATATCTCACCCATATTGGCCTCTCTTCATTGGCTTCCTGTTAATTCTAGAATAGAATTTAAAATTCTTCTTCTTACTTATAAGGTTTTGAATAATAAGGTCCCATCTTATCTTAGGGACCTCGTAGTACCATATCACCCCAATAGAGCGCTTCGCTCTCAGACTGCAGGCTTACTTGTAGTTCCTAGGGTTTGTAAGAGTAGAATGGGAGGCAGAGCCTTCAGCTTTCAGGCTCCTCTCCTGTGGAACCAGCTCCCAATTCAGATCAGGGAGACAGACACCCTCTCTACTTTTAAGATTAGGCTTAAAACTTTCCTTTTTGCTAAAGCTTATAGTTAGGGCTGGATCAGGTGACCCTGAACCATCCCTTAGTTATGCTGCTATAGACGCAGACTGCTGGGGGGTTCCCATGATGCACTGTTTCTTTCTCTTTTTGCTCTGTATGCACCACTCTGCATTTAATCATTAGTGATCGATCTCTGCTCCCCTCCACAACATGTCTTTTTCCTGGTTCTCTCCCTCAGCCCCAACCAGTCCCAGCAGAAGACTGCCCCTCCCTGAGCCTGGTTCTGCTGGAGGTTTCTTCCTGTTAAAAGGGAGTTTTTCCTTCCCACTGTAGCCAAGTGCTTGCTCACAGGGGGTCGTTTTGACCGTCGGGGTTTTACATAATTATTGTATGGCCTTGCCTTACAATATAAAGCGCCTTGGGGCAACTGTTTGTTGTGATTTGGCGCTATATAAAAAAATTGATTGATTGATTGATTGATTTGGGCTTTTTTTCCATCAGAATTATTTCAGAAACTGTTAGAGACAGGCAGCTGGAAACCATTCAAAAAATTTATCTGGCTTTCGGTGAAAATTTTACGGGCTTCACAGAGAATAAGGAGTGTTACTACAGCTTTAAGGACTGCCCACAATGGCGCACAGTGCGCCGCGCTCCGAGCCGCCATCGAGAGGCAGAAACCACCACATCATTTCTAAACGGATGGAGAAATTTTGGAGAGCTGGGACATGCCCAGCTCTCCACAATTTCTCTTATACTCACTCGACTGGTAAGCACTGAAAGCCGAGATAGGCATGTCCCAAACTGTCCTTTAACACTCCGAAACGGAGGTGTTCCTTTGTCTCGCTTCATCAGCGAATCGGTCGTGACGCGCGAAGCCTCTGCGCGGCTTTCCATGACAAAATCTCTTGTTAAAAGTGAAATCTGCTGGAAAATGGCTGATGTCCAGCTCTTGTGATAACCAGAGAAATTGCACACGACGGTCCCGGCTCCACACAGCCATCCGTTTAGAAATGATGTGGTGCTTGAGACCAGCTATGTTGTACAGCTTATTGACGGATGCACTAACAAAAAGACAGGAGACAGAGCTGGAGGTGGAGGAGCTGAAGATGTTGTGATTCTCTTTGGGAGTGACGAGAATGGACAGGATTAGGAATGAACATATCAAAGGTACAGCTCAGATGGGACGGTTTGAAGATAAAGTCAGAGAGGCGAGACTGAGATGGTTTGGACATGTGCAGAGGAGGGGCCCAGGGTATGTAGGGAGAAGGATGATGAGGATGGAGTCACCAGGCAGGAGGAGAAGAGGGATACCAAAGAGGAGGTTTATGAATGTGATGAGGGAGGACATGTAGGTGGTTGGTGTGACAGAGGAAGTTTCTGCATACAGGGGGAGATGGAAACGACTGATCTAATGGGAGCAACCGAAAGAAGAAGAACAAGAACAAGAAGACAGTAATCACTCACTTTCTTTTGCTAGTTAAAAGCAGACAGTCCCCGAAGGTGACTAAATATACCTCTGCACACAGTTAAAGACACAAAAGTATTAACTTCAAAACTAATGTTTTCTGAACTTTAGAATATATAGAAATTTAATTTTATAACCCATCAATTGTTTTATTTGTATCCTGTGTGTTTCCCAAAAAATTTTTGATACTGTGTTGCCAGCAGCAGCAGGAAAACAAAAACAAAAAAAGAATCACTTCCTGCAATGCAGGATACTTTATTCTCTCCTCTGGGTTGGTCAGGCTGCATGTGGTGGTCAGTGATCTCATGCAGCTGCTCAATTTTACCCAAAATAAACATGTAAATGGGATTTTTTTTGTGTGTGTGTATGTGGTTTTGACGTTGCTTTCAATTATGTTAAATATTTTTTTACACTGTAATGACTACAATCAGTTTCTCAACTATTTGTCACTTGCCAGCTTTAACTATTCATGTTCATGAAATAAAAATTGCATGGTGAGGAAACAAGAAAGCATGAAAATCTAACTGCACAGCGATGACTTTTTTCCACACAACAATTTTTGAATAACACAGTGGCAGCACCGCAGAAGTAGATGGAATGCCATAAACAACAAAATGAACTAATTTTATCTTGTGCATGTGAAAAACAAAGCATTAGGCGAGGCCATTCTTTTCAGAAGAAACTTTTGATGGTGTGAGCTGAGCAAAGACAAGGTCCTGAATGACTTCTGTACGTATGACAAATTGCACCAGAAATTTGAACAACATTTTAATATATCTATCAGACATACGCTGTGTTTGCGTGTATGGCTCTGTTTGCACACCATCACCAGCACCGTCCTGCATTAGGTGTACATATTAGTTCTTGCATGAGCAACACAACACATCAATGCTCCTTCTGCACCGCTGCTGTTATCATCATCCATCATAATCTCGGCCTGCCTTCCACGAGCTGTCAAAACTGCCCTGGACAATTCACTTAGACACTGTCAGCTGAACTGTAATATTTTACCAGCCACTATAATGAGGAGTGGCCTCCAGACTCAATGAAAACAAACACATGGCTCCCTGCTCGCCCCCTGGTTGTTGTATCCATGACTTTGCCACCATCATTCCAATTTTCCTGTTGCTGGAGGCGATACTACAATCCTAGCATGGTCAGTGTGTGCCAGTTGGGAACCGAATCAGTCAGCCCAGGCCATATAGCCACGTTTATGCTCTAACATTATCGCTCCTGCTACAGTGCTCGCTGGGGGAAAGAGGACTGCTTTTGTTTCCAAATCTTCATTGTGGGTGTTTAACGTTATGCAAGATTCAGTTTTACTCTTTAGATTCTGACTGCTGATCTTTGGCCAGGATTCCTCATCATGAAGCTTCAGCTTTATTCCAACTGCCGTCATGATCACAAGCACATGCCAACAGCAACCATTACACATGACAACCGCATGTATCTATGACAACTACAGCCAATTATGAAATCAGTATTTCATCACAGTAAAGCATCATCATATGTGTGTGGAAACACACAGATTAAAGTCTGAAGAAATACTCCACAAAAAAAGTACAAAAGGAAATGAAAAAGACGCCACACAATAACAACAACACCAGCACCTGCAGTTATGAAAATATGCTTGCTAACTGACCTAGACTAGTCTTGTGAATTAATTTTAACCCTGCTGGACCTTAGACTCATTTCTGGATCAGATCAAAAACATAAAAAAAAAAAAAAAAAAAAAAAAAAAAAACACATCAACATCAATAGTCCAGGGCTCTTCCTAAGCAATGGCACAATGTCACTGTGCCAAAGTGTTGACATTTTGCTGAAATGGCGATGGGATGTGGCTTTCTGTTTTGTTTTGTTTTTCCCCCACTTGTAAAATTTAACCATTTTTTAGTTTTTTATATGTTTTTTTTAAGGTTGGTGGACTGGGTCCCTGTGTGATTTTTTTTTTAATCCCTCTTTCTCGGCATTTCAGCAGATGCATTTCAGCTGGAGGTTGAACATGCAAGCCTCGCAGTCACTGTGTTTCTGTTTTTATTTAAATCACCATGTTTGTGAAGCGTTGTGTGTTGTCCAAAAAAGCGAAAATTAAAACGCGAAACACTCAGTGCAAATCTGAACAAAACACAGAAGAAAGAGTGGACTTCTGCTGAGTGGATCTTCTTTCAGAGACTTTGTCAGTGTAGCCGGAGACGGAGCTGTAACTCGGCGGGTGTGAGGGGAGTGCTGAGAGCCCTGTGGGTATCCGGCCGCCGGGTCAATAGTCACTCCCCACGGAGAGGAGCCAGCAGACTAAATCGTGTTTTTTAAAAATAGACAAACACTCTGCTTCACTTTAAATGCGCAGTAAATCATGTCAGATTATCAGAATGGGCAGTCTTTCTCTTAAAAGGCTTTATTTTACTCCATGTGTCGTGTTGGAAAGTTGTAGCTTTTGGTGCTAAATTGATTAGCGTTTACACGGCCAATACACATGCTCTACTCTTCTGTTTTTCTTTCTGTGGACGTTACAGCACCATAGACAGGCCCGGCATATGTACTACAATGTTAAATGGAGCTTCGAGGCACAGAATTTACCTCCAACATTTTTTTTTATTGAATTATTCGAGTTGCTCGACTAATCGTTTCAGCCCTACTGTAAATGTGACATTTGGTGTTGGGAAGTAGGTATTAACATACTTCAATTTCAATACGCAATGTAAGAAAAATAATGAAGTCAGGAGTGTCACTTTGCACATACAGTGTTTGCCTCTGAAACCAGTGTGAAACTGCTGGACAAAAATTTTTTTCTACCACAGGACAGACAGTTGCTTGATTAGCTATGGTCAACAGTAGAATATCTTCACAGCGGCTCTACAGTCATACTGTACGCATCTGTTTGTCCATAATTACCACATGGTGATTTATTTCGCAAATTTGTCCAAAAATGTCCATTTTGTATCAACATTTTGTCACTTTCGTTTTTGTTTATTCCAGTCAAGTATCTTTTTTTTGGGGGGGGGGGGGGATTTTCAGGTACTGCTCCTTCGGTCACATGATTAGTTTATATTGCCAGACAGCAAAAGTTTTAAAAAAGTTTTAATGGTTTGCATCAGGGTTCTAGCCATGGTGGGTCATGCTTGGCGGCCCTGCCGGTACTGCAAGTTTCCGCCCGGCTGTCTGGTTCAAATTGTCTGTGCTGCCCAGCACAGAATTTCTGAAAAATGAGCTGAAATGTTTCTGAAAATCTAACAATTTCATCGTATTTCAAGCTTATAGAGTCATAGTTTTGCAATTTTAAACCAATAATTAAAGTAGTAAGAAATATATTTCTCATTTTCCTCATATCAAATGGCAAACAACAGAGATCAGAAAGTCAGCGCATTCTGTGGCCACAGAGCTGTGAACGGGGGCCGCTGGACACAGGGAGTGTCTCTGCTCTGAGCTGAAGAAAAAAAAAAGCCACCATGAAAAACCAACATTAATCCAGGTCTTTCTGTATCTGTATCTGAAGATACATTCAGAAATTTGGTTTATTTTACAGCTGAAAGGCTTCATGTTTCCAAAAGGTTCAGAGTTGATAAACAGGAGAGAAGAGGGGCACAGCATCAATGAAAGAAAAGTGAAACTTATTCACAAAGTTTTGACTGATCAATCTAGGTTTAGGTCTTGTTCAGACAAGGCAATTAGGTGTTACATTGTTTAAAAAGAAAAAAGTACTGCAATCCCACTCAAATTGTTGAAAAAAAAAAAAGAGAAAAACTGTCAGGATGACAGAAAAAACTGCCTGCTTCACTGGATTAAAAGCTACTGTGTGTCATTTGCTATGTCCATTAAATATTAATGTGTTTTTTAACATTTTCAATGTTATTTAATTTATTAACTTAGACTTTGAAAGAAACATGCAAAAAATAACTTTGATCTTAAATACATTACAACATAAATCTAATTTTTTGTTAATTATTCTTGCCTTCATTGTGTATAAAACCTCCGAAAATTAGTTAAAATCAGGCTTGCCAAGAATGTTTAAGTGATATAAAACCATATAGCTTCAGGGGGGTGCAGATCCAGGGGCCCTCAGCCCCCCAAAGCTATGAACCGCAATCTCATAATTTACCCGACACTAAAATGGTCCTAGCTAGAACCCTGGTTTGCATTGCATTTTTTAGCTGCCCTTTGAAGCCAAGATCCAATTATTTCATTTATTTTCTATACCTGCTTACTCTAATCAAGGGAGCTGGAGCATATCTCAGCAGTCACAGGGTGTGGGGTGGGGTACACCCGTGACAGGATGCCAGTCGATCGTAGGGCCACACACAGACAAACAAACACATTCACATTCGCACGCACACCTATGGTCAATTTAAAGTTTCCAATTCACCTAACCTGCATGTCTTGTTTGGATAAGTGGGTGCCATCCAGGACCCACGATGGTTACGTTGGGTGGATGGCACCAGCACATGTTACCAAACCTGACCACCGTTAGACTGTAGTTACACTGTTTCTGTGGTTACTGCAGCTACATGTGTCAGGCTAGTTTTGAAAATTGCGTACAAACAATAGTTGAAATAAATGCAGGATATCCTGACATCACACGTGTAGTCACAATCCCACAGTTAACAGAAAGCATGCTTGTTCCTGAAGCTGCCCAACTACAAGTACACAAGGCATTGGCTGAGAATCATTTTAACAGTTTACCATGTATGGAAACGCTGTGGATCCAAACCTGCAAAGATTTCCTGTTTGACAGTACGAGTTCCATATGATATATATATAAATATAAAATTAGTCTGTGACAGCCAAAACGTCTTTGCACAGCTAAAACCCACCCTCTACACATTAGTCTGTGTCATAGTACAACCCCAATTCCAGTGAAGTTGGGGCATTGTGAAAAATGTAAATAAAAACAGAATACAATGATTTGTAAATCCTCTTCAACCTATATTCAATTGAATACACCACAAAGACAAGATATTTCATGTTCAAACTGATAAACTTGATTGTTTTTGAGCAAATATTTTCTCATTTTGAAATGGATGCCTGCAACACGTTTCAAAAAAGCTGGGACAGTGGTATGTTTACCACTGTGTTACATCACCTTTCCTACTAACAACACTCAATAAGTGTTTGGGAACTGAGGACACAAATTGTTGAAGCTTTGTAGGTGGAATTCTTTCCCATTCTTGTACGACTTCAGTTGTTCAACAGTCCAGGGTCTTCGATGTCATATTTTGCGTTTCATAATGTGCCACACATTTTCAACGGGCGACAGGTCTGGACTGCAGGCTGGCCAGTCTAGTACCTGCACTCTTTTACTATGAAGCCACACTGTTGTAACACGTACAGAATGTGGCTTGACATTGTCTTGCTGAAATAAGCAGGGACGTCCCTGAAAAAGACGCTGTTTGGATGGCAGCATGTGTCGCTCCAAAACCTGGATGTACCTTTCAGCATTGATGGTGCCATCACAGATGTGTAAGCTGCCCGTGTCATGGGCACTAACACACCCCCATACAATCACAGATGCTGGCTTTTGAACTTTGCGCTGGTAACAATCTGGATGGTCTTTTTCCTTTTTTGTCCTGAGGTCACGACGTCCATAATTTCCAAAAACAATGTGAAATGTGGACTCATCAGACCACAGCACACTTTTCCACTTTGCATCTGTCCATTTCAAATAAACTCGGGCCCAGAGAAGGCAGCAGCGTTTCTGCATGTGGTTGATGTATGGCTTTCGCTTTGCATGGTAGAGTTTTAACTTGCACTTGTAAATGTAGCGACAAACTGTGTTAAATGACAATGGTTTTCTGAGGTGTTCCTGAGCCCACGTGGTAAGATCCTTTACACAATGATGTCAGTTTTTAATGCAGTGTCGCCTGAGGGATCGAAGGTCACGGCCATCCAGTGTTGGCTTTCGGCATTGCTGCTTACCTGTAGAAAGTTCTACAGAATCTCTGAATCTTTTGATTATATTATGGACTGTAGATGATGGAATCCCTAAATTCCTTGCAACTGAACGTTGAGAAACATTGTCCTAAAACTGTTGGACTATTTTTTCATGCAGTTGTTCACAAAGTGGTGATCTTCACCCCATCTTCGCTTTTGAATGGATGACACTTTTAGGGATGCTCCTTTTATACCCAATCATGACACTCACATGTTTCCAATTAGGTGTTCTTTGAGCATTCATCAACTTTCCCAGTCTTTTGTTGCCCTGTCCCAACTTTTTTGAAATGTGTCGCAGGCATCCATTTCAAAATGAGCAAATATTTGCACAAAAACAATGTTTATCAGTTTGAACATTAAATATCTTGTCTTTGTGGTGTATTCAAATGAATATAGGATGAAGATGATTTGCAAATCATTGTATTCTGTTTTTATTTACATTTTACACAATGTCCTAACTTCATTGGAATTGGGGTTGTATTTTGATTATCAATAACAAAGAAATAAAGGATGAGCACAGCTTGCAAGAATAACGCTGACATAATGTGCAAAAAGTTTTTCTGAAGAGTGTGAAAGTGACACCCTGAGCTTTTTAATTGAATTCAAAGTAACATTATTTTGAAATTAACTTTATCAAGAACTACGTAGGGAGCTGCTATATTAGACAAATAAATACTCCTGCCACGTTAACGAGGCAGAGAAGACTAATTAAGAAGGCAACATCATTCGCTGTGGTCAGAATTCAAAGCAACATGCTACAGAGTCAGCAAGCTGCTTCACATAAAAGCATGGCGATTTTGATTCATGCAAAGACTCCTCTAACTTTAGATTAGACTTTTAATTATTAATTTATTTTCAAAAGTGCAACACAATTAAATGATGCCCTGCTGCATGATGCTTTGCTTTGAATTATTTCCAAGTAGTTAGTGATGTGAGTCTGGGTAAGCATAAAGGTAAATAAATAACATAAATAAATAATTCTGTTTTTCATTAATTATAAACTATGAATAGGAAAATAAATAAATAAATAATTAAAAAGGAAATTGAAAAAGTCATCAACTCTGGGTGTGTCCAAAGCCTCTTTGCTATGGCGTTGTACTTAACCAGTTAATTATTCATGGGTGTGTTTAAGGCATAACATGTATATAATTTTTTATTTGTATTTTTTTCATTTATATAGTGCCAAATCACAACAAAGTTGCCTCAAGGTGCGTCACACAAGTAAGGTCTAACCTTAACAACCCCTAGAGTAAGCACACAGGCGACAGTTGTAAGGAAAAACTCCCTTTGATGATTTGAGGTAGAAACCTCAAGCAGATCAGACTCAAAGGGGTGGCCCTCTGTTTGGGCCATGCCACTGAGAACAGCTGACAATACAAATAGACAGGAAATATTTGGGAGCCCATGCTGGTGTACAGGAAAGGAGACCTGCAGAAGAAGATGCC
This sequence comes from Thalassophryne amazonica, assembly GCF_902500255.1. NCBI lineage: Eukaryota > Metazoa > Chordata > Actinopteri > Batrachoidiformes > Batrachoididae > Thalassophryne > Thalassophryne amazonica. The sequence goes on from NC_047111.1 coordinate 91,390,009, forward strand.
AACTTCTGGATGGATGTGCACCTCAAACAGAGAGAGGAAAAAAAATTCAGGCAGCAGAAAGACAATAAATAAGGTATAATTTTTCAGCATTTAGCAACAAGAAAGGCAGAAGAACTACTAAGGTGATCGCAGGCCACTAGCCCTAAACATCATTAAAAACCCCAGACATTAGATAAAGTTGAGGCTGCGGCCCACTCTGTTTACTAATAAATTAATTTAAAAGGGTAGGAAGATTAGTACCATACTATGCCAATAAATCAGACTATCATCAGTCCTACTCCTTTAGAGCCGGAGAGTGCCAGAAATGGGCACAATGCTATTTTGGCAGCAAGTGAGAGGTTTCCTGGAAAGTTAAACATCTACTTTACTTTTGCATAATGTTTGTTTTCAAATCCGATTCATTGTGTATACATGCAGAGGTACGTGTGTTGTGAATCCATCTATGGAAGCTGCATGTAAATTGAGCCAAGTAAACAATACAAAACTTCAGCGCTCAACTTTAGATCTTGGTTTCTGGTGATCTATAGTGGACTAGCTGTCTGCCTCATCATGATATCAATGCACCTACACTGCAACTGACCACACAACACTATAAGACCAAGACACCCATGGGCACACAAATGCACTTGCGATTTACAGAATATGGCTGCTTGGTGTGAAAATGACAAATGCATTGTGTGGAAACTAGCAATTATAATTGCAATGTGCTGTACGCTGCTTTATGGCAGGTAGGGAATAGGGCCCAAGGTGCCCTCACATGGAGCTGTGCTATATTGTATAGAACTATGTACTGCAGTATTTTTGACTAAGGTTTTCATACTGCCAAATACTCAAACCATCCCACAACAAATCCCACAATATCTATGCAAATACTTTGTCCATTCTCTCAAGTTATGCTAACAGGCTTAATCAAACCTTGAATAATATCCACAAGTGCAAGCGGACATGCATGCTTTTTCAACACCCTATTTGTGGTGGTACTGGTGAATGAGTGTGTGTTTGGTGTTTATCAGCAAGTCAGCGTGTCCTCAGTAAGTGCCACATCAACAACATTAACTTGGAGGACAAAGGAGGGCATCGAAACAGAGCGGCACACAACGAGACAGTAACAGAAAATAGACGGAGTAGCAGCATACACTATTTTAATTATCCTGTTGTCTAACCTGGCCTCCAATTACAAAAAGGGATGTATAATAATCCATCTATTGATGCATGAAAGACAGGACAATAACACAGACACTCAACAACAGCGGGATAAGAAGTGGTTTAAAAAATGAGCTTAGACAGGCTCAAATCGAGGCTTAGCCACACAAAATAAATCAAATAAGTGTTAAAATATATGCATCCTCCTCAGTACTAGTTGTGCATTTTCATGCGAGTATAAACTATGAGGCAGCTGAGAGGCAGAGTTTATTGCCATCTGAGACTTTAACATAAAATACATGATTAGGCTTATGATAGCATAGTTAAACGATAAAGACGCCGCAGTGTACACTGTATTCCACTGAGAGAGAGGCATAATGAATGCTCTGGCTAATTTATGCTGGGTAATTTGTCTAAATTTTTTTAAGATTGATTTTCTCAGAAAATACAAAGTCAGCTCGACATTAGGCATTTGAAACGGTAGTGGGTAGTCATGTTTTTGCTTTTTGCTCATTTGGAATTTAATACAGCACAGCATTTTTCTTTTCATTGTGTTGTGTCAGTCCAGCTAAGTATGTGACAATTAACGAACTGAGCTGTAGAAAGCTGGTTCTCTCTTTATTGGGCAAAGGCCAAAACCACCTGTTTATTAAAAAAATGTCACTCGAAGGAATGACCAGGTGTAGAACCGAAAGCAAGTCTGTCACTCTTCAGATTGCACACCTCTGGCAGGGCCTAAAATGCCATATTTTTCAAAAATAATTCACAATATAATTCATTAATTCATAATTCATAATACTCATGGTAAGAAATCAACAAAAAACAAGAGCAATCAGAGATTTCTGACATCCACCAATCCTGATCCGGATCACCTCCAAAAGTCAGTGGAGTCTTCGATGGCCTAATATTTATCTGTGGTGCAAATTTGGTAAGAATCCGTGAAGTTTTTTTTTTTTTAAGTAATCCTTCAAAGCCTATATATATAAAGTGAAATTTTGATCCAGAATCTGAATCTGGATCCAGATCACATCAAAAATTGAGTGGAGTTTTCCATGGCCTATTATCTGTGGTGGAATTTTGGTGAGAATCTGTGAAGTTCTTTTGAAGTAATCCTTCAAAGCCTACATAAAGAGAAATCTTGATCCAGAATCTGGATCTGGATCCACATTACCTCCAAAATTGAGTGGAGTCTGCCATGCCGTAATATATGTCTGTGGTGAAAATTTGGTGAGAATCAGTGAAGCAGTTTTGACGTAATCCTTCAAAACCTATTTAAAGTGAAACTTGATCCAGAATCTGGATCCGGATCACCTGCAAAATTTTGAATTATTTTGGTGGGTGTAATAATCTCCTTACAGTAGATAAAAAGTACAGGTTTACTGGGGAACATGGTGGGAGAAAACATTATTTTGTAGTGTAACATTTTGGCCTATAGGTTTCTCAGTTTCCTGAGTAAGTAAGTATGGACCCACACATGCACAGCTGTCATGCTGAGGTTGATGGCGTCTAATCCTTCGGACAGCATAAAGCTTTTGTTCAGGGATCTTGCATAGATCCTTGTTCATGTTATAATATTGAAGTACAAACCATTTGCATGTGCACACAGCTTACTAAAAGCAAAACATGTAGCTTGAAGCCATCGTCTTCATACACACAGTGTGTGATAGAGAGTGAATACACTTAGTATCCGATGGTCACACAAGCGTCTAATGCACCAAGGACAATTGCAGGCTCAGTGTGTTGTTAGGGGGTGGGCTGTGAGCAGGAATGGATAGAGTCCTCTGAGTCTTCCTGTCACAATTCATGATGTGGATTGTTCTTGTTCGTAAACAAAACACTCTTTCTGATGCACATTCTTCCACCCTTAGTCTTTGTATTTCAGGGTTGACCGAGTTCAGGAAACTGTTTTAGGCAATCTTCCTTTTCTTCTTTGAAAATAATATTGCATTTGTGATTTTAATATTTTGCAAAAAAAAAAAAAAAAGTTCAATTTTTTTCAGTTAAATATGGCTGGTCTTTCATGTTCAAGATTAATATGTCATAATTCTTTGACTTTGCATGGAGACACTCCATTAATTTCACTCCATGTGTTCCCTGTTCCTTCAAGACATTCAACAGTTCATTTTACAATGACAAATGTTGCAGATGTCCATATCTGGACTGCTGCTTATTTTGTGCATCAAGCATATTTCCGTTTACATCCTGACTACCTTTTTCCATAATCTGGATGAATTTTTAATCACCCTAAATACTACGAAACTGAAAAAACAAAAAACAACAACAAAAAAAAAACAAAAACAAGTTTGAAGAGCAGATAGCTCAATGCCTTGGGTTTGAATCCCACTCATGCTACATGCCTGTGTCCTTGGGTAAAATACTTCATCTGCATTGTGTCAGTGCACAAAACTGTAAAAATAGTACCATAGGCACTATAACTCACCTGGATGATACAAGACATGAAAGATTCAGATATAAAAGTGGGCATGGCCAAACACCAACGGTCGTATCAAAGTCAAAACCTGTCGGGTATGTTTTGGAGCTGCCTACTTGCTACTGTTGTAATAAATTTCAGCTTAATATCTTTAAAAACTGCCGACCAGTGGCTCTAGGTGGTATTTTCAATATGGCCGCCATGACAGCTATGCTTGAAATTGGATTGGAATACAATTTCAATTTCAATTTATTTTCATTTATATAGCACCAAATCACAACAAAGTTGCCTCAAGGCGCTTCACACAAGTAAGGTCTAACCTTACCAACCCTACCAATACCAATGGTATTGGTAGGGTTGGTAATGTTAGATTAGATTAAGGTAAGATTCAAATTCATTGTTCCAGCAGTTTTGGACAAGATGTTAACCCACCACGATGCCAAACTGCTGCATAAATGGGTGACAAATGGCTGTATATGAGATTTTCAAGATGGTCACCATGGTGGCGATATTTGAAACTGGATTAGAATGCCTTGAACAAACTTTGGTATCCTCATGGAACATGCAAACCAAGTTTCAGCTTCACTGGTCCAGCGGTTTCAGAGAACAAGATATTTACACGCCACAATGCCGATGGACAGGCGACCCACGGCATAAGCACACTGGACCTTTGGTCCCGGTGACGTAAAAATGGGTGGTGGCCTTGGCTGGGGAAGTAAATGTGAAGCATCATAAAGCACTTTGAGCAACTGCTAGATGTAAAATTGTAATAAACAATGCAGTCTTTCCAAGTCCTTCCCTGCCAAACTACCATACAATTATCACAGTTATACTCTAGGATCGCAATTTAAAAGAGAAATTAATGTAAATGAACCTATTTTGGCCCTGCGACAGACTGGGGTCCTGTCCAGGATTTACCCCGCCTCATGCCCTATTTAATTTTAATTTAACCTTTATTTAACCAGGTTAGTCCCATTGAGATCAAGCTCTCTTTTGCAAGGGAAACCTGGGCAGTTATAAAGTTTCCAATTCACTTAACCTGCATGTCCGGAGCAAAACAAACATGGGGAGAACATGCAAACAGCACACAGAAAGGCCATAGGTGGGAATCAATCCCATGACCTTCTTGCTGTGAGGCAACAGACAAAGGATTCACTATCTCCATTTTCTAATCACATGCACTATAACATTGACTCTGTGACAACAGAGTTGTCACAAGTGTCTTGTGTTCCCTCACCTGTAAACCCAAGGAGGAAGAAAACCAACATAAAAATGTGGTAAAGATTAGTATTTTTCATTAGTTTTGATTTAATTTTTGCTTTCAAATCAATTATAAGTTTGATGAACTGGTGGGCGGGGGGGGGATGTTCAGTGTGACAACAGTGGATATACCTGATCCATATTACAACTTTGCACAAGTGTTACAGTGGGTGCTCTTCCTGACATAACTCCAGTTGCACATGGAGAAAAATATGTGCAGCTCCTGGTGTTCCCAAGTGGTCTAACTTTCTAGTGCCAATGAGGGTCCACTTTGATTCACTTCTGAGATCTGACCGGATCAGGTATGCAGAGCTGCAGGGCTGGTTTACTTTGATGAATTATGAGATGGAATACATGTGCTAATGTGTAGTGTATGAGCATCATGAACCTAATATATAAGGTGTATCTGAATACTATGCAGCAGAAATAGCAGAAAAGCACTGCGCTTGACTTTAGACCAGCTCTGTAGTGCAGTTCCTTTTTGTTACCTCATGACAGCAGCGCACCAACACTACACCTGACCTCAACATATTAAAAGACCAAAGTGGAATTGTAATCTAAACAACATGCCTACTGGGTATGATAAATGACAAATGCATTGGGGGGTGGGTGGTATTAGCAATACCACTTCTGCTGGACCGTCTGCTGCATTGCACCAGGCACAAAATAGGGCCCCTTATATTTTTCTGTTGTAAAGGACTTTGAAAAACCTGATTCGAAGGAGATTTTAAATAATAATTATAATCAGGCATGCACATAACTGGTACTCATGGTGCTTGTGCATGCTAAAAATAAGCGATGCACAGCAGAAAACACAAGGGAATCACTTCATAAGAGGAAAGCAATGATTGACTGTAGGAAAGTGTTTCCCTCTGCTGTGTATCAATGATGTTTCACACACATGAACACCCTGAGTACCAGTTATGTGCACCCCTGATTATAATTCATTTTATTGTACACAAAAGTATATATAAACACACACACACACACACACACACACACACACACACACACACACACACACACACACACACACACACACACACACACACACACACACACACACACACACACACACACACACACACACACACACACACACACACGGCAATATTAAATCTTACAAATTTAACTGGACGGCCTAAAAATTTAACTGGACAGCATTATAATATTCATCGTAAAGTTTTTTTTGAATATATTAACAGATGTAGTCTTCCGGAAGACTGTTCCTTAAACAAACTGTTCTGTTACTAAAAAGAATTTCTTAATATTAAGTCTAGTTCTGTTTACTTCAACACTATAAGGGTGGCCCCTCAAACCTGCATAATGTCTTAAGGTAAAGAAGATTCAAAACCATGCATGCTCGCATACATTTCTAATAGATCTCCTCTAATTATTCTGTTTTCTAAAGGTAGTAAAACCTAATTCTCTATGTCTGTCCTCATATGGCATAAGTAGTGTTCAGAATAATAGTAGTGCTATGTGACTAAAAAGATTAATCCAGGTTTTGAGTATATTTCTTATTGTTACATGTGAAACAAGCAGTGGTGGGCACACTTCCGATAATCCGATAACAGATAATTATCGAAGATAATGTTTTCAATATCGGATTATCTTTTTAGATAAATTTAAAAACCATCATCGGACTAATTAGCTTCCGATGGATTACCGTCCGATAACTTTTAGACCGATAACGTACTAAACTAAGCTGAACAGTGAAAAACATTTTTAAAACTGTTAAAGCTGTTGAGACCTACCTGTTAAAAGTTTCCTAATAGGCATGTTGTTCTACCCTCTGCAATCAGAAACCACTCTATCGTCTGTAAGCAAAGGAGAACTGGTGACCAAAAAAAAAGTCATTTCCTTTAACACCATACTAATATAATCGCAATGTCACCAAGTCACCAGTGGCATACATGTTTAACTTATGGTTCAAATTTTAACCACTCATTTTAGACAGGTTATTTAAAATTATTGTCATGTCTGAAGTTTATAAAGTGAAATATCAGATATATGTTTTCGTTTTAAAGTAATGTGCTAATTTTTAAGGTTTTATGAGCACATGCTGTGCCAGGCAGCAATGCATTATGGGTAGCATAAGGTAATCTCAGACGTTCACGACAGAACAAATGCATTTCAGACACTCTGTTCAGGATCCACAGATAACAGCATTAAACTCTAGTGCCTAAAACTCTCGTGAATATATTCTCTGGGTTTATAGACGTTAGTGTATTTGCGTTTGTTAAATTCCACGCATCTTAAATGTAGCAGACACGGATTATCTGGAATTTTGTTTGACATTTTTTCAAGGCCGCTACTGCCATCTACTGGCCAGGAGTGTTCATGGCAGTATTAAATGTCTGGGTGCATGGCTGCTCTCAAAGTGTTGGTATTGTCCATTGTCCAGGCGCTTTTTGTGTGCATATATGTTAACTTTGTATTCAAAACTACGGTTAGAAGTAATTCTGACTCCTTATCGGTCCACACGAACGAGGCTGGCGCCATGTTTTTAGTTTTTGTGGAAGTAACGACAAGAGAATAAGGCTCCTGATTGGATAGAATTTTAATCAGTACCGCCACCCAAAGGTTTGGCAGACTAATTACAATACATTTATACGGTTCGATGTGGATGGATTTTTTTTTTAAACGACGTGGTGTGCATGAAGTTTTTTCCCCAAACTGAAAGGGTAAGATATTCGGTTTTACAAATACCCGACAACGTGTGTACATGGCCTTATGTCTGTGAAAGGCACTATATAAATAAATTTACTTACTAATATTGAGTGCACGTTTTACAACATCATAAAAGTTTTAAAACATGCAACTGCGATGACACTTCCGTAAAAATGCCTGTTTTTACAAATAAAAATGGAATATTTTACAAAACCACATTTATCTTTAAACCAACACACGACACACGTCACATTAACATGTTGGTTTACATAATGGATTACTGAACCAATCACTGTTTAGCACATTTACCCAGAATGTTTTGCGGTCTGTGTTTGTTACAAAACCTCAGAATTAGTGCCTTATTCAACATTAAAAGATATATGATCTATTTTAACTTTGTACAAATGACAGAATTGACATTAATGGAGTTATTCTATCAGTATTTTCAAAAAACCATAAGTTAGTATGACTTTATTTTTCAAGACCTCCGCCTGACCAGAGTGTTGAAATTGATAGGGAGCTGGCCTTATGGCTGCTCTTGGTGCGCCTCTGTGGTGGGAGCGCTGTTGTAAACAAGAGCTTCCAGCAGGGGCAGAATGTTGAAAGAAAAATGATTATGATTAGTAAAGAGTTAATTTCGTGGGTGCTCTCAGGATTTATCTGTGCTGTTTCCTGCAGGGGGCAGCATGGTCAAACATTCTTGCTTATTTAGGTCTTTTAACGCTTTTGATGCCTTCAAAAACGATCTTGTTAAAAATCAATTTCAGCTCTTTTGTTGTGGGCTGGGGTGTTTGGCTGGCTTGGTTTTTGTTTTCTGTTTCTCCCACCAGGTGGTATGCATTCAGGACTGAGTGGCTGAGCATTAGGACCTCACCCTGAACACCTGAGGCTTGTTTTCACGTGCAGGTCATCAGGACTCACAGCTGTGGTGTATTCTGTCTTGATCAGAGATTGCTGCATTTAAACCTTGAATGCACAGCGTGTGATTGCCAGAGACTCGACCTTGTGAGCAGACGTGTGAGATCGATGTCAGGAGAACAATCTCACCATCACGGACGCAGAGACCGCTCCAGGTTTGACGCCACAGTCTGTGAAGGAGGATTGGGTGAGGTCTCACGCTCTTCAGCACACTTCCTGAGGTAATTTGGTTTTGTTGACTTTTATGAAGTAATGACAGTGGATTTGGTGTCCCTCACACCTTGTTGTATCGAGCTGTCACGTTATGCTAATTGTCTAATCAGCTTCTGCTGCAGTGGAGATTTGAACTGAGTTGTTCCGTGCCTGCAGGGTGAGAAGCTGATGTATAGTGTTAGGAAGTGTTTGCTGATTGCGTGCACCTTTGAGTTGTGTCTCTCTGTGTGGAGTTGGACTCACCTCCATGTTTTCTTTCTTCACAGACTTGGTTTGTCGCGGCCACCTGGGGGGTGTCGGCGGGGTCCCTGGGTCCGAACTGCTGTGGCTCCGGACCGTTTGCGCTGTTGAGAGCGTGCCGTGTTTCCACCTCACCGGACCGCGGACTTTTTAGTTGTTTAGCACTTCACTCACTGTTATGTTTATTAAATTCTGTTACCTTTTGAACCGTGCTCTGCTTATTTTATGCTGGGTCCTTTCAAACGCTGGGTCGGTGCTCCGACCGCGTCCGAAACATAACATCTTTAGTAACTCCAAATGTCCCATAGACAACAACGGAATTTATCGGTTAACGATTATCTGTAACTTCCGATACATTTTTGGGTGGTTTATCGGTTTATCTTTATCAAAGATAACTTTTCAGTTATCTTATTATCTGTTATCGAAGTTAATTTTTTGGTTATCTGTGCCCACCACTGGAAACAAGGTACCAGTAGATTCTCACAAATCCAACAAGACCAAGCATTCATGATATGCACACTCTTAAGGCTATGAAATTGGGCTATTAGTAAAAAAAAAGTAGAAAAGAGGGTGTTCACAATAATAGTAGTATGGCATTCAGTCAGTGAGTTCGTCAATTTTGTGGAACAAACAGCTGTGAATCAGGTGTCCCTATTTAAGGATGAAGCCAGCACCTGTTGAACATGCTTTTCTCTTTGAAAACCCGAAGAAAATGGGACGTTCAAGACATTGTTCAGAAGAACAGCGTAGTTTGATTAAAAAGTTGACACCAGAGGGGAAAACTTATACGCAGGTGCAAAAAATTATAAGCTGTTCATCTACAATGATCTGCAATGCTTTAAAATGGACAAAAAAACAGAGATGCGTGGAAGAAAATGGAAAACAACCATCAAAATGGATAGAAGAATAACCAGAATGGCAAAGGCTCACCCATTGATCAGCTCCAGGATGATCAAAGACAGTCTGCAGTTACCTGTAAGTGCTGTGACAGTTAGAAGACACCTGTGTGAAGCTAATTTATTTGCAAGAATCCCCCGCAAAGTCCCTCTGTTAAATAAAAGACGTGCAGAAGAGGTTACAATTTGCCAAAGAACACATCAACTGGCCTAAAGAGAAATGGAGGAATATTTTGTGGACTGATGAGAGTAAAACTGTTCTTTTTGGGTCCAAGGGCCACAGACAGTTTGTGAGACGACCCCCAAACTCTGAACTCAAGCCACAGTTCACAGTGAAGACAGTGAAGCATGGTGTAGGCTGTAAAGCAGGCTGCATGGCAGCCTTGTCTCCCAAGACAAGTTAATAAGATGGAGCAGTCCCCGGGGCCAACAGCCGGAGAGCATTATCACTTTGAAGGCAGCCAGAAAAACTGACATAAACGAGGAAAGAACTCCAAAAGAAGCTATTAATTACCCTCTTCTCACTAGCCACTGCTGCAGAAAAAACGTAATTTGACAAATTCAAATACAGGGATTGTCGTGAAATGAGGGATTTTCCCTCCCATTTGCTTCAGTAAATATTAGGAACACATTCCTTTTTCAGTGCTACTCTGTTCACGCCTCCCAGTTTGTATTAATTATTATTATTTTTTAATTTCACACAATTTTCCCTCTCAGCTTCTCACATATGTGTGACAAAGCATGTGCCTTGTGCTCGAAACTAGGAGGTGCGGAGCGACGCGGCACATTTTGGCACATGTCAACCAACTGAAAACCACTTCAACAGACCAGCGGGGTGATGAATAAATCATGCTGCATAAAACCAAGAGAGCAGAAGTTCCACTCCTGAGGGCCCGCATTCAGTTAGCGCCCCTCGAATCAAACAAGTATTTCCCTGTCATTTAAACGATCCGCACGTGGCCGGGCCGCAGCAAATAGGAGCAAAACTGTCACCTCACTGAAAAAAACATTGATCATTACACAATTTGTTCCCTTTTATTACAGCCATTGTAATTAAAAATAATTGAGTACTGGGGTGGGCAGGTGCGCCCATCAACATTTTTTTTCACCAATTAGCACTACAATAATATTGCCCTGGATATTGCAGATGATATTATTAGCATTTTGATAGAACACAAGTGCCTGCATGCCTGCACGCCAGAGAACTGTTCTCAAGTGAAATCTTTTCTCTGAGATTTGCCAGGGAAGTGTCACTTCTGGTTTTACACAAACAGATGCACAGGGAAAGGAAGAAAAGGCAGCATATTCAGACTGGAGGTCCTTTAAGTCCACATTCAGCACAGTCACATCTGACTGTAGCAACGTAGACTTTTGCTTCATGAAATTTCATCATAATCAGTCATCACCCTGCACTTCGGCAAAGTGGCGACAGCACAGTATTGTTGTCAGTGGCATGTGTACGTGTCTGTGGACAAGATTACTCAAAACATGTTAGACTGATTTTCACCAAACTAAAGAGATCGGTTAAAAGGTCAAAATATTTGTGATTGATTGGTATCAATGACTTCATAAAGTTGCACACGAGTCGTATGATGATGTCATACATAGTCAAAAACAGACATAATCTAAAGTTCCCAAGGATAGGGCAGCGCAGTCTCGTTTGAACCCTGTGTGATATCGCGGGATTTGACTACTTATGGGGACAGCCGCTTCCGTTGCACAATACAAACACAGCATAACTTCACACGGGAAAACGGTGTACTGTTTGGTTTTCAGCTGCAATCACAGAAGCAGTCATGAAAAGCGCAGGTTTTTTTTTCGGGTCCCAGTGGAGAAGAAAAGGCGAGGCAAATGTGAGAGGTCATGTTGGTAAGTGTTAGCCTACACAGCTAACCAGGGTACCTGAAATCTCTCGCCTGCACAACCGCCTTGACACGTTTGAGCTCCAGGTCATAAACAAACCACATGTCCACTTTCCACCGCATTGTCATTTTTCTTTATATTTCACTTTGTTTGCATGGAATTTGCCAAAAATCTCAGAAAAAGTGCAGTGTTTCTGTCTCCGGAAGTAGAGAAATTACATCATGTGCGTCATATTTTGCCCGTTCTGCGCTCATCCTCAAACGAGACTGCATTGCCCAATTAGAAACTATTTTTGCTAGATGAAAATTCAGTAGGTATATCTTATATATTATATTCCAATTCTAAGGTGGAACTATGCTAGTATACTAAGATGTCTATTCACTTCAAATTACGACCCCAATTCCAATGAAGTTGGGACGTTGTGTGAAATGTAAATAAAAACAGAATACAATGATTTGCAAATCCTCTTCAACCTATATTCAATTGAATACACCACAAAGACAAGATATTTAATGTTCAAACTGATAAACCTTATTGTTTTTGTGCAAATATTTGCTCATTTTGAAATGGATGTCTCCAACATGTTTCAAAAAAACTGGGACAGTGGTATGTTTAGCACTGTGTTAGCACATCACCTTTCGTTCTAACAACACTCAATAAGTGTTGGGGAACTGAGGACACTAATTGTGAGTGTCATGACTGGGTATAAAAGGAGCATCCCTAAAAGTCTCATCCATTCAAAAGCGAAGATGGGGCGAGGATCATCACTTTGTGAACAACTGCATGAAAAAATAGTCCAACAGTTTAAGAACAATGTTTCTTAACATTCAATCACAAGGAATTTAGGGATTCCATCATCTGAAATCTATAATATAATCAGAAATGTCAGAGAATATGGAGAACTTTCGATACATAAGGGGCAAGGCCGAAAACCAACACTGAATGCTCGTGACCTTCAATCCTTCAGGTGGCACTGCATTAAAAGCCAACATCATTGTGTAAAGGATCTTAACGTATGAGCTCAGGAACACTTCAGAAAACCATTGTCAGTTAACACAGTTCTTCGCTACATCTACAAGTGCAAGTTAAAACTCCACCATACAAAGCGAAAGCCATGCATCAACAACATCCAGAAATGCAGCCGCCTTCTCTGGACAGATGCAAAATGGAAAAGTGTGCTGTGGTCTGATGAGTCCACATTTCAAATTGTTTTTGGAAATCATGGACGTTGTGTCCTCTGGGCAAAAGAGGAAAAAGACCATCCAGTTTGTTACCAGCGCAAAGTTCAAAAGCCAGCATCTGTGATGGTATGAGGGTGTGTTAGTGCCCATGACATGAGCAACTTACAAATCTGTGATGGCACCATCAAAGCTGAAAGATACATCTAGGTTTTGGAGCAACACATGCTGCCATCCAAGCAACATCTTTTTCAGGGACGTCCCTGCTTATTTCAGCAAGACAATGCCAAGCCACATTCTGCACATGTTACAACAGTGTGGCTTCGTGGTAAAAGAGGTACTAGACTGTCCTGCCTGCAGTCCAGACCTGTCGCCCACTGAAAATGTGTGGCGCATTATGAAGCGCAAAATACAACAACTGAGACCCTGGACTGTTGAACAACTGAAGTCGTACAAGAATGGGAAAGAATTCCACCTACAAAGCTTCAACAATTTGTGTCCTCAGTTCCCAAACACTTGTTAAGTGTTGTTAGAAGGAAAGGTGATGTAACACAGTGGTAAACATAACACTGTCCCAGCTTTTTTGAAACGTGTTGCAGGCATCCATTTCAAAATTAGTAAATATTTGCACAAAAACAATAACGTTTTTCAGTTTGAACATTAAATTTCTTGTCTTTGTGGTATATTCAATTGAATACAGGTTGAAGAGGATTTGCAAATCGTTGTATTCTGTTTTTATTTACATTTAACACAACAACCGAACTTCATTGGAATTGGGGTTGTAATATGGATGTGTGATTTGTTTGAAAACATCATCAGTTTTAACTTGCTACATATAGGGTGTCTCAAAAAATGTACCCAAAGGTATTTTGACAGCACAGAAAAACCAATCAATATTATCAGACATTTTCTGTATGAACATGTCGCTGAAGCATGTAATTTTTCTGCCCAATGCACAGTTGTTAGTTAAGTCTTTCCTTTTTGATGTTTTAACCCTTTATCTTTTATACCACATGATTAATGTAACCTCCTCGCCTGAAGTTTCCTAGGAAACAAATCATTAGTCTCCAGTTTTCCGGAAAACCACCTAGCAAATTCAAGTCTCCTTGCCATTTGCTGGGTGGAATGTGACTGCCCTTACCTGATGTTACCAGTACACTGGAGCTTACTGTCCAGCCCCCACCATCTCACAAGAGTGACCAGTCTTCAACAACACTTTTATACTTCAATGGTTCTTCCGAAGCCAGGGTGAAGTTCAAGTTGAGTTATTGGACAGTTTAATATTGACCTGTTGAAATTCCGAGATGTTCCAGGACCTCAAACTACAGGTCCTCCTGCCTTAAAAGATATTTGTTGAGATGGTGCCAGGGAAAACCAACTCCCGAGCACACTGGGATCAATTTATAGCCTCTTAAGTCTCCAAAAATGATCTTCAAAGCATTCCTTGTTCAAATCTTATCAACAAAGCAAACTCAGTCCACCACTCAGACACAAGTAACCAACATTGGGGCAGAATCAGAGCTCAGGGTGGGAAGAACACAGATGCATTTCAGCGGTGAAAATAACCCCTCTCAAGCAGAGATAAATTATAATGTCTTTTCCTGTTTGTTATAATTAATCAAAAGACAAACTGTATACTCCAATTTAATCTGTCAACAGGTTTCTCTTGTGCGATGCCTTTTATAACTGTTGATGCATGTCAAATGTTATTTCTTGAACTATTATTATGGGGTGAGAATCACCACTTTGTGAACAACAAGGAGCTATTTATTTTACTGAGAGAGAGCGAAAATATAATTTACGGGGCTTGTATCATTTTAAATTGCTGGCGCTCGGATGACCAGGAAAGATTTCTGTGTCTCCATGTGTGGCCCTAGACTATGGAATAACCTGACGGATGAACTCAAATGGTGTCCAAATATCAATCAGTTTAAAAATCAATATAAAGAAATTATGTTTTCAAGATATGCATCTGCTGAAGAAGGATGAGTTTTGTGTGTAGCCAATTGTAACTGTAAATTTGTTTGGTAACACTCGGATTGTGTCCTTTAAGTTGAAGAGATTAAAGTGGTTGAAAATGGGAGTGGGAATTTTTTTTTTTTTTTTTTTGGTTAAAGGGGTAGGCATTAAAAAGCTTTGCTTCTGCCTACACCCTTTCAGGCACATGGATGCAGTGTCAATCCGTTTTCATTGTCAATCCATTTTCTTTTTCAGTGTCAATCCCTCTTCTTTTTCAGTGTCAATGCCTCTTCTTTTCATTCTAAGTTTTGTTTGTTGTTGTTTTGTGTGTGTGCTGAATAAATTCATTAATTCATTAATGAATAGCCATGGTGAAAAAGTGTTTCTTGATCTATTTCATGCCTAAGATGTACTTAGAAAACTTTGTCATCTTATATTTTGTTAGTTAAAGAACAGACGGACAGAGCATCTGATGTGTTGTTTTCATAGCTTTCTGTTAGTAAGTCATCTAACGCCAAAGGGGCAGAGCTTACAACCATGTGTAGCACCTTTTAAAAGGCCCTGAAAAAGGAACAAGGTCTCTTGACTTTGGCCATTACAACCTCTAATTTTCTTCTTGGCCATTTTTTCTTTTGTCCAACATTGTAGCTTTTGTTTCATTTTGTTAATTTGTTCCATTGTTCCTTTTTTAATTGCTTTTTGGCGTTTCTTTGACGCACCTGTTTAATAACTTTTAAGGCTTGAATCAAATTCGCTGCATTTTAAAGACAACTTCTTAGCTGAGTTTTTCAGATTTAGAACACATTTTCGATGGGTGTTTTACTTTAATGTTTTTCACAACTCTCGCTTCGAAGCCTTGAACTTTTCTAAATTTATACAGACTCTAAATCGATCTCCCACAAGGATTTCAAGCTGCCAGAGAATTTTTGAGAACAAACACCTAAACCTTAATCCGTGGGTCAATGAGAACTAACTTGACAGATCCAGAGAACCATCATTTGGTCCTGCTGTCAAAATGAGCTGGCTCCCAGCTGTGATCACCAGGGAAACCAGTGGTTAACCCCAAAGGCAGGCAAACAAAGGCAGCTGTTGTGTGGGCCGCCAGAAGAGGAGGTACTGCTGGCCCACCACCAGAGGGCGCCCTGCCTGAAGTGCGGGTTTCAGGCACGAGAGGGCGCTGCCGCCACGGACACAGCCGGGAGTGACAGCTGTTACTCATTACTTCCTGACAGCTGTCACTCATTCTTCATCACCTCACTCCATAAAACCCAGACGTCATCTCCACCTAATCGCCGAGATATCATACTTCATTGGAGGTAATATCATCAGCCATTTGTGTTTATCTTAAGCTGTATATTGTGAGTGTTTGCAGGAGTACCGGTCCCTCTTCCTGTGGAAGCTGAGTGAGTGCAGGACGGCACTCTTTTCCTCTGAGGGATTACTGTAAATACATCAGCATTCTGAGTGAGAGGTGGAGGTGGCATTCCCACCGTTGTTGTTACTGGGTGTACACACACCCACACTTGACTGTCTTTGTTCTCGCCAGCAGTACCAGATCCGACAGTCGGGGACGGTGATCACCTGGGAATTCGGGACTTGGCGGCTCCAGTATTCACCAGGTTCTGTGGCGGCGGAAATCGTGTGGTTCCGGCTCTTCTCAGGACAGACGTCTTCTATCCTCGAGCCTGCCCACACGTCACCTTTGTGGATTGACTGTAATTATATTCTGAGATTGTCTGTATATTCGTTGTGCACATTTCACAACATTAAATTGTTACTTTTTGGCTCATCTATTGGCCCTTCATTTGCGCCCCCTGTTGTGGGTCCGTGTCACTACACTTTCACAACAGGAGCAAAGGCCCATCAAGAAATTGGACCGGACCAGAACCACATCTGGTTCAACGGATCCAGATAAGTGAACCAACCAAGTGTTCTGAGGGGCTTTGTTGTCAAATGACACAAAGTGGCTATGTACTGTATATTTGTTTGGTAATTTTCTTAATAATAATAATAATAATAAAAATAATATAATACTTGCTGAACTGTTAAATTCAAACCAGATTTATTCTCTTTAAGCTGTTACACTTCGTTCTTTCACGCCTTTCTCTTTTAACGTCTCATTATTAACAGACTGTCTCCGTAATAAAACTGTGAATCATTATTCATATTCTCAAAATGTCAGTCACCTGTGATTATCCTGTACATATGTAAATAAATGTGTAATATTACATGAGTGGTATTCTTGTGTCCAGTTGAAAACAGATGTTTGGTCAACTGTATCGGGAAATGAGACTAATTAACATGACGCCCAGGCGCGTACAGTAGAAAATTACGCAGGTGGTGCACCCTTTTTTGAGGTTTAAATGAATTTCATATTTAATAAAATATTGTCTTAACTTATATTTTATTACATAATTTTATTGTACACCCATAGAAGGTGCTTCAATCTTAATAATATTAGCAATAATACTATTTATTCATTACTTATTCTAGTGCTCTGTAGTAAAACCTGTGAGGCCATTCAATATTAATATTAATAAATATTAATATTTAAATTTTGGTTACATTATTTTGGCGCTTCTGTGTGAGACATATTAAAATATTAATATATATTAATAGATAAATTCAGTGCACAGTCAATCTCTCCATGTCTGCCTCAGTGTTTGGCCCTCTGGACAGCAATGTGCAAGATGTTGTGTGTGAAAGGCAATGAAAAACAAGTAATAATGTGATTGGTTTTGTTGTGATGTCTTGGTGTATGCTCTGTTCTGCTCCCTTTCCTTCCTGTTTTCTGCAGGTGCCACCTCATGGAGCTGATGGACGACAACTGTCTACAATCATCGCCGCCTGCATTTATACGCTGGTATATCCACTCCACATTCATCCCAGAATCACACGGACACTGTCAACCGCCACTTCTGGTGGCCCACCATCCAGGCAGATGTGAGGAACTACGTTCAAGCCTGCACCACCTGTGCCAGGGGCAAGAGCTCACACCGGCCACCAGCCAGCCACCTTTGGCCCTTGCCCATCCCGAGTCCCGTGGTCTCACATCTGTCTGGGGTATGTAACCAGACCACCCAGAGGACACACCACCATCCTCACCATTGTCGACCGCTTCTTCAAGGCAGCACACTTCATGACCATGCTGAAGCTACCATCAGCCCAGGACACCGCCGACCTTTTAGTCTACCATGTATTCTGACAGCAAGGCATTCTAGCAATGTGTTAGGCCAAGGACCGCATTTCACCTCTCAAGTGTGGAACACCTTCTGCTTGGGGACTCGGACAGTCTTTCTTCCAGCTACCACCCTCAGACCAACAGCAAGGCTGAGCAGATAAACCAAGAACTGGAATCCTACCTTAGCGTCATGTCTTCCCATCCCACATTGTGGAGTGATCAGCTGTCGTGGGTGGAATACGCTCACAACATGCTACTCAGCCAACCACTGGACTTTCACCATGTGAATGCTCTGTTGGATATCAACCACCTCTATTTCCTTCTCAGGAAGAGGACCTATCAGTACTATCTGTACAAGCCCACCTATGACACTGTTGGAGGTGGTGGAAGATGGCCTGATCCGCCCTGCTCCAGACGAGAGACCAGACTCTTCACCATGCAGATCAACATTGTACCCTGGCCCCTCACTCCAGGATGTGTGTTTTTTGCCAAAAGATGTCCTTCTGCAGTCTGACTCCAGGAAACTAATCCCATAATACATTGGGCCTTACGTTGTTGACTGTATTCTCAGCCCGGTGGCTATCCGGTTTTGTCTGCCGCATGCTCTTGCTATTCATCCTACATTCAATGCCTCATGGGTGCTCATAGACTCTGTAACCTTTTCGTTCTTGTTTCCAGAATTATCTACTGCAAGTCAGCTCCATGGGCAACCACCTGGTTGCAGTCACCGGTTACTCCTCCAGGCCTGTTCCAGCCCGTGCCTTCTGATTCCAGTGATCTCTGCACATTTCCAATTACATTCTATCTGTATTTACCATACCAATGAATTATTACTCTATTTTTGCTCTCATGTGGCTTCCCACATTTTTTAGGTTCAATCTAGTCATTTCATGACTCAGCAGTAACAGGTTTATGTTTTATTTATGACCAAAACAAACACATGAAATAATTGGATGACTAAGAACAATCCCTTTGTGCTCTGTGCACCTCCTTTCACACCACATGACTTAACAGTGTGGCGTTTGATGCACTCATAATGCATTTGGGCTACGTGTTGCAGGTCATGCAACACAGATCATCAAGATGGGGCCCACAAACAGAGAATCTGGAGAATCTTACATGGAGGTCATCAAATTCAGGTCAAGGTCAAGAATTTGAAATGAATGTATTATTTAACGCCCCTTCACACATAGTGCGAAGTCTGGAGGACGTATGGAAAAATATGGCGAAAAAGCGCAAAACAGAATTTGCGCACCATGCCCATTGCACCAACGGGCAGGCGTGCATGATCCCAGTGCGAGAGCTCATGCACGCGACGGTGTCTTTCAAGCAGAAACAGTGCGAGGTGTACCATATCACGCCGCTTATGTGGTATAAATAATAATAAAAAACCAGCCGGTACCTGTGGGACCACATAGCGCCGCTTATGTGGCATACATAAAAAATAAAACTAGCTGGTACCTGTGGGATCACATTGCACTGCTTATGTGTAATGAATAAAAAAGAAAGAAAAACACATACCACCCACTGGATGTGAACCTGCACCTTCCAAAAACTCTGATTACCAGTCAACAACATGAGCTACGGAGCTGTTCTTTGAAAGCTGCAGGAAGCTACCTCATATCAGGAAGGCCATGGAAATATATATATAAAAAAATTTTTAAATCACACAACATATAAAAACACCACATTTATCAAGTGAGCAATGCAAATATTATCCGTCTGCTCCTCTGGTGATGACCCATGGTCAAAGACATACAGTGATGAAATTAGATGAATGAGAAGCAGTGTGCTCTGGTGTCCACATCTACTGGTCCAGGGCGTCCAGTCGGCCACGCAGGTGTTCTGCCTGACATGCGTGTCTTGTGGACGGTGTGTTGCAGCACAGACACCGCGTCATGTGGAACAGAGCTCACGTGGGTGACGTGACGGTTAGATCACCCGCTGCGTGTTCTGATCTGACAGCCCATTTCAACCTGGCAGGCTATGTCCGCTCCATGCACATACGCACGCTCGCTGCAACTTGTCACCATGCCAATATATGTTTTTATTTATGTCCATGTAAGTACAGCAATCAGACACACGTGCCTCACAGGGGACAGTTGTTTGTCCATGACTGTCCAAACACAGTTGGTGTTATCCAGCTGGAATGTCCAGAATGACAGATCAAGACAGCCGCTTCACCTACTGTCAGTTCTCAGTGAACACACCAAAGCCACACTCGCGGGGAGTTAGTCAAATTTCTCTGCGAGTACAATGGTGGTTGTCTGGTGGTGTGTTATCATGCCAAGAGTGCGACTGGCCGCACACAGTGCCATGCGAGCAGTGTTAGATGTTCGTGCGTGTCACCTGGAATTTGGCTGACACCTGCTGCGACAGGGTTCGATGGGTTCGCACAGCGCACACTCTGTCATTCAGCCGCTGGTGTGCGTAGTATAGTTAGGGTTAGGGTTGATAGTTGTAGCAACAGGTGTGCGAGGTGTTAGAGGCAGGCATGATTTCACACGGTTTGCACACGATTCCTGTGTACGCACTTCATCCAAAATTTGCACTATGTATGAAGGGGCCCTAAAAGTATTCTTCCTTTGTGTTGATTTGATGTTAATTTGGTGATCATATGCACAAAATAATTTCTGATTATATATTTTCAGAAGCTCACAGTATATAACCATGACAAACCGGCATGTGAAGATCACAGCAAAAAAAGAAAGAAAGAAACAAAGAAAGAAAGAAAGATAAAAACCCACCAACAAAAACCTAGTTTTAAATTTTAATTTTAAAAGACTGGGGTTTATTTTCAGGTGAACACATAAAATTATGAGCTTTCTACTCAAAAGTAAATGCAATTGGTTTACATAAATTATAAATTTGACAAATGTATTTTAACATCTGGAATAAGACCTTTGTGTTTCATATAATTGTGTTGTCTGCTGTCAAAGGCCTAACAAATTGGTTCTCTGACCACTTGGGACCATGTGTGCAGCAGTCTGAGATGGTTTTCCCTCCATAAGAGAATCACAATCAAATTTGAAGCACTGAATTTCTGTGATATATCTTACCAATCTTCTCTAAAGTATCTAATCTAGATCTGGGCTCTTGCCTGTGACAAGGATTAGCTCAGAAACAGCAGAAGGCAAAGATGAGTCATTTAATTGTTTTGGGTTCAAATTACTTTTAGTGAGACAGGCTCTCTGCGCTTGGTGGTGAAATGCGTAAAAACAGTGCAGATGCTAATTTCCTATTTTTGCCCAAGGTGTAACAGTGCAACATGGTATGCTGGATCGCATTCTGAAATCATGAGCCTAAAAAAAAAAAAAAAAATCATGATTCTAAAAAACAAAACAAAAAAACAAAACAAAGACAGACAGACAGACAGATGAATTTTTATTTTCCCAACATGAAGTACTCTGCTTCATGACTGTGTCAAGCCCATCTGTGGGAATGTCAGGATAGACTGGTTAACAAATAGGGCCTTATCTTGATAGTGGGGAGGGGGGCAAAATGATTAGTGCAAATGATGAGTTCTAACTGCTATTGAGAAAGAGCGTAATCAGAACAAACCTGGTAACTGACCACAAAGGAGTTTGATTTACTATGTTTATTAATCATGAGGGTGTGAAGACCAAACACCATAATTAACCAATCAGAGTGGCCACCAAAGCTCCCTGAGGTGAAGCAGTAAAATGGAGTTAAGCATTTTTTTCTATGGGCGTTTACGTCTGTGTTGTTTCATGGTTGCTTTCATTTCACTTTTGACATGTATGTAATGGCATATAACACTACGGTGAGGGTTCAGAACTGATCAACATTGTTTCACTTTACAACCTCACAGACATACATACGTGTGTGTGTGTGTGTGCGCGCGCGGTACCACTAGTGTTGCCACAGTTACTTTGAAAACGTAATCCAATTTACCGGCATCACTGCTTACCACAGATTACCTTCAGTACATCACAGTGCAAACTGGCTCCAACTATAAGATTTACTGGTGTTACCTCATGTGTTGGTGAAATATTTTGGTTTTATGTTTTATAAAATAAATCATATATCACCTTTTCAAATGTGACTCTAACCCGACCTCATCCATGCTCATTTCTGTGTGGGGTGTAAAAAAAAAAGAAAAGAAAAAGTTACCCCAAAGAGAATGGCACACACAGTATTATGCTGCTACAAATTGGCAGTCATGCAAACACATAAAGTCCACATGGGAAAACATTTATTCTATTCTGGCTTGTCTTCTTTTGTGTCAGTGTATTAATGAGATGATTTGGCTAAAATGTCTTGCATAACATTTGCGAAAGAAGGCATTTCAGTGTGCGTGTGGAAGAGAAAAAGAAAAAGTGTGTGAGAACGAAATGGAGGACGGGAGTGCCAGAGACAAAGACTGAGAGACGGACAGAGAGCGAGAGAGACTTAGAGAGATCAGAGAGCTGGGGACAGAAGAACAGCAAACGATAAATGAATTCCCAAGAGAAAAGGAGGGACACAGAGAAATTACAGAACAAAAGGAGAAGACAGAAATGACATTTCTTAAGGGACTGCTGTGTGGCATTTGTAGGAAGAAAAATGAAATGTGAGGACCAGAGAGAGATGGAAGGCGGGAGAGGGCATGGTGAGAATGGAATGAGTAAGAACACGAAACAAAGGAGAAAGTGTGTGAGAGGTAAGACTAATTTATGAGAAATGACGCAGGAGTTGGCGAGGCTGGCGGGTGCCGCTGTCTGATGGATTTGGTGGTGGCGGGATGAAGGTGCGACTGGGTTTGCAGGTTGGTGGATGGAGAAGAACCTGTGCGGGGGATCTTTTGAGGCGGCATTTCAAAATAGTGAACTCTCCAGAAATGGGAGGCGAATATGACAAAAAAAAACCAAACATATAGCTCGTTTCTATTCAAAGGAGAATTTCCTTGTCAGGTTGGCTGAGCAGCAAGAGACAAAGGTGAGAAAGAGGTTTAGTACAAAACAAAGAAGCATTGAAATAAAATAAAAAAAGTGAAGTGAAAGAAGCAGAAAAATAATCGAGGAAGAGATGACAAAGATAAACTGAAATGAGAGACAGCTGTCACAGCGGGTTTGAAAAAAAAAAAGGACGTGCACATGCAGTTGGGTATGCACGTGCACGCAAATATCTGTAATAATAAAGCTCACATGAGCGTGAAAGGAAGGACTGATGATAAGGCAGGTGCTCATTTGTAGCGAGTCACAAGCAGGTTCCCACAAGTACGCAAACACATGCGATCGCTCGTACGGTGACAGATACAAATGCTGCTTGTGGAGAAAGGGAGAGACATGGGGGGGGGAGGCAGCATATTCCAGGGTCTCCTCAAGACAGAATCCCCACCCAAAGCTTGCTGACAGAGCCTGGAACCTCCTCTTCTAAACAGCTCCTTTATTCAACCCGAGTCTCGCAGCACACTTGTACTGTATCAAAGCTGAGACGCACGCTGCTGTGTGAAGTGCCATCAACATACACAGTGACGCACATCCTGTGCTGCTCGCGCACTTGCATTCTTTTTATGTCTCTCTCTGTGTTTTCTCGCAAACACACTCAACTTTCAGAGAACAGAGAGGGGAGGAGAGAGGCGCTGGCAGCAGTGATGAAAGACGGTGATGAAGGTTGAGCGGGAAAATACACGGCAGACATCCTCCACCCGACGATGGAAGAACACATCACACGAGGACGCTATCACACGGCCGTGCTGTCTTTTAAGTTGGCACGTTTTCAGCATGGGCCCAATATAGAAAGCAAAAGCAGACACTTATTCAAATGTGTGGTTCACACAAACAAACATGGGAACACATATGTGTTGCTCGACAATTACACTGCCAAATCCAAGAAAGGAGAAGTCAGAGGAAATCAACTGAGGGCAGAACTCGTTAATTACAGAATTAGCAACCTAATGAACTAATGTAAATTCTCCTTCCAAAAACCTACTGTTTGTCGTTGAGTGTTTCGGCATTAGTAAATTTCCAACAAAGTTGTTCTTTGGTATATTTACAGTGCAACTGGGGTTGTGCATCCCTCCCTGAAGAAATGACACGTAGCTTGATACATGGGCTACAATATGATTAAAATACTTCTTACTATGGGACAAGAGCTACACCAGGCAAAAAAACCAGGGACCTTCTTCAGGTTTTTTTTCTACAGTGGTGTCATATGTTGGTGCTGCCTCTGCTCTCCTTTTATCTACCACCAATGTTGCCACAGTTACTTTGAAAAAGTATTACAATTACTGATTACTCCTTGGAAAAGGTAACTTAATTACTTTACTGATTACTCGATTTCAAAAGTAACCAAGTTAGATTACGAGTAACATTATTAGTTATTTTAAGCAGCTGCTGACAACACCCCCTGCCAACTCAAAATGAAAACAATAACCCATTTTGCCAATATTCACTTTATAGTTGTTGTGAGGCTGGGCGTGCCTGGCTGTCTTTTGTTTCTGTCTTCTGTTTCTGTCTTTTGTTTTTCCTTCCAGGTGGCACGCGTTTAGGACTGAGTGGCTGTGTGGCTGAGTTATCAGGACCTCACCCTGATCACCTGAGGCTGATCATGTGCAGCTCGTCAGGACTCACAGCTGTGGTGCATCTACACGGATTGGAGCATGGTGGCATTTAAGTCTGGAGTACACAGTGTGTATTTGCCAGAGACTCGACCTTGTGACCAGACGGGTGAGATCGTCGTCTCGAGAGCCATCTCATCATCAGTGGATGCAGAGACTGTACCAGGTTTGACGCCATGGTCTGTGAAAGAGGAGGGGGTGAGGTCTCACGCTCGTCAGCACACTTCCTGAGGTACGTTAGGTTTTGTGACTAACATTTGTACAGTCAGTACATGTGGTGTCCCTCACACCTTATTATATTGAGCTGTTATGTTAGTCGTTTATTCAGCTTCCACTGCAGTGATAATGTGAACTGGGTGTTCCATGCCTGCAGGGTGGGAAGCTGATTAAGTGATTAAGCCAGGAAGTGTTTGCTGTTTATGTACACCTTTGAGTGGTCTCTCTGTGTGTGGAGTGTGGACTCACATGATGGTTTCTTCTTTCACAGACTCGGTTTGTCGCGGCCACCTGGGGGGCGTCGGCGGGGTCCTTGGGTCCGAACTGGTTCTGGCTCCGGACCGTTTGTGCTGCTAGGAGCGCACCGCTTATCCACCATGCCAGACCGCGCACTTATTTGTTTGTATTTTCACATTACTGTTATGTAATTAAATTTTGTTATCCTTTGTACCGTGCTCTGCTTATTTTATACTGGGTCCTTCAAACGCTGGTCGGTTCTCCGGGCTGCGTCCGACACATAACAATAGTCACTTTTTCTTGAGTTCAATGAACATAAATACTTGTTTAATAAAAAAATAAAATAAAGACATCTTTCTTGACCTCATATTTAACTGCTGACAGCACTGTAACAGAAAAACTTGCTATTTCTAACCTACATTGTTTGTAAATGTAACAATTAAATTCATTCTAACATTTTGCAAACATCTTAAATTCTCTCTAAACATTTTAGTTGTTGAAATTATTATTATTATAAGTAGTATTAGTAGTAGTAGCAGTAAAAAAAGGCTTGAAAAGTGGACCTTTAATGAAGGGCCTTCGAGGTGGCAGAGAGGAAGACAGGGTGAGGGGAGTGGGGAGACACGGGGGGAGGGGTTATAGGAATGGAGAGAGGGAGACATGTCGTGTACAGATGAGTTAAGTTTATTTCAGTTTCTGTCTGTGTGTGTAAAGTCTGATGTTGCTAGGCAACAGCAGGCTGGGGGGGAGATAGATGAGAAGGGGGAGCCGAATTCCTTCACCAAGGCCGTAGATCCTTCTGGGGGAAGAGCAGGGTATTTGGCCTTCAGGACCCGATAAGGCTGCCATGTTGATGTTAGGCAGAGAGATACAGAATTCCATTTACTGCACATCTGACCGTCTAGAGTCAAAATTTATGAAGAATATTCTCCAGTCCTCAGCAGCACATTCCTTTGCAATGCTGTGATATGCTCCAAGACGGTATCCATTTTGCGTTTGAGTTCAAGAGTTCACACAGTATGAGATTACACAGCACTGCCCAACTCATTAATCATGACGGACAGATGAGGGGACGAGATTCTGGAAGCAGCCATCTTGCTAATATTCCTGTGGGTCAGGGCAGCGCACAAACCAATCAGCGCCAAACCTCCCATCATAAAAGCAAATAGAAATAAATCCTCAACGTATTCCACAGAGTGGAGCCAAGCATGTCACACACTCCATTCTCTCAGGCGTCGAGAGCATAGCTGGCTGGGTAGGTTCCATCAGGGCACAGAGAGTCCCCCAGCCCTGATTTCCTTGTCGAAAAAAATGGTGTCAATAGCGTTGAGAGACCAGCTGATCAATCCCATGGTTAATCCAAATCTTAATTTGAAGAATTCACAGTCTGGTGAAGGTGGGACTTTAAAGGTTGGAGTAGAGATAGAGAACAGAAAGGAGGAGCGGAGAGGGGAGGACTGCGACCGTCCTTGCCGGAGTCCCAAGCTGAGTACTCGCAACTCAGCTGGATGACATATGTCTTGCCATCAACAACATGATTACTACAGCAATGCATATTTGTGGACGGGCTACAGTGGTGGGCACAGCTAACCAAAAAGTTAGCTTTGATAACAGCTAATCAGCTAGCTGAAAGGTTATCTTTCATGAAGCTAAACTGATAAACCACCCAAAAATTATCGGAAGCTACAACTACTAACAAGCTGATTTTGAGTTCTAACACCACAATCGCTTTTGGTAGCCTCAAAGGTGCCCACAAACCCAAACAATGAGTCAGTACTTCTGTTTTTGTCCCTGCCCACTGCTGGAAACTCCTGTTTACTACATATTTTGCAGCAGTGAAGCAGTTGAGAGGAGCTAATCTCAACTCTACACACACACACACACACACACACACACACACATCATTATTCCTTAATAGCATATAGCAATTCTGAAGTTTTGTAACAAACACAGACAGATGCCAAAGGGATTATGGGTAAAATGTGCCTCCACTAACACTGATTGGTTGACTCATTCATTATATGTAAAAACCAACACGTTGATGTGAGGTGTATGGTGGTGTTGGCGATTTTTTTATTTCCAAAAATAAAAGCCAAAAGTCAAGTTGTGATTAGACAACCATCTGATATAACCGGGGTCAAAATAAATAGAATACTGTCATCTACTGGCACCCAGACGCTCAGACCCTAACCCATAATCCTTTGCGTGCCAGAGAGTTGGTGCGGTTTAAACAGCACTGAGAGAAAACACATGACGACAATTGTAAATAAACATTATACAACCAAAACGTACATTTTTATTTATTTTCATCAGCTGCAGCAAGAGGCTGCAACAACTCTCTGGCATGCAAAGGATTATGAGATATCTCAATACTTAGGGTGAATACTGCCATGAACACTACTGGCCAGTAGATAGCAGCAGAGACTGTGAAAACTTGCCAAAACAAATATTCCAATTAAATAATCTATGTCTGCTACATTTAAGCTGTGTGGAATTTAATAAACGCAAACTGAATTTCAGACATATATATTACTCTGGAACAAAGACGACAGACAGTGTTTGACATAAACAGTGTCTTAAAGAGCAAACAGGAAGCGACTGCATCTCACAGTGATTCAAACTGAAAATAATGGAGAAGCAACCTGGGCTTCTTCTGGCATTTTTACATAAAACAAACACAATAACAATGTCTATAAACCCAGAGAATATATTCTTGAGAGTTTTAGGCACAGTATACAAAGGGTTTAATGCTGTTGTCCGTGTGAAGCCTGATCAGAGCGTCTCAAATGCATTTCTCCTGTCGTGACTGTACTGAGATGACCCATAATGCACCTGGACACAGCATGTCCACACAAAAACCTTCAAAATTAGTGCAATACTTTCAAACTAAAACATATACCTGATGTTTTCACTTTATAAAACTTCAGAAGTGACATTAATTTAAATAACTTGTCCGAAATTGGTCTGGTTAAAATTTATCTATAAGTTAAAACTGTATGCCTCTGGATGACTTGGGTGATACGGCCAGTGAATGTAGAATGGGGTCAAAACAAATAATACTAAAGAAATAATAATAATAATACTAAAGAAATAATAAAATTTATTTTTTCTTTTGCTTTCTTTCTTTTCTGTGACCAGTTCTCCTTTGCCTGCAGAGTATAGAGCGGTTTCTCCTGGAACTAGCTCTCCTCTGTTTGCAGAGAATACTACAAAACATTTAACAGGTAAGTACTCAAATCTTTGATATCAGACTTCAGAAATGTTTGTAACTGTTAAGCTTTGTTCACCACGCCTGCAAAAAAATATGTTGGCGGTCTAAAAATTATCGGACCAAAATTTATCGGTAGATAATTAGTCCGCTGATGGTTTTCAAAATTATCTGAAAAGCTAATACGATAATGAAAACATTAGCTTTGATAATTAGTGGAGTAGCGGAACTGTGCCCACCACTGGCAGGCTGTCATTCTCTCATCAGTTCCAGCTGACAGCGGCTCAGTGCACATGATGTGTTAAATTAAAAACAGGACAATTAAATAAATACATACAACAACAATAACTACATACATAATTACATGACAAATACACAACATAAATAATTACACAACAAAGGAACAGAGAGTGACACCTTTGTCTTTGAGCAGAGTTCGTTCAGTAAGGCGGGCGTGTCCACGCCAGCCACTGCTGTTGGGATCTGTGGACCCGCAAGTCACAGCTGGAGAACACATACCGTGATATGACAGACATCACCTGACAAATCTCCACCATGAGGCATGTACTTGTGCATGCTGTCCTCACGTGGAAATACATAAAAACACATCACCTTTGCAACAGGTGGAAGTGACCATGTCAGCGTGCACATCAGCAGGCTATACCATGTGAAAGGAACCATCTAATCATGTGTACACTCAGCTGGCGATCTGAATGTCACATCAGCTATGGTTCACATGACGCGGTGTCCTTCATTGTGGGGCTGGCTGGACACGCAGTGCCAGCAGATGTGAGTATAATAAGAATGCACTGCTTCATTCGTGTCATTTCATGACTGTAAGTCAATGAGCAATGGTACTGTCCGCTCGATAAGAAGGATTGAGCGTGCCCAAAACTGTTGCCGCAGTATCACGCATGCCTGTCGGTCCGTGTAACTCTCCCAACAGCAGGTGGAATGTTACGCAGTTCCCCATTTCATTTTTGTTTGTGGATTTTTGACCAGTTTCTGCTTCTTTCTCCCAACTTTGTGTTATGTGTGAAGGGGTCCTTCAGGATATGTTACCTGTGATGACAGAAGGTGGTCATTTCAAACCACTGTTTTCCTTTATCATCCAACATAATTAAAATGCATAAACACTGAATATTGTATCTGTTGTAATTATTTAAGTACAAACACAAATCAAAAAAGGCTGAGATGGTACAGAAAATGGACGTTAGAAAACATTTTTTTTTACAATTCCCTGTGCTCCTGTTTCATTGCAGACAGTATGAACAAGATATTTCATGATTTTTGTGGTCATCTTCATTTCATTTGCACATTCATTCCTGCACACATTCCAAAAAAAAAGTTGGGATCTGAATGCATTTACCACTTTATAATGTTGCCATTCCTTCTCAAAACACTTAAGACATCTGGACAATGAGGATACCTGGCGATGACATGTTTCAGGGGTTATTTTGTCTCACTGATCATGCAAACAGATCTTCAGGTGTGCAACAGTGGCAACATGGTAGGTCAGTGGTTAGCACTTGTGGCCTTTCTGTGTGGAGTTTGCATGTTCTCCCCGTGTTTGCATGGATCCCCTCCTGTTTCCTCCCACATCTAAAGATGCGCAGGTTAGATGAATTTGAAACTTTATAATTCTACATTCGTTTTAAAATTCTCCAAACACTGTTGATTGGGAACAGTTTAGGAATGCAGACAGGCTACTCCAGAACTCGCTCCTTCTGCTTCTGCAACAATGCCTTTGTCATGTGTGCAGAATGGAGCTTTGTATTGCCTTGTTGAAAATTATGTCACCTTGAAGACAGCATATGTTGCTCTAAAATATCAAAGTACTTTTCTGCATTAATGCTGGCAACACATAAGTGTAAATTACAGTAACACAACCTCATACCATGAGAGCCACTGGCTTTTGGACTTGACAAAAGTCTGAATGGTCCTTTTCAATTATGGTCCAGAGCCTACCGCATCCTTTTCTTCCAAAAAAGAAAGGGCTAGAATACTCAATTATTTCACCACAATACACGTTTCCAATGTGTGATGTCCAATGCAGATGGCTGAGAACCCATAGATGTTGATGCTGTTTCTAGACAAGAAAAATTTAAGGCTTCATTTTTACACAGTAATGGTTTTTGAAACTGTTTATCAAATTTTATCATGATGGGAAAAAATATTTCATTCAGTGGCAAATGCCACAAATACAACTACAAAGTCAACAAGCAACAACACCACACAGTAAAGTTTTAAGTGCACATTGTGAATATAACGCAATAATTTAGTGCTTGGCAAATGTTTGTTTCAGTCATCCCTTCCCCATATGGTTATATTAGCTATTGATGAATGATTGTTACAGTTAATACAGTACTGTCTGAGGTAGCAGAGATCACGGGCCTTCACCCAACACTTGGCTGTGTCCTTTACGCACTTAAATTCCTCCAGATTCCTTGAATAATTTCATGATATTTATGCAGTGCAGAGGCAGAAATACAGGAATGCCTTAATAAGCTGGAAAGAGGAATTTGTTGATAAACTGGAGTTCCTCTACCCATCTTTGCTGCTCAAACACTCAGCCTTTTGTGGATACTTCTATTGTACCAAATCATGAATACAGACACCTGTTGACACCACCTGTTTGAAATAGCATATTATTTATTACCTCATTAGTAGGCCTAAATTGCCACTGTCCAAATCTTTTTTGGGGGGGGGGGGGGGGGGGAATGTGTTGCAGACCTGAAATGTAGGAATGGATGTGCATTAAGATATGAAGATGACCCAGACAAACATGAAATATCTCAGGTTAAGACTGTCAGCAATAAAACAGAAGTCAAAGTGAATTTAAGAATCACGTGGTTTTTTTTGCATTTGCATTTGCTGTAACATCCCAACTTCTTCTGATTTGTGGTTGTATTATAATACGTCCATGGATGAAGCAATTCATCCAGCCTCAAATTACTAAAATTCCTCCAATAATTGTTTCAGCCCCATAAATTAGATGCATTCTGAACACTGTCACATAAACACGGTGACTGGATGAGGGTTTGTTTTTCTTTGGGGCAGAGCAAATAACACAGAGAAGGAGCTCTGAGGAACTCACCAATTTTATGGGACATCACACATAAAGTGCGCACACATGCCTCACAAAGGGGGGAGGAAAACAAAAACAGTGCACCTACACAGAAACGCACAGTTAAACACACAAACACCGACTTGGAACCTGTCAAGTGCGAACAAACTGATGACAAGACGGCGACAGATGGATTCACTGAGGAGAGACGAGCTACGCATTCAACTCAATTAGCAACGTGCTCCTCCATGACGCCGATGGGATATGGAATCTTACCATGACTGGCAACCTGTCAATCGAGCAACAGAGCCGCAAAACAAGTATCATGGAAGACACAATGAATTAAATTTAATAAACCAAAAAATAAATTAATTTAGGAGTAAATGCTATTAAACCATGGTGCAGGAGTGCTGCATTTAAAAACAGGGCATAATGTGACCAGGGAGTCGTATGAGCCCAAGGTGCAAAATCACACAGACAGACAGACATATGCACACACACACAGACAGACAGACAGACACACACACACACACACACAAACCACAAGAAATGGAGGGGAATACTAGGAGAGAATGGGAGGAAGAAAAAAAATAACAATGGCGGCTCCTCTCTCCTCTCTCTCTCACTACTTGTGTGAACACTCAGGAGCTCGGTTCATACATTATCCTGCCACGTTGCCTAATGAGCCAGGCATTTCCACCCTGAGATGCACGCTTGGCTAAGTAACCCTTGTTACAGTAGGGAGGCACTTGCTCAGTTCCACACATACACAATGAAGAGGCGTTAAACTGACCACCAGCATCACAGGTCATCACTGTTTTACGCTACGTGATCGTAAAAACCATTTTGTGACATAGTAGCTCTGCAAAATTTTAACGGGCTTCTTTGTTGTCTGTTGAGACAAATCAGCATTTTGCGGCGTGTCGGTGTAAACCTGCATCACTTTCGGCCACGTCAGGTTCCTCATTCCCGCAAATACATATGAAGCAGCGTGAAGGATGCAGGTGAATATGGGGACAGACAGCATGTGCCCTTCCGAAATACCTGGTTATTATCGATGCTTTATTGTTCATGACTGCAGACAAAATTGGTCTTTTTGCTGTATTTCACAGCCAAAAGACACACACACACACACACACACACACACACACACACACACACACACACACACACACACACACACACACACACACAAAATCAACTCTATCTCGTCTGGCAACATACTGGTCTGTGGTGAGATGTGCCCCGCTGTGTGGTGATTGTTTTGGCTCTGTCTGTAAGAAAAGTGCTTCCACTTCAGAAGAACCTCCTACAACTGTTTAAGTGGTAAAACAGCGGGGCTGTGGGTGGCCAATCAGCTGGAAGTGGAGGCAACAGAGATGTTGGCAAAAAAAAGAAAAAAACACACACACACACACACACACACACACACACACACACACATATACATATATATATATATATATATATATATATATATATATGGGTTTTTCTGTTTTTCTGTAATTGTTTTAATTGTATGGCTCTTGCCTTACAATATAAATCAATCAATCAATCAATCAATTTTTTTATATAGCGCCAAATCACAACAAACAGTTGCCCCAAGGCGCTTTATATTGTAAGGCAAGGCCATACAATAATTATGTAAAACCCCAACGGTCAAAACGACCCCCTGTGAGCAAGCACTTGGCTACAGTGGGAAGGAAAAACTCCCTTTTAACAGGAAGAAACCTCCAGCAGAACCAGGCTCAGGGAGGGGCAGTCTTCTGCTGGGACTGGTTGGGGCTGAGGGAGAGAACCAGGAAAAAGACATGCTGTGGAGGGGAGCAGAGATCGATCACTAATGATTAAATGCAGAGTGGTGCATACAGAGCAAAAAGAGAAAGAAACAGTGCATCATGGGAACCCCCCAGCAGTCTACGTCTATAGCAGCATAACTAAGGGATGGTTCAGGGTCACCTGATCCAGCCCTAACTATAAGCTTTAGCAAAAAGGAAAGTTTTAAGCCTAATCTTAAAAGTAGAGAGGGTGTCTGTCTCCCTGATCTGAATTGGGAGCTGGTTCCACAGGAGAGGAGCCTGAAAGCTGAAGGCTCTGCCTCCCATTCTACTCTTACAAACCCTAGGAACTACAAGTAAGCCTGCAGTCTGAGAGCGAAGCGCTCTATTGGGGTGATATGGTACTACGAGGTCCCTAAGATAAGATGGGACCTGATTATTCAAAACCTTATAAGTAAGAAGAAGAATTTTAAATTCTATTCTAGAATTAACAGGAAGCCAATGAAGAGAGGCCAATATGGGTGAGATATAAAGCGCATTGGGGCGACTGTTTGTTGTGACTTGGCGCTATATAAATAAATAAATAAATTTGATTTGATATTCCGTTTGTTAGCTTACAAGCTATAGTTACGTTGCGCTAGATGAATTGTTTTCAGTTTAGACTGAGTCAGATTTATTTTCGGTCAGTTTTAGATTGCAACTGTTTGTTGTGATTTGGCGCTATATAAAAAAATTGATTGATTGATTGATTGTTTCAGGTAGGTTTTCCTGGAGCTGCACTCAATGTGGTTTTGATTAGGGTGGCTTTGTGTTTTTGTTGTTGTTTTACAACACAGATATTGTTTATTCAAGTATGGAAGTGGTAGGTCCATGACCTATACGGGATCTAGGCGCTCCCACCATCACAAGCCTCCCAGCTGACTGGGTTATAGCAGTGGGTAGATGGGACTCATTAGCCCTGTTACGGCGGTCCACCTAGGGGAAGGAAAACCCTGATGTTAAACCCCCAGCCTGGGTTACTGCCCCCGTGCCTCCGAGGAAGGTTCTTTAGCCAGAGGCTAGGAGAAGGTCACTCTGATGTAAAACCTACAGCCTTGTGGTCGCCACAGCTGTCTCAGCTTGTCTGTGCCACTGTGGAGTGCCACCTTGCCTAAAGAGTGGAATTGGTGTGCGCGAGCTGATCCCCACTTTAAGCAACGAGTGCAGGCGGGAAGGAAAGCCCTGCAACTATGGGAAGAGGCGAAAACAGCAGGTGCATGATGGCACTGGGAGCTGCAGTCTCGATCCTGCATGCAGGCGGCTCAGGAGCTATGGTCGTTTGATTGCTGACCCGAGACAACAGCATCATCCGGCAGGGCCCTGGGTGACCAAGCAGCCCTATTTAGGGATAGCCCTGCTTGCTCCACATGGAGACAGACCTAGAAAAGGTGGTCTAAACATGGCTTGTCTCACTAGACCCGGTTGGGTCACCGCTGCCAACGGGCATCACTACACGCGGTGTGAAAAGAAAAACAAAGAACCTGAAAATCGCGTGCTGGAATGTACGCACAATGATGGACTCAGATAATAGCGATCGTCCTCGAAGACGCTCAGCCTTAGTCGCCAAAGAGCTAGCAAGGCTTGACTTAGACATTGCTGCACTCAGCGAGGTGCGCTTTGCAGACCAAGGGTCACTCACCGAGGAAGGTACAGGCTACACACTGTTCTGGTCAGGGAAGGCTAAAGAAGATCGTCGACTCTCAGGGGTCGGGTTCATGATTAAGAGCGCCATAGCACATAGGTTACACAGTTTGCCAGTTGGACATTCTGACCGACTCATGTCACTCCTGCTCCCCATCAACAACAACGATTTTGCCATTATTGTTAGTGTGTATGCCCCAACCATGCAGGCCGACATCGGAGTTAACGAGGCTTTCTATAGCGATCTTCACAATCTTCTACAGCGCGTCGACACCCAGGACAAGCTCCTCATCATGGGAGATTTCAACGCCAGAGTGGGCCGCGACTCTGATGTATGGAAGGACGTGCTAGGGAAACATGGCATAGGCAACTGTAACGACAATGGCTGCCTGCTGCTGGAGTTCTGCTCTGCACATGACTTGACGATCACCAACAGCCTGTTCCAACAGAAAGAGAGATTCAAAGCAACCTGGAGACACCCACGCTCCAAACACTGGCACATTCTGGACTACGTTCTGACACGACAGCGTGATAGAAGAGACGTACTACATACCAGGGTGATGCCTAGCGCGGACTGCTATACGGATCATCGCTTGGTCCATTCAAAGATTGCTTTCACTTTCAAGCCCCCTCATAAGAAGAAAGGCCCACAGTTTAAGAAGCTACATGTCCACAAGCTGAAAGACATAGACACAAAAATGGAGTTCCAGGCCAAACTAGAGGAGAGACTGGGTGGAGAAGAAGGCCTGCCTGACGACCCTGAACAACAGTGGATGAGATTAAAGATCATCCTTCAGGAGACGGCAGCAGAGGTAGTGGGCTTCTCAGCCAGGAAAAATAAAGACTGGTTTGATGAGTCTGATGCACAGATCCAGGAACTACTAGAAAAGAAACGTGCATGCCACAAGACTCTTTTAGCTAAACCTGATGACCACTCTGCCAAGACAGCTTACAGAAATGTCTGCTCCACACTGCAAAGCAAGCTCCGCATACTGCAGAACGACTGGTGGCTAGCTTTTACGGAGAAGACACAACAACATGCCGATGCCGGAGACATGTGCTCCTTTTAAGAAGCCCTTAAGACCATCCATGGGCCAGCACATCAAGTGGAAGCACCACTGCGCTCCTCAGACGGCTCCACCCTTGTGACGGACAAGGAAACCATTATGCAGCGTTGGTCAGAACACTTTGAAAACCTCTTCAGTGATAAGTGCACTGTGCAAGAGTCATCAATCGAGAAGATTCTCCAGGTGGAGGTGAAATGGGAAATTGATGACCCTCCAACACTTGAAGAGATCTGAAAGGCCACCACGCAGCTGAATCCAGGGAAGTCTCCTGGCATAGATGGCATCCCAGCAGAGGTGTACCAAAACGGAGGTGAGGCAGTCCTCGACAAGCTTCAGATTCTCTTCTCCAGTTGCTGGGAAAAGGAAACGGTTCCACATGACCTTCGGGATGCGGTCATTGTCTCCCTGTACAAGAACAAGGGCGACAAGTCCGACTGTTCTAATTACCGGGGCATCACTCTCCATTCAATAGCAGGTAATATTTTGGCTTGAGTGCTGCTCAACAGGCTTACCCCTACCATAGCGCATGAAAATACTCCCGAGAGTCAGTGCGGATTTCGGGCAAACAGGGGAACCACAGACATGATCTTCATCCTGAGACAGATCAAGGAGAAGTGCAGAGAACAGAACATGGCCCTTTATGCAGCCTTCATAGACCTAACCAAGGCTTTTGACACGGTCAGTCGTGAGGGTTTGTGGAAGATTCTTGCATGCCTTGGCTGCCCTCCAAAGCTCCTCACCATCATCCACCAGCTGCATGAAGGCCAGATGGGACAAGTGAAGTACAACTGGACTCTGTCCGGCAGCTTCCCCATCTCAAATGGCGTCAAACAAGGTTGCATCCTCGCGCCCACTCTGTTCTCCATCTTCTTCAGCATGATGCTTCGTGAGGCCAAAGAAGACTTGACAGACGGCATCTATATCCGCTTCACAACCGACGGAAGTATGTTTAACTTGCGGCGTCTTCTGTCCCACACTAAGATCACAGAACAGCTAATCATGGAGCTGCTCTTCGCAGATGACTGCGCCCTCGTCGCCCATACGGAGCAAGCCTTGCAGCACATTGTCAACTGTCTTGCTGAAGCAGCAAGCGCCTTCGGCCTCACCATCAGCCTGAGAAAGACAGAAGTGCTATATCAACCGGTCCCCCATACAGCATATACCCCACCCCAAATCAACATCAAGGGTACCAGCCTGAATGCAGTAGAGCACTTCACGTATCTCGGTAGTGTTATCTCAAACGACGCATCTGTTGCCAAGGACCTAGACAGTCGCCTTGCCAAGGCCAGCAGTTCTTTTGGTCGACTCTCAAAGAAAGTCTGGCAGAATCATGCACTGAGCTTTTCCACAAAAATGCAGGTCTACAGAGCCATTGTGGTCCCTACCCTCCTGTATGGAGCTGAAACCTGGGTTCTGTATCGCCAGCAGATCAGATTACTGGAACGCTTTCATCAGCGTTGTCTCCGAAACATCTTCGGGATCAAGTGGCAGGACTACGTCTCAAATGAGGCCATCCTTACCAGAGCCAAATTGCCCAGCATGGAGTCTATTATACTCAAACAACAGCTTCGTTGGGCAGGCCACGCAGCCAGGATGGATGACACATGCATGCCAAAATTAATTCTCTTTGGCGAGCTCAAGGAAGGGAGACGAAACCAAGGGGCCCCCAGAAAGCGCTATAAGGACCAGCTGAAGAAACAGCTCTCCCTTGCAGGCATTCAGCATCAGTCATGGCAGCATCTAGCTACAGATAGACTCATCTGGCGTTCCAGCATCAACTCCGCCAGCCTGAAGTTTGAGGCAGAAAGAAGTGAGGCCTCACGTCAGAAGCGGCAAAGACAGAAAGAGCGGGCAGCAGCACAAGCCCAGCCTACTCAAATGTTCATTTGCCCCAAGTGTAACAGGTCTTGTGCATCCCGCATCGGACTTTTCAGCTACCAGAGGGCTTGTAGAAAATAAACTAGAAAAAAAAAAAAAAAAGGCCTTCCCACTGCCAACAACAACAAATATATATATATATATATATATATATATATACACACAATAGCCAATCACAGATTAGCCTTTCTGTCCATCATTTACCTGTATTTTGGCATGCTTGGTGCCAGAAAGTTATGTTGGATCCAAAAGGATCCAAAAAGGCTAGGACCAAAAGTTATATTGGATAAGGTCCCACTGACCAATAGCGTTAGAGCTCACTGCCAAAAGCTAGCCAATCAGAGCA
The DNA here is from genome assembly GCF_902500255.1 of Thalassophryne amazonica. Lineage (NCBI taxonomy): Eukaryota > Metazoa > Chordata > Actinopteri > Batrachoidiformes > Batrachoididae > Thalassophryne > Thalassophryne amazonica. The sequence goes on from NC_047111.1 coordinate 91,428,003, forward strand.
CGGCATACGAAGGTCAGGAACTAGTTGACAGACGCTGGTTGAAAAAATGGCAACAAACATGTCAACAACAGCAGAAAATCATCTGCCAGTGAGGTTTGCTGAGTTCACAGAGGAGGAACTGGTGGAAATACTGAACTCCAAGGATGACAAAAACACTAAGAAGGTAGACAAGCACGCTACTGACGTTTTAGAAGCATTCATATGCTGTTCACAACAAAATAAATTGATCTAATTTACTTGACTATTGTTTGCTTAATTTGGGAGGGGGGTGGAGAACATAACAACTGATGGATGGCAAGTCATCCAACACAGAGAAATATTGGATTCAGAGAGGAGGAAAAAAAAATAAATAAATAAATATTATATATATATATACACGGGCGCTCACACAAAGCATCCGTAAAGTATTCACTTCATGTTTTCCACTTTTTCCAGTAAATTCATTTTCCCCTCAAAATTCTACTCACAACACCCCATAATGATGACACAAATCAAGATTTTTTTTAAATATAAATGTACTTACGTACATATAAATCATATGTACGTAAGTATTCACATCCTTTGTTCAAGACTTTGTTGATGCATCTTTGGCAGCAATTACAGCCTCAAGACTTCTTGAATACGATGCCACAAGCTTGGCGCACCTATCTTTGGGCAGTCTGGCCCATTCCTTTTTTGCAGCACCTCTCAAGCTCCATCAGGTTGGATGGGGAGCACCAGTGCACAGCCATTTTCAGACCTCTCCAAAGATTTTCAATTGGATTCAGGTCTGGGCTCTGGCTGGGCCACTCAAGGACATTCACAGAGTTGTCCTGAAGCACCTCCTTTGATATCTTGGCTGTGCGCTTAGGGTCCTGACTAGTCTCTCAGTTCCTGCCCCTAAAAAACATCCTTCAAACACGAGGCCTGGCACTCACGCCAAAGAGTTCAATCTTTGTCTCATCAGACCAGAGAATTTTCATCTCATGGTCTGAGAGTCCTTGAGGTGCCTTTTGGCAAACTCCAGGCAGGCTGCCTTGTGCCTTTTACTGAGGAGTGGCTTCCATCTGGCCACTCTACCATACAGGCGTGATTGGTGGATTGCTGCAGAGATGGTTGTCTTTGTGAACGGTTGTTGAAGCTCCGACAGAGCAGAGTGACCATCAGGTTCTTGGTCACCTCCCTGACTAAGGCCTTTCTCCCCTGACTGCTCAGTTTAGATGGGCAGTCAGCTCTAGAAAGAGTCCAGGTGGATCTGAACACTTCTATTTACAGATCATGGATGCCACTGTGCTCACTGGGACCTTCAAAGCAGCAGATTGTTTTTTCTGTGCCCTTCCCAGATTTGTGCCTCGAGACAATCCTGTCTCGGAGGTCTACACAAGTCCTTTGATTCCATACTTGGTCTGTGCTCTGACATGCACTGTCAACTGTGGGACCTTATATGTAGACAGGGGTGTGCCTTTCGTAATCATGTACAATCAACTGAATTTACCCCAGGTGGACTCCAATTAAGTTCAAGGATGATGAGTGGAAACAGGATGCATCTCAGTTCAATTTTGAGCTTCATGGCAAAGGCTGTCAATACTTATGTACATGTGATTTCTTTGTTGTTAATGTTTTAATACATTTTGTAAAAATAAAAATGAAAAAAAAAAAAAAGCAAAAAGGACAACAACAAAATTTTTTCCACATTGTCATTATGGGGTATATTGTCTGTAGAATTTTGTGGAAAAAATGAATTTCATCCATTTTTGGAATAAGGCTGTAACATAACAAAATGTGGAAAGAGTGAAGCGTTGTGAATACTTTCTGGATGCACCGTATCAAAAGTCAAGACTGCACAGTGGTAGTGAGTGAAATTACTTTAAAAATGAGGATGACTGACATGTTGGTTAAACATAAGAAATGGCATAAAACACACAGATTAACCCTCCCCCCCCCCAAAAAAAACTATGCAAAAAAACAGAGTAAGAAGACAGAGTGTACTTTTTCTGCCTCTATTCTAAGATTAGATAATTCTGGCTTGCAATCTTTCTGTGAGAAGTGATTGCTGTGGCGGCAGCTCAGTGTAATTTTCAGCCATGTTGGTTGGAGAATTCTGACTGATGTTATTTAAAAGGCAACGGCGAAAAAAAGCAGCCACTTCAAAGGAACCTTTCTGTTGTCTTTACTTGTAAGAACTTGATATCTTACACTGAAATTATACTGAAAAACTTTCAGCATGGAAAAATTAATAATAATGAGGAGTAGGATGGTACCATATCAAATTCTGACAACATAATATTCATCAGAAAAACCATGGCTATATTTCAATAAATACACACAGGAAGAGTGTGGTACGTTTTTCTTATGGTTGGACCTAAATGCCACCACTTTAACGTGAGCAAAACACCTACGCCAATGAAATATATGAACCAGACGATACCCCTCGTCATGATATACAGCTGAGAAATATTACACACTATGCAAAATTTGCATTGAGAACAGCTGGAGCGAGAAAATGTGTAAAGCCCAAGAAACGTGCTGTATCATGTTACATGAAATGATCTTAAAAGTTTTATTAATTCTATTAGGACTGTCCTAAAAAAACAAGTTTAATTACAGCTATTGTTTTGTTCTAAGGAACACAAAAACACTCTTACTCAGATGGCACGCGATGGCAATTCAAACATAGTTTTACTTGTTTATTGTCTGTGTTATGATATGGATGACTGACAGGTTTCATCAATATTAGTGAGGTGTGTCTGCAAAAACTGAACAGCACGTTCGTCCGTTCTACCCACAGTTGGCAACTAGATTTGGCAAAGAAAGAGCCGCCATACCATAAGTCCAGAACACCTTTTGGGGATGCTCCTTTTATACCCAATCATGACACTCACCTGTTTCCAATTAGATGTTCTTTGAGCATTCATCAACTTTCCCAGTCTTTTGTTGCCCCGTTCCAACTTTTTTGAAACATGTTGCAGGCATCTATTTTAAATTAGCAAATATTTGCACAAAAATAATAAAGTTTATCAGTTTGAACATTAAATATCTTGCCTGTGTGGTGTATTCAATTCAATACAGGTTGAAGAGGATTTGCAAATCATTGTATTTTGTTTTTATTTACATTTCACACAACGTCCCAACTTCACTGGAATTGGGGTTGTACCTATTTTCCTCAAACCGAACACTACACTGAGACAGATACTCGTCCACCAATCATCAGACTCCAAGCAATAAGAAAGGTAGGGATATTTGTGCTGTCCAATGCAGTGAGGAGTACTTGGACCTCGACAATAGAGAAACCAAACAACCACTACAAATCCAGATGGCCCAGCACAGAAGGAGCAACACCTCTGGTCAAGACTTAGCAGTTTATCTTCATTGAAACAACAAAGGACACACCTTTGAGGACAGCAATTTTGAACAGCGAAGACAGATGGTTTGTTAGGGGTGTAAAACAAGCCATCCATTATCCATTTCATACAGGAGACGTGGGTTTGACACCTCTCCACTGAATGTGGGTTGAATGTTGGATGCTGTACAAACCCACGCTGACAGAGGATGGAGGTCTGTCCCAAGTCTGCAAGCTGCTCTTCTGTCCCATAGGTGACACTTTGGCAGAATCTGTTTGCATATTTATCATGTGGAGAAATGTGTGTTTTGAGTGACATACAAAAGTGTGTAGAATATCAATCAATCAATCAATCAACTTTTTTCTTATATAGCGCCAAATCACAACAAACAGTTGCCCCAAGGCGCTCTATATTGTAAGGCAAGGCCATACAATAATTATGAAAAACCCCAACGGTCAAAACGACCCCCTATGAGCAAGCACTTGGCTACAGTGGGAAGGAAAAACTCCCTTTTAACAGGAAGAAACCTCCAGCAGAACCAGGCTCAGGGAGGGGCAGTCTTCTGCTGAGACTGGTTGGGGCTGAGGGAAAGAACCAGGAAAAAGACATGCTGTGAAGGGGGGCAGAGATCGATCACTAATGATTAAATGCAGAGTGATGCATACGGAGCAAAAAGAGAAAGAAACAGTGCATCATGGGAACCCCCCCACAGTCTACGTCTAAAGCAGCATAACCAAGGGATGGTCCAGGGTCACCTAATCCAGCCCTAACTATAAGCCTTAGCAAAAAGGAAAGTTTTAAGCCTAATCTTAAAAGTAGAGAGGGTATCTGTCTCCCTGATCTGAATTGGGAGCTGGTTCCACAGGAGAGGAGCCTGAAAGCTGAAGGCTCTGCCTCCCATTCTACTCTTACAAACCCTAGGAACTACAAGTAAGCCTGCAGTCTGAGAGCGAAGCGCTCTAATGGGGTAATATGGTACTACGAGGTCCCTAAGATAAGATGGGACCTGATTATTCAAAACCTTATAAGTAAGAAGACGAATTTTAAATTCTATTCTAGAATTAACAGGAAGCCAATGAAGAGAGGCCAACACGGGTGAGATATGCTCTCTCCTGCTAGTCCCCGTCAGTACACTAGCTGCAGCATTCTGAACCAACTGAAGGCTTTTTAGGGAACTTTTAGGACAACCTGATAATAATGAATTACAATAGTCCAGCCTAGAGGAAATAAATGCATGAATTAATTTTTCAGCATCACTCTGAGACAAGACCTTTCTGATTTTAGAGATATTGCGTAAATGCAAAAAGGCAGTCCTACATATTTGTTTAATATGCGCTTTGAATGACATATCCTGATCAAAAATGACTCCAAGATTTCTCACAGTATTACTAGAGATCAGGGAAATGCCATCCAGAGTAACGATCTGGTTAGACACCATGCTTCTAAGATTTGTGGGGCCAAGTACAATAACTTCAGTTTTATCTGAGTTTAAAAGCAGGAAATTAGAGGTCATCCATGTCTTTATGTCTGTAAGACAATCCTGCAGTTTAGCTAATTGGTGTGTATCCTCTGGCTTCATGGATAGATAAAGCTGGGTATCATCTGCGTAACAATGAAAATTTAAGCAATACCGTCTAATAATACTGCCTAAGGGAAGCATGTATAAAGTGAATAAAATTGGTCCTAGCACAGAACCTTGTGGAACTCCATAATTAACTTTAGTCTGTGAAGAAGATTCCCCATTTACATGAACAAACTGTAATCTATTAGACAAATATGATTCAAACCACCGCAGCGCAGTGCCTTTAATACCTATGACATGCTCTAATCTCTGTAATAAAATTTTATGATCAACAGTATCAAAAGCAGCACTGAGGTCCAACAAAACAAGCACAGAGATAAGTCCACTGTCCGAAGCCATAAGAAGATCATTTGTAACCTTCACTAATGCTGTTTCTGTACTATGATGAATTCTAAAACCTGACTGAAACTCTTCAAATAGACCATTCCTCTGCAGGTGATCAGTTAGCTGTTTTACAACTACCCTCTCAAGAATCTTTGAGAGAAAAGGAAGGTTGGAGATTGGCCTATAATTAGCTAAGATAGCTGGGTCAAGTGATGGCTTTTTAAGTAATGGTTTAATTACTGCCACCTTAAAGGTCTGTGGTACATAACCAACTAACAAAGATAGATTGATCATATTTAAGATTGAAGCATTGAATAATGGTAGGACTTCCTTGAGCAGCCTGGCAGGAATGGGGTCTAATAAACATGTTGATGGTTTGGATGAAGTAACTAATGAAAATAACTCAGACAGAACAATCGGAGAGAAAGAGTCTAACCAAATACCGGCATCACTGAAAGCAGCCAAAGATAACGATACATCTTTGGGATGGTTATGAGTAATTTTTTCTCTAATAGTCAAAATTTTGTTAGCAAAGAAAGTCATGAAGTCATTACTAGTTAAAGTTAATGGAATACTCAGCTCATAGAGCTCTGACTCTTTGTCAGCCTGGCTACAGTGCTGAAAAGAAACCTGGGGTTGTTCTTATTTTCTTCAATTAGTGATGAGTAGAAAGATGTCCTAGCTTTACGGAGGGCTTTTTTTATAGAGCAACAAACTCTTTTTCCAGGCTAAGTGAAGATCTTCTAAATTAGTGAGACGCCATTTCCTCTCCAACTTACGGGTTATCTGCTTTAAGCTACGAGTTTGTGAGTTATACCACGGAGTCAGACACTTCTGATTTAAAGCTCTCTTTTTCAGAGGAGCTACAGCATCCAAGGTTGTCTTCAATGAGGATGTAAAACTATTGACGAGATACTCTAACTCCCTTACAGAGTTTAGGTAGCTACTCTGCTCTGTGTTGGTATATGACATTAGAGAACATAAAGAAGGAATCATATCCTTAAACCTAGTTACAGCGCTTTCTGAAAGACTTCTAGTGTAATGAAACTTATTCCCCACTGCAGGGTAGTCCATCAGGGTAAATGTAAATGTTATTAAAAAATGATCAGACAGAAGGGAGTTTTCAGGGAATACTGTTAAGTCTTCTATTTCCATACCATAAGTCAGAACAAGATCTAAGATATGATTAAAGTGGTGGGTGGACTCATTTACTTTTTGAGCAAAGCCAATAGAGTCTAATAATAGATTAAATGCAGTGTTGAGGCTGTCATTCTCAGCATCTGTGTGGATGTTAAAATCGCCCACTATAATTATCTTATCTGAGCTAAGCACTAAGTCAGACAAAAGGTCTGAAAATTCACAGAGAAACTCACAGTAACGACCAGGTGGACGATAAATAATAACAAATAAAACTGGTTTTTGAGACTTCCAATTTGGATGGACAAGACTAAGAGACAAGCTTTCAAATGAATTAAAGCTCTGTCTGGGTTTTTGATTAATTAATAAGCTGAAATGGAAGATTGCTGCTAATCCTCCGCCCCGGCCCGTGCTACGAGCATTCTGACAGTTAGTGTGACTCGGGGGTGTTGACTCATTTAAACTAACATATTCATCCTGCTGTAACCAGGTTTCTGTTAGGCAGAATAAATCAATACGTTGATCAATTATTATATCATTTACCAACAGGGACTTAGAAGAGAGAGACCTAATGTTTAATAGACCACATTTAACTGTTTCAGTCTGTGGTGCAGTTGAAGGTGCTATATTATTTTTTCTTTTTGAATTTTTATGCTTAAATAGATTTTTGCTGGTTATTGGTGGTCTGGGAGCAGGCACCGTCTCTACGGGGATGGGGTAATGAGGGGATGGCAGGGGGAGAGAAGCTGCAGAGAGGTGTATAAGACCACAGCTCTGCCTCCTGGTCCCAACGCTGGACAGTCACAGTTTGGAGGATCCAAGAAAATTGGCCAGATTTCTAGAAATGAGAGCTGCTCCATCCAAAGTGGGATGGATGCCGTCTCTCCTAACAAGACCAGGTTTTCCCCAGAAGCTTTGCCAATTATCAATGAAGCCCACCTCATTTTTTGGACACCACTCAGACAGCCAGCAATTCAAGGAGAACATGCGGCTAAACATGTCACTCCCGGTCTGATTGGGGAGGGGACCAGAGAAAACAACAGAGTCCGACATTGTTTTTGCAAAGTTACACACCGATTTAATGTTAATTTTAGTGACCTCCGATTGGCGTAACCGAGTGTCATTACTGCCGACGTGAATTACAATCTTACCAAATTTACGCTTAGCCTTAGCCAGCAATTTCAAATGTCCTTCGATGTCGCCTGCTCTGGCCCCCGGAAGACAATTGACAATGGTTGCTGGTGTCGCTAACTTCACATTTCTCAAAACAGAGTCGCCAATAACCAGAGTTTGATCCTCGGCGAGTGTATCGTCGAGTGGGGAAAAACGGTTAGAGATGTGAACGGGTTGACGGTGTACACGGGGCTTCTGTTTAGGGCTACGCTTCCTCCTCACAGTCACCCAGTCAGCCTGCTTTCCCGACTGCCCGGGATCTGCCAGGGGGGAACTAACGGCGGCTAAGCTACCTTGGTCCGCACCGACTACAGGGGCCTGGCTAGCTGTAGAATTTTCCACGGTGCGGAGCCGAGTCTCCAATTCGCCCAGCCTGGCCTCCAAAGCTACGAATAAGCTACACTTATTACAAGTACCGTTACTGCTAAAGGAGGCCGAGGAATAACTAAACATTTCACACCCAGAGCAGAAAAGTACGGGAGAGACAGGAGAAGCCGCCATGCTAAATCGGCTAAGAGCTAGTAGCTACGCAACCTAGCGGATTCCTAAAAACACACAAAGTGAATAATGTGTAAATAATCCAGAGGTGATTCAGCAGAAGGAGTACCTTAATTAAGGCACCAAACAGGCCATGAAGCAGCACAGGCAACGCACAACAACAGTGAACGCACGACAACGGTGCCAAAACAAAACAAAAATCGACCAAACACGCTGTGGAGCAGCACAGGTAACGCACGACAACAGTGCTAAAAAAAAAAAATATATATATATAATATAGAATAGAATATAATAAGCGTCACTGCATTAGATTATTAAAAGACTAAAAAATGGTAAGAATAGACACACATACATGTGGTAAATTGAGAACCGTGCATGAAATATTGGGCACTGTCTGTGAACTGGGGCAAAGCTATGTAAAGCGCAGTGCCAGTTGCATTGCTACCTGTGCACCAAAATACAACATAAGTTGACTGTAGAGGAACTTTCTAGAACTGAAATAAGCACTTTAAATGACTGGTGGAAAGACCTGAAAATAACTAGGGTGTCAAGTTAGGGGAGATTCCTGGATGTCACATTTGTGAATGCTTGGGAACTTCACTCAAAAAACCCAACATGGGTGTTGTTGGCGTTTATGTTTCATGAACCTAAGTCTAACCAACCTAAGTCTAACTAACCTAATGTTAGCTTATCTATCTGGCTGCAGCACCGTTTATCATAGCTAACAATATAGTCGGTTCTGTTCTGTTTGGGAAGCTAATGTTATTACACACTTTTGTTTATATTTGTTTTTATATGTATTTGTTAATACTGTGATTGTAGGGTTAAACTACGCTATTGTACTTTATACGCGAGTTACCAGCTTTGTTTAACCTTGTTGACTAGCAAGGTACGGCTGGTTTATTAACGGCTAATTTAACTGTAGCTCATCTAGCTATAGTTATGTTATTTTTGTGATTTACAAATTTATTTTACATGGTGTAGATTTTTAATAGTCTTCAGTTTATGGGTTCTTCAACATATAGTATCCTATTTTGGGGTTTCCATTAGATAGCATATAGAATATATATTTTGTCTTCCTACAGTAAGCTAACAGGGCGAACTTTAGATAGATACCTAAAACATATTACATCATAGCTTCTGCTTCAATAATAAATTTACCATATTTATAGCTTAGCCTACTAGCTATATTTTAATTTTACTACTAGTCTACAGACTAGGTAGGTTGAAAAGCTTTTTTGTTCAATTTCTTGAGCCACTTGGGTGGGTAGGGAGAGTTCCCATGTGATAAAAAAGCTTTTCAACCTACCATCCCTGGTTCTCAAGACCAGGCACCTAAGTGGCTCTACTCTACTCCTTTCTACTCTTCTATTCTACTCGTCTTTTTTAAGATGTTTAGATATACCTTAATATACAGTAGTAAAGATCTACTTTCGAAATGGAACATATTATAGAAGACATAGGGTGAATCTAAATTTTACCCCTCGGCCCTTCCCCTTACCCCTTCCTCTCCATTTTGCGCGGGCACGAGAGACAGAGGGGTGTCTCAATTCTCTTTTTTGAGTGAGGCGGAGGGGTAGGCGGAGGACTACAAACCCCTCCGTTTGGAGTGAATCTGGATGCACACTCTGCTTGGAGGGGTAGGAGGAGCTTACTGCTGTCTCCGAAAAAACAAACATGGTGCCGAAAGGGCCGCACAAATGAAAGCGGCTTTCATTACAAATTACGCTGTTTAGAAAGTTATAACTTGCCAAAAAACTTTACAGGCACTTGCCTATGACAGCAACATGTATGCTGCTGGATGCATGTTGCGTATATTGTCATTCTGAGGAATATCGTAACGTCGCTTGTGCGCTGAGGCGTTATAATGCACATACACACGAACGCTACAATAAGACACTTTTATATCTCACAATGGAGAACATCATGATAAAGGATAAGCATGATAATCTGTATGTTCATAAATCTTTGGATAATAGTGGTCTCTGCTGTTGGATTTCAAGGTCTGTAACGCATGTGTATTTTGTAAACAAACGGAGCCCTGAGCACACTCGACTCCTAATAAGCTTTCAGGCAGAAAATGAGGAGAAGTTTCATCAATGGGAATAAGTTGGAAAATATATATGCACACATGTATATGTGTAACACATAACCTGATGTCATAATAGACTGCTATTATTTGGCAATGAAATTTCTAAAGGAAATAGGGATGGATGCAAAAACTGGGAGTATTTGAAAAAGAAATATAAGGTTAAAAGAACTAGATGCAGCCCATAACATACATGCAGGTGGTGGTCATATAATTAGAATATCATGAAAAAGTGGATTTATTTCAGTAATTCCTGTCACAGTTTGAGTTTTGCTTGGTGTTCTGGGTTGTTTGTTCTTTTGTGCTGTTAGTTATTTTTTTTGCCTTTCATTGGTTATGGTTGGCTTCTTCTCTTGCTGGGTGTTTCTCTCTCTCTTTCTCTGGCCACGCCCTGTTCTGGTGCTTTCCATGCACACCTGTCCCTGATTTGCTGATTATCACCTGCGGTTATTTTAGCTCACTGGGTGTGTTTGTCTCTCGCCAGTTTGTTGTGCCTTGTGCCTTCAATCCAGCTCTGTTCTTGCGTTCCATTGTCCTGCCTGCCTCTTTGTGTGTACCTGACCTCCAGCCTGTTGCTTTGACCACGCCTGATTGCCTGATGTTTCTTGTACTGCTGCTTTTCCTGGACTGCCTTCTCGTGTACCGTCCTCCGCTGTCTTCTACAGTAAAACCATCTAAAAACCAGAGCTGTTTGCTTGAGTCGTGCATTTGTGTCCTGCAGTTCCAGATCATTCAGCCTGACAGTTCCATTCAAAAAGTGAAACTTGTATACATTCATTGCGCACAGACTGATATATTTCAAGTGTTTATTTTAATTACTAATTCATTCATTACTAATCAATCAATTAATGATTAGTCAAACAATATTATTACTATTATTGATCAATTATTGGTATTATTAACATTAATTAATTACTAATTAATTATTAATACTATTAATTATTATTATTATTATTATTATTATAAATTACAAATTAATTACATTAATTAACATGACATGACTGGGATTGGGACTCGGGAGGAGCTCAGAGTCGAGCCGCTGCTCCTCCACATCGAAAGGAGTCAGTTGAGGTGGCTTGGGCATTTTTTCCGGATGCCCCCTGGAAGCCTCGCTGGAGAGGTGTTCCGGGCGCGTCCCATTGGGAGGAGGCCCCGGGGAAGACCCAGGACACGCTGGAGGGACTACATCTCTCGGCTGGCTTGGGAACGCCTTGGGGTTCCCCCGGAGGAGCTGGGGGAGGTGTGTGTGGATCGGGAGGTCTGGGCGGCTTTGCTTGAGCTGCTGCCCCCGCGACCCGACTCCGGATAAAGCGGAAGAAAATGGATGGATGGATTGGGATGCGTCAAAGAAATTTGCGACTTCTATTTCTTTGCATTTACACAGAAAGGCGAGAAAATAAAACGAGCAAACAAGCTACTGCAACAAGTTGCATTTCGGTTACCATGTTAACAAACAGTGAAGACGGCAGTTTGACACGGGCAGTTTTTTTTTTTCTCCTAAGGCGGAGGGGTGTCTCAACTGATAGGGCTAGAGGCATACCCCTTCACCTTACCCCTTGTTTTGAAGGGGTAGGGGTAGGGCCAAGGGGAAGGGGAAAAGATAATTGAGATTGGGGGCACAACTTACTGAATTTTCATGTAGCTTCTACAATATAAAACAGGGCTATGAAATGAAAATTGTGAAATCTGATAAAAATTTGCAGGGAATCTGGGTGACGCAGCTGGGGTTTAGGGCCCGCAGGGCCCCAGAAACCAAATCAATTTTGTATCTAATGATACATTTTCAGCATCTCCTGGAAGAAAAAAATCTCAAAAGAAGTGCATATTTGAGTGATCCTAGATTCAACCTTTCATTTGATCTGTCAATGATAATGTTGAAATAACAGAATATGACCTGGAATGATTTTGCGTTTAATTGTAAATCAAATTATGCTTAACTCATAGGAATAAAACTACATGAAATTCATGAAGACTGAAAAGACTGTTAAAATATTTCAAAAACAACAGCTAAAACTTGTAGAATATTTTGAAAATCATTGTAAAATATCAATAACATACCTTATAGTAAAAAAGTCACATATTCTTGTGCAAATTCCTGTTCCATTTAAAGCCACAATGTCTTTTTTCCAATGAAAGTCTACATTAATAAAAAAAAAGAAAAAAGAAATCACATAATCTTGTCTGAAATCCTGTTTGAACAGCACAGTGTTTATTTTCCAGAGATAAAAATCATTCTTACCATGTTTCTTGAGGGCACAAGATGCAGTTCACTTTTCCCGTTTATTTTATCTGCGTTCAAGACGACACACTTTAAATTCAACCCAGTGCCATGGATTCTTGCCCATATTCAATTTTCTAACCATGTTTCTCGCCATCTTCCCTCTCACCGATGTCGCTCCGTGAGACAGCCATCCAGCTAAATTCTTCTTTTAAAAACGTAATGGCTCTGAAAGCATGCGATGTCCACATGCTGAGTTTAGCTTGGAGCAGCCACACAGCATTGCTGTAGCAACCAACCAGTCCCGTTTCACAACAACTGTCGCAGCAGCCACACTCAGAGAGGGATTTTTCTTCGCAGACAGATTTGTATCTGTTATACAGATCAGTGTCCGCAGACTTATGAAACTTGCACGATGTCGTTAAAAAAAAAAAAAAAAAAGACGAACGCTTTGCGATAGACATTTTAAAAACTCAGTGATGATCCCGATTACAGAGTACAACATTAATACCCACCCCTCTCCTCCCCATGATGAAATCCGCAGAATTCCTCGGATCTGCGGAGTTTTCACAGCCGTGATAAAATCAAGTTTTATGGGTGAACACATTCAAATCATGTAGTTTTAACATATCATGCAACAACTTAAAATCTAACTTGCTCATTAAACATAATAAAATTATGGAAAGTATTTCTACCCAAGTAAATTGCGTTAATGTAGCCAGAAACAATTTTGCTGAGTGACCTAAATATAAATTTGTTGGGTTAACATGATGAATTTGCATTACTGTTACTGAATTACCATGGGTCAGGCCAACTATATTTGTAAGGGTAAATGTAAAAATAATAATAATAATAAAAAAAAAACAGTAAGTCCCTTTGGCTGCACACTTGTTTGCACTCGGGGTTGCCACAGCAAATCCAAGGTGGATCTGCATAAACTGTGCTGATCCAACACAGCAAAGGTAAGGTGACATCTAACTATACCATTATAAAACTAGTTGTAACTACCCTAATAAATTAAGTAACTCATAACCACATCAAACAAGTTTGAATGGGCCGGCTTAGCTTAGTCTTTTGCTACAGATTCAATCACTCAGTCGAGCTGAGTGAAGGTTTTCTATTTGTAAATTGTTTGATCTATTTTTTATTTTTAGCAAATCTTCACAATAGTTTTTTTAATTGTTACTTCTGTGACTACAAGAACAGTCTCAACTTTATATAACTTACATTTTTTAAATTATTTTAATAATATTAATTCAATCTTACAGAAAATAGCATGGCTCTGTTTTGTGTTTCTTTATATTTTAGGGCCCCTTCACACAAAAGACAATTTAAGTCAACTGGCGCACAAAGGAGGAACTGCATGCCAATTGTGAAAAATTGGAGCTGCCTCCAACGCCTCGTACACGTGTCGCTACAACTAATTGCGCACACCAGTGGCTGAAAGACAAAGTGTTCACTGTGAGAGCCCATTTAATCGCTCTCGCGGCAGGTGTCAAGCCAAATTGCAGGTGGCACACACGAACATCTAACACCGCTCGCTTGGCACTTAGAAAATGTGTGGCCATTTGTACTGTCAGCACAAAAACAGTCAGCAGACAGTCACTTTGACAACTTGGTCTGTGCGATGACCGGACAGGAGGCTTGGCTGGCTGCCAACAGCAGCAGTTGTTCAGATCTCTGGTCCTGAACGTCACAGCTCCAGAATACGTACCATGTTTTGATGGCCAGCGCATGTGTGTGCTTGCTGTCCTCATGTGGAAATACATAAAAACATATATCACTTTTGCGATGGGCTGGAGAGTGCGCACAGCCCGCACATTGACAGGCTACCCCAGGTGATACGGACCACCAGATCATGACACGCAGCGGGCGATCGGAATGTTGCATCACCCACGTGAGCTCTGTTCCACATGACGCAGTGTCTGTCCTGCGGTGCACTGTCTACAAGACAAGAATGTTAGGCCAGACGCGCCGGGTTCAGTAGATGTGGACATGATAAGAGTGCATTGCTCCATTCGTGTCATTTCATGACTGTATGTCTGTGACCATGGGTCATGTACAGAGGAACAGATGGTTCATACTTGTATTGTCCACTTGATAAGAGGGATTGAATAAAATGCTTTTTTTTTAATGGTGTGTGGTTTTTTTTTTAAATACATATGTCCATCTCCTTGTTGATTTCAGGCATTTTTCCACACCTTCTACAGGCCAGCGATGGTATCGCAGTGGTAAAGTTTCTGGCTGGCAATCAGAGCTGTTGTAAATTGCAGGTTCGAATCCCGTGGGTGGCATGTATTTTTTTATTTTTCACAGCAGCTGCATGATGTGGTTACAAATGCTCCAGCTGCTTGCATTGTGTTCCCACTGGGTAGCATGCACAATACTGTCACAGTGGGATCGTTCATGCCTGTCCATCGCCTCAATGTTTTCGTGGTTCACTCATATGAGTGGTTCCACCGTAATTTGGCCTGATTTGTACTTATTCGTACAATGTGTGAAGCGGCCCTTAATAAATTTATTTCTTCACTTGTCCCACATCAGGAACATTTCAACATTTGCTGTGCAGAGAACCTTGTGAAATCAGATGCACTTCAAAACTTCCAGTGATGATGCTGAACACCAAAACCTGATGTCCAGATGGAAGAAGAGAACATCTCTGCTCTTCAAAATGTGTGGAAAGTGTCTCCAAAAACTCCACCAAGAGGTTGAAGCTGTAGAGGAGACCATCTGGATAAATGTCCTGAGGGTACAGCTCACCTGTCATCACTGAAAACTCACACCTGCTGCTAACGCTTCGAAATAAAACAAAGGCTCTTTAAACAGCAACTATATTATTATTTGAAAAAGCTATTTCCTTTTATATTTTAACATTAAATGAATGAATCATTAAACATGTCCATGAAGTCAAAGTTCAGTCAATAAGACACTTGCACAGGTAGTTGCACAGTAATTACTCTGTCCTTATTACAACATTAAAAGCAATCACATCGTCAATGAGGACGCAATTTAATGTTGAAATTACTATATTCAAAAATTATTTCATCATGAGGTTTATGTCACATTGAGAAATCCTAATTAGAGAGACACACTGAAGTCACTGTTACATAATTTCCTGTTGTGTTTATAATAAATATTTAGATTTATTTACAGTGTCTTTTTTCCTGGTTGAAATGCAGACATAAATGAATGAATAAATGAATCTACCAGACTTGAAAATGTACACATTATTTTTCATGCTATTTTATTTGTCTAAAAATAAAGTCCAAGGTTCATTGTCATGTTAGTCAAGAAATCAACTCATCTGAAACAACAACAGACAAGTTATGGGTTTAATTTTCAGATGAACATCAAATATTTCTAAAGACTTTTGTTTTTACTTAAAGCTATTTTAACTACAAGTTTTCTAATGTAAGAGATGTTTTTTCATTTCAAAATGTACACTAATCACATTTGTGAAGATTTTCTTTAGAAAACTGCTGTGTATAAATTAACAGTTCTGGTGCTACTCTGACACACATTTCTATACTCTGTTGTCTTCTCTGTCTTGTCCTGATGCTTTGTTTCAATCAGACACGTGAACCTACGTCACAGCACGCAGCGGTGAAAGTTGGATTGAGTTGATCTGTGATTGCAATGAGTTTGACATCAAGCGGCGGTGCGCGCTCCTGTCGCAGTTTTTGTGCAATGCTTCTCAGTGATAATAATGTTTTTAGACTGCTGAGCCTTGCATTTGCTCATTCGCTGTGAAAGGCCATTAAGGCTGAATAATAATGATTACATATTTCAATTTCCATTTATATAGCACCAAATCACAACAAAGATGCCTCAAGGTGCTTCACACAATTTTACGAGGTCTGTTAGAAAAGTATCCGACCGTATTTTTTTTTCAAAAACCATATGGATTTGAATCACGTGTGATTGCGTCAGCCAAGCTTGAACCTTTGTGCACATGCGTGAGTTTTTTCACGCCTGTCAGTTGCGTCATTCGCCTGTGAGCAGGCTTTGAGTGAGGAGTGGTCCACCCCTCTCGTTGTTTTTTTCATTGTTTAGGAATGGCTAAGAGACTGCTGCTTTGCTTGATCAAAATTTTTTCAGAAACTGTGAGGGACATCAAAGTGGACACCATTTGAGAAATTCAGATGGTTTTTGGTGAAAATTTTATGGGCTTCAAAGAGATTACGGAGTGTTACTGTCGCTTTAAGGACGCCCAGAGCGACTGGTGGTGCGCCGCGCTCCGAAGCCGCCATTGACAGGCTGAGCGACCATTTCATTTCTAAATGGATGGCTGTATGGATCCGTGACCATCGTGTGCGATTTCTCTGGTTATCACAAGAGCTGGACATCAACCATTTTAGGCAGATTTCACTTTTAACAAGAGATTTTGTCATGGAAAGCCGAGCGGAGGCTTCGCGCGTCACGATGGATTCGCTACTGGCGCGAGACAAAACCACCTCCATTTTGGTCTCACAGGACGGCTTTGAGATGGCGTTCAGACAGCTGTCGGTGGTTTTTCCATCGACTGATTATCCGAGAAATTGTGGATGTGCCTGGACATGCCAGAACATGTCCTGTGAGGCTTCATCACGGCGTTGCTTTGCGCCATGCGGCACCGCCACGACACGCTGAATTCCTCCGCACATCTGTCTCAATGTGCCGAATAAGTGCTGATGTCCACGTCTTTCACAATTCCTGTGCTAGCCAGATGACATCCCGGATAAAACACAGTGTCCAGTTTGGAAATGAATGGCACATTCCACTGTTACAGGAGTTTTTGTCATGGAAAGAGGAGCAGAGGCTTCGCGTGTCGCGGTGGTGCCGCATGGCACAAAGTAACGCCGTGATGAAGCCTCACAGGACATGTTCTGGCATGTCCAGGCACATCCACAATTTCTCGGATAATCACTCGATGGAAAAACCACTGACAGCTGTCTGAACGCCATCTCAAAGCCGTCCTGTGAGACCAAAATGGAGGTGGTTTTGTCTCGCTCCAGTAGCGAATCCATCGTGACGTGCGAAGCCTCCGCTCAGCTTTCCATGACAAAATCTCTTGTTAAAAGTGAAATCTGCTGGAAAATGGTTGATGTCCAGCTCTTGTGATAACCAGAGAAATTGCACACGATGGTCACGGATCCATACAGCCATCCGTTTAGAAATGAAATGGTCGCTCAGCCTGTCAATGGCGGCTTCGGAGCGCGGCGCACCACCAGTCGCTCTGGGCCGTCCTTAAAGCGACAGTAACACTCCGTAATCTCTTTGAAGCCCATAAAATTTTCACGAAAAACCATCTGAATTTCTCGAATGGTGTCCACTTGGATGTGCCTCACAGTTTCTGAAAAAATTTTGATCAAGCAAAGCGGCAGTCTCTGAGCCATTCCTAAACAATGAAAAAAACGACGAGAGGGGTGGACCACTCCTCACTCAAAGCCTGCTCACAGGCAAATGACGCAACCGACAGGCGTGAAAAAACTCACGCATGCGCACGAAGGTTCAAGCTTGGCTGACACAATCACACCTGATTCAAATCCATATGGTTTTTGAAAAAAATAATAAGGTCGGATACTTTTCTAATATACCTCGTATTTGCTCGTGATATGTAGTTTAAAATTGCATAGTTTAGTTATTAACATGTTCGTAAATTATATGATTGCTTACAACATATATTGCTGGTGATGTTAAATTTCTGTCGAAACTATCTGCTGTATTGTCATAATCAAATCAACAGCTCATGTCTGAGACAGATTCAGGGTTAATATAAACTGTGACATCAGAAAAAAGTACACCATGCTGGAAATATTTCTTTAACCATTTTGCACCACTAAGGTGTTGATGATTAATTATTTTTTTTAAGTGGGTTTGTGTAGCATTTCATTGTTATATTGAAGTTTTGGCCACCCGATCACGCTCATGGATTAATTTCATCTAATATTTTTAAAAGGGACTTCTTGCAAACAAAGCAACTGTCAAAGGTGAGAACAGCGTTCACATACTTGATTAATTAGAATGCTTTAATATGACAATGGTTGAAAAAAAATGAGCTTATTCCTTATTAACCGCTGAAAATCACTAAGTCATTAATTTTTCAATCAAGGGTATTGTTTTACAACTATAGTGTGTAAAGATT
The DNA here is from genome assembly GCF_902500255.1 of Thalassophryne amazonica. Classification (NCBI taxonomy): domain Eukaryota; kingdom Metazoa; phylum Chordata; class Actinopteri; order Batrachoidiformes; family Batrachoididae; genus Thalassophryne; species Thalassophryne amazonica. The sequence continues at coordinate 91,446,468 of NC_047111.1, forward strand.
TCTCAGCAGTGCATTTGTGAGAGTGATGGGTAATCAAAAACACAAATGTGTTTTAATGCTGTGATGAAGAAACACCGTATTATACCCGCACTGCACGACACACACATGGGTAATTCTTCTGTGGGCTCAGCTGTAAGATGCCTGGGTAGGCAGCAATCAGGCTGTAAATACAGGGAACAATGCAAAAGGAAGCTACCACTTCATCTTCCTGCCTTTTGTAACACTGCCATGAACATTATACGCAATAACAATCTGCCTGCACTTCTATGAACAGCTTGCTGTGCCGCCTTTGATGCGCCGTAATAGCTACATATTATCCAGATGATGATGAAGTTGTTCATGTGGAATGTAACTTCAAACAAACTTGCTCTTTTTCATGTGTGATTGAGAGGCCGGCATGGTGGTAATGTGTGTGCATGCCTTTCTGCGTGTTTGTGTGTGAGTGGATGTAAACTCAGTATTCCAGGTCACGCTGGCTGCAATCTCACAGGAGGTTTAACCTTGGTAAATCCACTATTAGGTGTTCTGAGAATGATGATGTGAGCAGTAGATCCTCCCCGATGGTTTCACTTTCTAAGAGCCTGCAGCAGGTCACAAATAGAGAGGCTGTGGGGGTATTACAAGGTCAGAGGTTGGCTAACTCTCAATATGATGACAATTCCGAGCTGGCATTTTCATTTCCTGAAGAGACTGTTTCCCAATGGCAGCTGAGGCCAGAGATGTTTGCTTATTTTTGTTCAAATAAATTCTTCTCTGCCTTTAAGATGGAGAGACTAGATATTGGGAATATTCAGCGTGGAATTGCGCCGCTCTTTCCACTGCCGCATGGAGTACATTCAAGGGAGGTTTTAATCGGCATGGGCTTCCAATCTAGTATATACATACATAAAATGTGCCTTTCTGCAGTTATTTGTTCCTTTTCCTTTTGTCCTTCAAAAGTCTTCAGAGGTGCAGCCAACCAGAAGGAGTAGCTGATGCTTTTAATGGCACATGGTTTGTCTCCTGGTAGTGAGATAAACATGGCGAAGAGATTAAAACCCCAGGCTTTCTTCCACAATCTCTTGCTTTGCCTTTGCAGTGGTCATGCAGGGACAGCACAGCTGAATTTTTTATTCAAACTCAAAATCCGTCCAGTCTACCAAGGACAGTCGAGCCTAAAAAACACATTTGACTGTAGCAGTGCTGATAGTGGAGCAGATGTTAGTATGAACAAAGAGAAAATGGGCAGATGATGAGGAGACTCAACCATTTAATCACAAACCAGACGAGTATATTACTTTGCATTTACTGCAGCAGAAAAATACACGCAAAAATTTGCACAGCTCCAAATTACGAGTATTAAAACCCTGTTCTAATCATGTCTTGGAACAATCCAATAGGGTGGAAAGACTCTCAAGCCCTTTGAACAAATAGAGTTATGTTGATCAAATATTGGAAAAGTGGCATTCAGTAAGTCATTTACATGTATTTGCATGAAACTGTTTACCTTCTAGGGGTGGGGGTATGGAGATTCAACTCGAAAGTCTGACATACCATGGCCAAAGAGTTACAAACGGAATGTCTATCCACAATGTCAGAAAAAAAATATTTTGAGACAGCTGATAGTTTTTGAAAACAGAATAGTTTTGTAACCCTTCTGGGGTGTGTGGGTGGGTGTGGGGGGGCATGAGAACTTTTAGCATGACGCAAGCTCAATGAAAATCTTTGTGTAGGTTGACACTGATTCAAGGAATCTATATGCAGAATTACAGAGGAAGTTATTTAGTAGTTTTTCAACAATAAATTGAGAAGTGTGCAAAATATCATTCTAGCACCCTTGGTTGGTCCCAGATCATTAGACCATGTGTCCGGATGACCTAAAAATGTTTTACCCTGTGATTGGCGGGCCATACATAGGGTTAATGTAATCAGTCAGTCAGTGAATTGTGCAAAAAATTCTATAAGTAACGCTGTAAAAAGTACTGCGTATTCAGCTCTGACATTTTGGATTCTGATACACAGAGACGAGGACCAGTGAACCTCTTATTTTGGGCCATGTTGACATCTTTTAAAGTGCACAATGACATCACAAAATAAAAAAAAAGAGAGGCCTATAAAGTTGCTTGTGAAGCCTTGTTACTAATCGTAGGCTCCCGGTGGCCACTATATAGTTCTTTGTTAAAAGGCCCTCTTTCTCTCTCAGTGATTTCTTCTTAATGTTTTTTAAAATTTCCTAATTGTGAATAGGATGCATTTATATAGTGCTTTTTTCCACTTGATACAGACACTCAAAGCACTTTATAATGATGACTTACACTGCCACACACACAATGATGACAAAGACAACATGTCACAACATGCCGTGCAAGGTACTCAAGTGCACAATGGGAGAAACCTGGGTTTAAGAACATTGCTGACGAGCACCTTTGTGATTTTCCTGTCTGATGGTGGAACTGACACTATCACCCTTTGGCCACAAGCCTCTATGTCTCTAAAAGCTTGGATTGAACTGGTCAAAACTGCAGTAATCTGTCCTGCTGCACATATTGGTTAAGGCGTAATGGGGGTAAAGAGTCCATCTTGCCAACTTCTTAATTCTTCTGTAAGTTTCTTTATAAATGTATAAATGACAAAATGCAGAGGAGAGGTGACGGCATACATCTGGGCCATGTGAAAACAGACTAATGCAGAAAATCTCATGTGGAAATGTCAAACCTCTGCTGTTGCCCGGTAGAGTGTTTTCAGCAACTGTAACGTTCAGTGTAGGAAAGGCGTTTTAGATTTGAAGGCCACATAGGTTGTTGGTATTGGGACAACAAAAACGCCAAAGAAGCAACGAAAGAGGCCAGGCACCTGACTCCATGCTACACCTCCCGAGTGAGAAACAGGTTGTTCTGATGAGCTGCAGCAGTTATTAAGAATGGCTAAACACATCATTTCCTTTGTCACTGTGATTAGACCAAGGCACAGACCCCTCAGGTGGAGGTAGTTTCAGAGTGTATGATTATCTCTGCCATTTAAATGACATTCACACTAATCGCTAATATCAGGTCTGTCAAGGTGAGACAATACACCTCACAATCTGTCGGCTAATGCTAGATGACTAAAGCAACGCACAAAGAAATGGCAGAATGTCTTGATTCCACTTCGCTGCAAAAGCTCTGTCAATCAGTTAAGTCAGGCACAGCGGTGGCCTGTTTTTTACTCTGCATCACTGATGCCAGATAGTCGTCGCAGAGCACAGAGGAGCTGCGTTGTGTAAACACTACAACTATGGTGGAACCGACAGGGATTGGGTTGTTTAAAATAGGATTAGCAGGGGAGGATGTTCACTATCAAAGATCTGGTCTAGTGCATTTAGTGTGGACGGGATACTGCATTTGAGTTCTGTCCAAATATGTTTTACTCTCTTGCAATCACGGCACCAGCCATTTGCTTACAAAAATATTTGGGCAAGAATTAAAGGATTGGTTAACTTTTCTAGTCTTAGTGGAAATTCATCTCTGAAGCTGTGCCATCTTTAAAACTCAAATGACCCTGCTCCCTCTCTTGCCTGAACAAAAGCAGGCATTATCAAACCTCACTTTCAGTAGTGCTAGATCCATTTGGTAAACAGCCTGTGTCCTACAGTAGTAATCAGAGGGTATTTTTTGAGGGATTTGCACGCTGGCCAGGAGGCATCCGCTGGAGTGATCTCTAATTGCTAGAAGCGGAGGACTAGACTGCCTGGCGCTCTTTTGAAGCCATCGGCAGCAGCTTCCAGCCAGAGGAGCCAGTAGGGGGAGGCTTCCCACTGAGGCGCTCTCCTTTTTCTTTATTTGTCTCACCGTTTCTCCTTCCCCACATGTTCATTCTACTTCTCTTTCAGCCTCTTCTTTTCTTTCCCTTTCTTCCTCCAACTGTACTCGTCCACCCTCCCCTTCTCTTACTCAGTCAATGAGCCAGCAATCACTTTGCAGACAGACATCCTCTGCTCAGTCGGCCATGTTCAATCCCTAGCACCGGTGCCTGATGAGGCATTGTGGTGACGTCAAACTTTTCAGGGAGCAACAGTTAACCTGTGGAGGCGCGGTGCTGCTTCCCAGGTTACAGGACTCACACTGGCAGCCTTTGTGCAAAATAATGAAGGTAATATGCCAAAGAAATAAAAGATAATGAGGCCAATTATTTTTTCTTCTCACCCAGTGAGGCGGGAGAGACAAATTTATGTCAAATAGTTGGTGTATAATGATACGTAATAGCACTCTAGCCTTTGAAACTGTATGGGATTGTGTATCCAAGGGCTATGAATTTTGTCTTATGAAGCACACTTTTGAAATTGTGACAAAAAGGCACCCACCACAACATCTAAGAAATAATCGGATACTGGTGCAAACTTTGGACTGTCGAGTGTTGGTAGGTTTGGGCACACTGCACCTGCAGTGCCTGTAAAATTTGCACAAACAAAAGGTGCATGCTGTCATCCACACACTGCCTCTCAGAGACAAAACCAGGTTCTGGTTGTTTGGAAGGCAGCTCGCTCAGTGTGACATTGAATCCTCAGTGCCAATTCCACACTGGGAGCTGCACTTGCTAGCTGTGCTGCCAATCCAGGTAAAGAGATTACAGACAAACACAATGCAGTCTTCTGTTCCTCTGCCAAGAAGAAAACCAACCCTTTAAGCCGAGAGAAAAAGAGGCTATACACAAATTCAGACAGCTTTGGCCCCGTCCCTGCTCAAAACCAAGAATTCCCTTCTTCGGGAACATGGCTTCCAATAAAAGCACGTCTCACTCAGTGGGTCTTGTACAAAGCAGCCTTGAAAATAAACATTTTGTTTATCTTGCACATTACTGATACTTGCATCATTTATAACATAGAAATAAAACGAACAAAAAAACAAAACACAACATAAATTTGACTTATAATCAGCCAAAGAGTCAAAAAGTTACACTAATTGCTGCTGTCTGGTTGCAAACTATTTCAAACTCATACCAAAGTTACCCTAAGATTGCATCACCTTTCTAAATATGGTGCAATTTAAAAGGTAAGAAACAATGTGTGTTTTCTCATCAGACCAGACATACTGTTAATGTGACCTTTGAAAAACCTAAAGAAAACATCCAACTTGATGGAAGGTCTATCTGGTTTTAGCAGTGTGACTTTAATGCACTGTCAATGTAGAGTGGAGTTTTCATCAAATTAGCAAGTACAGCAAAATTTGCCTAAACAGTCCCTGTATAAACCGGATACTCACACTCACCGCACAAAACTCACAAAAGTAAAAGTCCCATTGCTTTTGTATGGTTTTCCATGTAATAAAAACCATATATAACAGATTTTGTATAACAGATTTTTGCTGACACTGGACAAAATCCCACCCCATCGCAATGTATTTCCTTTAAAAAACACTCACATGCACCAGACAGAACAGTCTGGACTTGCCCAGTTGCAACAGAGGTACGAAATGAAGTTCAGCATTGACACTAGACAATTTTAGCAAAGTGGGTACCACAGTTCCTTGATTAAAAGCCTGGGCATTTATTTTTTCAAACCATGCGCAGACCCAGCACCTAAACAAGGCAGAGCTTTATTCAAGGCTGGCAGTTATTAACAAAATGCTGCCATTAACATGCACCTGCCGAATGGTCGAGATCAAAAGGTGACCACTGTCATTGGTCACTTTTCCGGTTTCACTCCTTCCACTCCCGTCATATTTTAAAAGTTTTTGCAGTGTGCCCGCTGATTACATTTCAATCATGGATCAAATACGTTTGCAATAAAAGTCCATATGACCAACTTTACAACAAAAAGGCAGAAAAAGATGCTGAAATGACCCACAAATCATGGAGGGAAATTGTATCTACCGTACCACTGGTTTGGAGAGTGATGATTGTATAAAGAAGTAGAGCTCACTGAGGGACAAACTTTAAAATGGTCACGCGCATGTCGACGTCATTACATGGCCACAGGGTTACGGAGTTGTAGAAGCATCACCAGCCATTAGGATTTTAAGGAACCACTCCGCAGTGGACTTAGAAAAAAGAGTGACTCAATCAAATGTAAACTTTTTAATGGACATAATGCCCGGCGCTTATTTAAGGCAGGCCTTTTTTTTTTTCAGACGAAGTTTTGACCCAGCCATTACATGAGACAGGCCCCTATTCAAGGTCAGGCATTTAATCAAGGAAACCCGTAAGCCTAATAGGGCAGCACATGTCAGATCGGGCGGGGGCCCGTCACCAGGAGCGGCTGGACCTACAATACAGACTCGCAGACTAGGCTTAGGTGTGGAGGAAATCATGGTCTTTAATTCAGGCTTGGGTTTGGTACACAAGTAATCAGTCATCGCGGCAGAGGTACAAACAGGGTCAGGCTGAGACGCAGTCATACACGAGCAGGGTTCAGAGGCACAAGCAAACACCGACCTCTGGGATGAGGCGAGAGGCATGGTTGAAGAATTCAGAGCAAGGTTCAGAACATGGCAAGACAAAAATCAGGACTGTGAATGAGCGCTGGAAAGTGTACGAAGACAACAATCTGGCAGTGAAGTGAAGGACTGTGAGGTTTAAAAACAGGTGGACTAATCAGGATGTGAGATCAGGAACAGGTGGTGTTAATGAGGTGCACGTGAGGAAAGACCTAGAAGAAGGTGTGGCTAGTGAACAAAGATTATACACGGGCAAGATTGTGAGGAGGGGAGTGCCAAAACTGATGTGATGTAAAACACAAAGACACGTGAGCTGGTGCAAGAGTGGGAGTGAAATGGAAACACAAAGCAGACAATCAAAGTGAGGGAAAAACATAATGGCAGGTGCAGGGCGTGAAGTGAACATAAATAACTGGGCGTGAGATGAGGAACGAAGACTTGATGGGAGGTGCAGAGTAGAAACAAATGGCAAAAACAGAACAGAGCTAAAATGGAAATCAGGGGCAGAATATAATGGAACAACAAACCAGACATGAACATGAGAACTGAAAGAAAATAAACACCAAGACAAAACTGAACTGAAACTGACTAAGAAAACAGAGTTGTAAAACAAGCCAAAAATAAAATAGAGACTGTGATAACAAAACCTGACACTAAAGCACAACAGATAATATAACAAATGAGAAGAACAAAATAAACAAGTGGTAAACAATGGAAACACAAACTAGCTGAACAAAACAAGAACAGAACTGGACAATGGCTAAAGTATAAAAGTAGCAAAGAAACAAAGTAGCAAAGCAAAACAGAACAAAGTAAACCCATGATAAATAACTAATAGAACAGAGCTGGTGCAGACGGTGGGTAAAAGAAGGAGGAAAAATTAGAACTGAAGCCCAGAGCTGCCCAAAATCATGACAGCACAGTCTCATTTGAACCCCTACGAGATATCGCAGGATTTGACGATATATGGCGACAGCTGGCACAAACACGGCAGAGAAATCACGGTTAAAATGGTTTCCGCTGAAACCTCCATACTCTGAATGGTTAGTGCTGACATTCCCACACTCCCCCAGGGATTAGTCTCTTCCTATAAACAACATCAATTGTAACAGGAAAATAGTGTACTGTTTTGTTTTCGGGTGCAATCACGAAGCAGTCGCGAAAAGTGCAGTTTCTTTCGCTCCCCAGTGAAGAAGGCAAGACGAGGCAAATGGGAGACGGCATGTCGGTAGGTGTTAGCCTACACAGCTAATCAGAATACCTGAAATCTCTTGCCTGCACAACCGCCTCGACACGTTTGAGCTCTGGGTCATAAACAAACTCCAACACATGTCCACTTTTCCACTGCATCGTCACTTTGTCTTTGCATTTTCACTTTGTTTGCTTATAATTTGCCAAAAAACAGAAAAGAGAAAGTGCCATGTTTCTGCCCCCGGAAGTAGAAAAATTACATCATGTGTATCATATTTTACCCTTTTAGCGCCCACACTCAAACGAGACTGCACTGCCCAAGTGGTGCTGGGGATTCCCCATAGATCGTTTGGTGTCTCCTGACTGTAGCTATGGAATCTGTTACATACATATAACTGATTTTGTCCATTTTATACATACAGCGGATTTCGATAATAACAGACAAAATTCGCTGGTCCACCTGAATCCATTATATGCGAGTTTTACTGTAGTTGTGATTTAAAGCAAGGATCTACTCACATTGATGTATGAGACTGTCATATTTGATGGTGATACAAATATAATACATGTCAAGTACAATATGATCTTGTTCCCTGTCCATGATCAAGTTTCTGTTGAAGAGGTGGATCACTGGAGAGAAGGACCTGGGTGCTGTTGATGCAGTTTCAAGCTTCGAGCATCTATCTGATCCTTCAAGATCCTTCCAGGACTGGGACATGGGAGATCTATGGGGAACTATAGAAATCTGGAGTGTGCTGAGTAATTCTGAAAGCATGTTCACCATTTGGATGTCTTTTGAACCATCGGTCTTTGCGAGTACTGGACTCTATATGTATATTGTTGCTTAGCAGCGAAATTTCATTGGGGCGACTTATGTATGATTCGGCGCTGTCCAAATAAAGAGAACTGATGTTGTCCAAGAGCCGACAGTTTGGTAGTTCTGAAGTTTTTCTTTTAAACTTAGTTCATGTGCATGGTGTGTTGTTTTAGCATCATCGGGACATGTGAATGTGCAATAGTCACATCACAGGATGCGCAATGTCATATAAAGCAAATTAAATAAACCATGCCATGCTACAAATTTAAAACTTAAAAAAAGAATATTTCATTGTTCTCATCTTCGATGACTAATCTACAGAAGATAAATGCAACTTATTTTGTTTTAAGGGTTCTTGGATACAGATGAGTTAGGAACAGGAGAAAAGTACCAAAATGGAGGAAATGGTGGCAATAACAAACATGTCACATGTATGGGATTAGTTTTGGGTTCAGACATGATGATGCTCAACAAAAACAGGTATTTGGTTGAGAGTAAACAATAATTTTTCAGTTTTTAAAAAAATATTTTTATTTTCAATGCACACACATTTCCATGCAATCAATCTGGAGCTGTGCATTCTGTTCTACTAGAGCTATATAAGTCATCTGGTCAACTTTCTCCAATTTTCTTATATTTCAATATACAGTGCAGAAAATAAAACACCATACATCAGGAAATAATTCATCTGTCATCTACTTTGAACTCCCAAATTAATCACTAGTGGTTTGGTGACTAACAGCAGCTGCCACTGTGTCACTTCTTGACTGTCTCCATCCGTTACAAAAACAGATACAATCACACGCTCACATCAGCAACTTTCTTTTGCACTACTAATTGTGTCTGACAGTAAAATCACATTTGAGATCACAGATCACATGCCAGCCTGTGGGACTGGAGCATACAAAGAACGACAGAATAATTTTGACAAACCCTTTTATTTTCTACCCGTATAAATGCCCCTGTCATCTCCAGGTGGCATGTGAAGTCCTGTTGGGAGTGCTGGGAATGATGAGTGGTGGTGTCGTACATGTCTTCCTTCATGCTGAGTGGGAAAAATGTTGGCTTAAAGGTTAGAGAAGAAGCCTTATGATCACAGGGTCATAGGTTCAATGGCTTAGACCACATGGGTGCTACTGCTCTGGTGGCCTTGAGTCAAGTCAAGAGTCTGAGCTGTAGGTGGTGGTGCCACATGTTTCCGCATCCACCAGACCATGGAACCACCATGGGTACTGTATAGCAACCACCCAAGCAGACACATGGTCCATCTCCAACTCTCAAAATTAACCATTCATCTGCCGCAGCAAGGTTAAACTTGGGAATCCTCTTGGCCTTCTGCAGCTGCTGGAATCATCAACACTAAGGCATCTGCGTGCTGGATCCTTCCAAAGAAATGCACTACATGGCCAAGATTTTGTAACTGACAGTCCCTCACAATTAAAGTGATATTTCTCATCTGACCCTCCCCAAGTAACTGCTGCTTTGACATAGTCATTCCAGTCAAGGATCCTTTGAAAAGACATCATACAAAAGAGACCTAGTCGTAGTCTTAGGTCACTGGTGAGCATTCAAGTGCGACAACCACAAAGAAATACAGGAAGCACTTCAACCATAAAGAGTTGAAACTTCATTCTTCTGCACAGACACCACGATCACCAAACCCTATTCAGTGATCTCAGTCACCAATGCCCTTGAGCAAAGTCCTTTATCTCCATGTTTCAGTTGAGCACCTTGCATGGCAGCATACTGGTGTGTGAATGGGTGAGGGTGGCATATTTATTTGCAATGCATTTATCGTTTACCATGTCAAAAGCCCACTTACTGTAGACAACCTGCACTAGCGAAGAATCGTCCACAAGTAAAATATAAACACATGTAAAGTATATGTAGGTGCAAATGCTGCACATATATGCATTTGTGTTTATGTCCTTTCATCAAAAAATGAGGAGACAGAAAGGTAGAAGGGAGGTGAGTTAAGGATGAGGATACTGCAGAGGAACGGGGAACAATGGGTGCCCTCTGGCATCAACCTCTGGACAGCCCCAGCTGCTCACTGAAAAACACTGAACTCACCCACAATGAGCTGCTGCAGTGGGCAGAGAGGCTTTAGAGAGTTCAATTTCCAACACAATTGGGCTTATTCTATTCCTTTAAATGCCAAGGAGATGGTGTGCAGCGTGCACCTTTGTGAGAAGCTTTGCTTATAGCGAGTGTCCTCTAACAGGACAGACAGGGAGCGAGAGGCGGAGAGATGGCGAAGACAGGAAGGGTGGGTAGATGGTGTGGGACAGAAATAGTTTCTCTGAAAAAGAAAGAAAAGGAAAGAATAAGACTGAATGAATGCAGGCGATACAGTGAGCAAGAAAGAGAGAAATGAAAGTAGTGGAAAAAGGAGGAGGGTAGAGAATGCTCCTCGAGCTGACGTGTTGCCAGCCTCGCAGTGACCGTCTGAAGGACAATGCTGCTGCTATCGGAGTGTGACGTTTGTCCTCTATCCAATTCATCACACAACGAAAGAAAAGATACAATCAAGTGTCAATTCTGCATCTCATACACGCCCAAACAAAATGCTGCACATTATAGTGCTGCATAATGCAGTCTTTATGCTCAAGAAAGGCTTATTAAGAAATGATAAAGCACAGTGATAATGGCGTGTGAAGTCGAACTGTAAGACACAGCAGACATGAGATTGCTGCAATTTCGATGAAATGCCATCCCAATTCTTATACATGTATGTCATTCCAGTTGGGCAGTTGGATGATTCATTGTCGATAGATGAACAGCATCATGATGTGGAGCGACCATCACAATGCTACACCCTCCCCCGATGCCAGACACACACACATACACACACACACAAATTCCATTGTTCCTGTCATGATGTAAAAAATATATTTACTTGTTTGTGTTGGGGATTTCCCCAGAGATCAAAGTGATGAATAAAGAAAGGTCATCCAGAGAGTGCAAAAATGAAGGGTGAGGACAAGTCTTTATTTGTACATGAAACATGAAACATGAAATGCACAGGGACTGAACCTGCAGTCATGACTTGGGCCGAGACAGGGAGTGATCCAGGAGGGAGGAACAATTTGGCATCCAATATTCAAACAGACTAAGGAAAAAATGAATCAGAGATATAAAGAAGTGTTAATCTGCCTGGAGTCAGAAGGGTGTGCACTGGGCATTCATGAGCTGAGCTCAGGAAAACTGACCTTTCCCAATTTTTGTCTGATGGGCAGACAGCCTGAACTTTGTTCAAATTTAGGATCTGATCATTTTCCCTTCATAAAAAGAGAATAAAAATAAATGAATAAACCCTGTGCTAAATAACCCCTGTGTTACATACATTAAATCTACCTGACTTGCTTGCACAGCGCTGTATCACTTCTTCTCAAAATTGTATTGAACTTACTTTGTATTTTTATAAATGGTTAAGAAATATAAATATGTTAAAGGGACGTGAGACATTTGCTTCTTTTCCTTTTAAATTTAAAGTTTTGGAATATTTTAAATTTAGCCACGGTACAACAGGAGCATAATCCAGAAGTCATTTGTACAGTACAGTCTGCCCGTGCGAACCTGTGCTGCAGCAAGACGTGCAAACTCAAAGAGAAAACACGGCATTAGTTATTATAAATGTGTTCTTTCCCATCAAATTGTGATACTAAGTAAACTATCACTTTGGGAATCTGCAAATATAAAATGAGTATGCAAAATGGGTTTTACACAACCTTGAACTGTACAATTGGATTGTTAAAGGGGGAAAAAAATAGTACATAAATTTATGCATTACAGCAGGCACTGTAGCAAAAATCACAATTTAATTTTTCATGATTCAATCTGTAAGGTAAAAATGAACACAGGTGGGGAATTGATTTGGTATGTGGGCTGTCGGTTACCCGTGACTAGATCTGGAGGCAACAGCAAAGAGGTGGCAGCACTGGTCCCACTGATAACATATTGAAAGCCCTTTATTTTGCTGTCCTGGGCCAGCACTGCCATTAATAACACACACACACACACACACACACACACACACACACACACACACACACACACACACACACACACACACACACACACACACACACACACACACACACACACACACACACACACACACACACACACACACACAGGAACTGCTCAGTTAAGTCTAATACATTATTTAAATTTTCTTATGTGTCTAATATTCTATGCATTTCATCTCGATCAGCTGTCATCATCTGTTGTCTTTGTGAGATAAAAGCTGAAAACGTTCCCAACAGAGAAAAATATCAAAACGCTTGTTGGAAAAACACGCAGCCGCAGAAGGAGCTGCACCTGCCTCCTGCGATGTGTCACGCTCAATATAAATACGTCCCCTGTCATCACAAAATCTGCCAAGGAGACCATTTCTCCATCATTGTCTTCGTTTTTTGAAGGGCATTTTGCTGCCCAAAGGCAAATGCATAACGCAGAATTTGAGTGTGGCGCCGTCCTCCTTCACAGAGGGCTGGCAGAATAGCAGGCAGGAGAAAGATAGAGAGAAAGAGGGAGGGTTGGGTTGGGGTGGGGTGGGTGCTTCATCTCAAAGAACACCTCACACTGGGTTCTGTCACTCCAGATCAAAATCCCCTCAAAGTCATAGATCACTTCCACTATAGTTCACATGTTCCACACTTAGAAACTGTTTACCAGACTCAAAAAGTTCTTTTGCACGCTGCACATGCACACACACACACACACACACATGAGCGCGCACACATGCAGTACCACACAGGCACACACATGATCCAGCTTTCTACCTCAGCTAACTCCTTTAAGCATTTATCCAGGGTGAGAGGACAAGCAGTTCACTGCAAACAAAAGTGCACATCTACACGGCAAACAGGTTCAGTCAGACGGTGCCGTGCCAGCTTTTGCCTACAAGTGAGGTGAGTGGTGTGACACGTACACAAGCGTCTGTTCCTTTTTCTTGTGGAAATACCTGTCAGTGTCTGTCGACTGCTCACACACGGAGCCAATAACGGCCATCCGCGCAGGCCTGTGGATAAAGGCAGTCTGTATGCACGCGTGCTAGTGGTTGAGATACGGCCTGTGAGCACGCCATTTGGCTCAAATAAACAACACGGCATGGTGGTGCAGGGAGGAAACCTGTCTTTCGAAAGTCCTCTGCTTGAGAGAGAAATGTCCCCTAATCCAAGATAAGGAGATGATGAGAGACGACGATAAAGTCAGTGCTTCTCCTGGGCCTTATCTGATGCGGTTATCTGACTGCACGGCGCCCACCATCTCGCAATCTTTACACCCTTTAAGCACCTCTCTGAAACACTCACACCGACGCTCGCCGCAGAGACATGCACGTGCGCACACACGGTGTCAGATGTGCAAACATTCTAAACACCATACCAGCTTATTGATTACTTTGACACGCTCCCACTGTTGAACAGATGGCACACCTAATATCATGTGAAATGGAACTGTTCTGTGTTATCTCATGGGGAAAGGACATAAATGACTATTTTCTCACCTTTCAGAAAGACAGAGCAAAAGTTGGGGGTGGGGGTGGAGTAGAAATCGTGCACTTACCTCTATGTCTGTTAGTTGTCTTATCAAACATAAGCATGGCATCGTCGACCTGCGAAGACATCAGAGTGGTTAGTGACGTTAGGTTATAAATCCAATCTGACAGCCCCTCCTGCCTCTGAGTCACATCCCATCTCTCCTTTTACCAGATGTAAATAAAATATATACACTTAATCTCGCTTACGTAATCATGCTGTGTGCTGCAAAAACTTGCAGAACTAAAATCTCTGGATGATATACCTTTCTCAGCTAATTAAAAATTTTAACTCTCTGCTCCAAACACTTATTTTCTTTAACAGCGGCACTATAACATTCCTACTGTTTCGTAACCACAAGGCTGTGGGTTCAGACCCAAGATGAGGCCTCTTTGTCTGTGGTATTCCCAATTACAATTGCACTTTTAAGTCTGACTTTTCTGCAGTGATAAAAGTTATGCTGACAGGCGTTAACAGCTGGAATATGGCAGAATGTTGAATGTTTAACTCATTGGGTAGTGTATTAAATTTAACTCTGAAAAGTGGTAAAAGTCAATTCTGCAATTACAAGTGGGTGTTCATATTTTCCCAAAACGTGGAACAAATATTCCTTGCAAAGTATCTCCAATGATTAAAGTTGGGGTAAGATTTGTCAAAGTTCAAGGCTGTCAAAAATATCGTCACAAAAACACAAATTCCAGAAAAATCTCCACTAGCAAGTGTATGTTACACGTCTATGAATTAGTTACAATAATAACAAAAAGATGTCATGAAATTACATCTTAATTGTCTGAGAAACAGATTTTCTATGAATTCACCACAACCAAAAGGGCTAAAGAGGTGACCAGAGCTGATATTCATCTGCTCGTCATTTGTCACTACATGGTATAGGTGAGACCGTAACAATGTGCAAAATGTTGCGAAATTATTTTCGTAGGCAATGGCAAAAGTGTAGGAATGTACAGCGCAAAATGTAGTGAGTGAAGAGATGAACCCATCCTCTTGATGGACAACATGATAACCTAAAAGCAATGAATTCTATCTTATAAGTCTCCAAGGGAAAACAATGAGGACACACAAATTAAAACTTAAAACTTTGATGCATCAAATCCATACACAAAAAAACCCTGTGTTTTGCTTATTTAATATACCATATAAATACTTAATAGGATTTAAGTAGGAGGCGATGGCTGCTGCTGACGCTACATTCATCGGAAATTACACGACTTTTTTGTTGTTTCAAATTCAGCAGTTGCTGGTGGCAGGAGCATAGTTTTCATTTTATTTTTGGTAAAATAATTCACTGTATCCACAGAAAAGATTCATTCTGTCCTGTATAAGGTGCCTGACCCCAGTGAAGCTGACCCCGCCACCCAGATAAAAAAAAATCCAAGCAAACAGGCTGAGTTTGCCCTGTAGTTTCCGACGGTACATGAACGTAGCAGCAGTAGCAGAGCCGTGCGAAAACATTCAGCTGGTCGAGCAAAAGATAAAAAAAACCATCAAGAACTACAGCAAAACGAAATACAGATGAACTGAGGTTTTCAGCGGCATTCGTTCAAATTTTTCAACAGTTTAAAAATCCTGATGAAGCGCCAGCTGCAGGAACGAAGCTGCACGAAGTTTAAACGATGCCAAAGAAAGTCAACGAAAGTCCGGATTTTGTGTTTCGTTTGGGCGTCGTTACCCTGCGTTAAGTGTCGTGTGACTGGGCCTTAAAGCAGCATGCACCAATACTAGGACTACTTCTTCTTTTCTTTCTTTTTCTGTAAGGATCCCAGTATCTTTTGGGTATTTATGTTGACTAATTTACAAGGACTGCAACTCACCATTATTGTCAAAATCAATGAATCCATTGATTTTGACAATAATGGTGAGTTGTCGATTGATTAATGGACATGCTGTTTGGGCCATAAAATGTCAAGGAATGGTGAAAAGTGTTGATCAATGTTATCCAGAGCCCAAGATGATGCCTTCGATTGATTCTGTCCACAACCAAAACATATCCAGATCACTAACAGGAGTAAAGCTGCTGCTAAAAATAAATTAGAAAATATTCAAATTTATGAAGCTGAAAACAAAGAATTTGGATTAAAAAAAAAGACTCAAAATGATTACCTAGCTATCAATATAGTTGTCAATTAATTTAATAGTTGATTAATAATTGATTAATCATTGCCTCTCCCAAATTTACACAAAGTGACATATTAGTTTGATGAAAATGATGAAAATGTGTATAATCTGACCCCTTTAATGTTACTTTGTTATTACTGCTTGGCAAAAAAATGGGACTGCAAACTCCACTTTGACAAGGCAATTAACAATAATGATAATCTGAGAAAAGAAGTGCACAACAGCATGGACAATGCGCTTATTTTGATGAACACCAATGTCCGGTCTTGGGGGAGAGAATGACAGATAGACACATTACACTGGGTGAGCGCGAGACAAATGCGATCCTTCCTCATCTCACAGCCACAGCGGCAGCAGCCTCCACCATAATATCATCCCTCATCATGTCCAATAAAGCCACACACAGACGCACATCATTTTTTCCTCGCACATCTCTGAAAAACAGGTCCCTAGACACACGCAGCTTTCTGTAACTCTGATAAAATGCTTAAAAAACAAAGTGAGGCGTGCTCATTTAGCCTGCGATTCTTGTCTTGGGAGAATAAGAAGAAGGACAGCCTGGGAGAGAAGAGCGGCAGACAGAAACGGAGGGAGAACATTCTGCACCACTCGCTCCCTGGTGTCAGTCTTTAGGTGAGCGGAAGTGTACCAAAGGGGGCTTGATGTGGCGCAGAGGAAAAGACTTTCACAAAAGCACCATTTTCATGGGAGGAGGACAAAGCTTGAGGAGGAGATGGAAAGAGACAAGAATAGGGGTCTCACTCAAGCTGAACTGTGTGATTGGATAAAGAGAAGTGGCTGGCAGTCAGGCAGACGAGCGCTGGCACGCCGCTCACGCCACCCTCTTGCCACACATTTGGCACGCAGAACGCTGGCACAGCTTGTGGAGCCCCGTTACTCGCTGCACGGCTCACAGGCCGCATGCGGCTCAGGGGCACTTCATTTGCACTTCCCCACAATATTTCCAAATTGCCAACTAAAGCCGGTAACAGCCATATGAGTTCCATGTCACCCATTCACGCACGTACACACAGATCAACAGTTCAACCGTCTGCGCTTGGCGACGCAGTGAGGGAAAGCCAAAGACATTTCTTCTGTGACCTTCTATTGTTTGAGCACACTTCCAAAAATCTCTGGAGCAAATTACTCATCCAAAATACATTTCAGCTTTTAAAAAAAAAACCTGTGCAAAAACAGAACATCTCTATGTTTGTGTAATTGAGCATCTTCAACTTTTCTGGAAAAAAAAAACAAACAAAAAAAAACAAAACAAAAAGTGTTCACAGACAAAAGAGTCAAAACCAGCGTGTGGCATCAAGTATCAAATTAAGTCAAAAGCCTTGTTGATACTTTGTCTTTCACTTCAGTATACAGGAAAATGGCTTCTGTATGGACTGTTGTGCTTTTCTCCAAAACAGTAGGTGGCATCAGTGAGCAAGGAGTCAGAGAAAGCAGATGGAAGTACACAGAAAACACTCAAGTGTCAGGAACCAGGAGGACAGCTATCAATATATATTTTTTTTCATTCATAGAAACACTCATAACACTCAGAGGATAATTATAATTATTATTTTGAGGAACTTACACATATACCTACATAACATACACTAATATTATTAAACACACATGAAGTCATACATCTTTCTAATGACTACATGTCCTTTGACCACAGTTGACTCATATTGATCATATGACCTCTGACCTTGAGTGACCTTGAAAGGTCAAAATTATTTAAAATATTTTATGTAATTGTGTATGTACAGGTATGATTACTATATTTCCTTGCACAGGCATTAATGTCTTTCAAACTGTGCTCAGACCCAGTGGTTAAATGAGGCAGGGCTTAATTCAAGGCCGGTGATTATTAAGAAAATACTGCTTTTTTATCTGTTTCACACATAACTCTGGGTGTAACAAACCAAAGACAGCCCTCTGCATGGCTGCGAACCCTCCCCGTAGCCTGACATGCACCTGCTAAACGACGGAGTTCGCAAGGGCTGTGATTGGTGACTTTTCAGGTTTCACTCCTTCCTCTCCCATCATATTTTAACAGTGTTTACAGTGTCCCTGCCCATTACATTTCAATCATAGATCAAATATGTTTGGCCAAAAAGTCCACAAATATGACCAACTTCACAACATGGAGTCAGAAAAAGATGCACAAGTGACCTGCAATTTCTGGAGGGAAAATGTATGTACTGTAGCGTTGGTTTGGTTGATGATTGTATAAAGAAGTGGAGCTCGTTGAGGGACAAATTGATCCAGAAAAAGCCACTGTTGTTGCAAAAGATGCCCACCAACCCGACTGAGAACTCCAAAAGGGTCACACGCACATCAACGTCATTGCATGGGCACAGAGTTCCACAGTTGTACATAGAAGTATGAATCAGGCTTTAGGATTTTAAGGTACCACAAGAGTATAAAGGTTTCTGATGTGCGACTGCGGATCAGAATTTATTAAAATTTCTTTTGTTTTTTCAAAGTCACTGGCCATTTTTACCCGAGGCCAACATGTGGCCACCAAGTATTGTGAAGACCTGGCGTCCATCTGTCCGTCCTTACATCCGTCCGTCGACAGCATAAGTTCAGTTCTCTTACTGCCACAGTCTTCAAATTCACAGGAAACATTCTTGGGACACAGACCTTGGACAAGTTCAAAGATGGCTAAACTTGATGTATTTTAATAGGTTAAAAAGTCGCATTCTATTATCTGATCTGTTTCGTGCTTGAGTGACGTGGGTGACAGCCAATTAGAGTAGAACTGCACTGTGACATCAGTTGCCGGTTTCTTCAAAACCGCTTCATTTTGTGTTTATATACGTTTCTCATATATTATGCAAAAGCTAGTGAGAAGTAAGCGCTTCTGAAACTGAAAATGCTGTTTTTGGAACTTACAATTGTGCTCAAACGTTTACATATCCTGGCAGAATTTTTTTGCTTTTTTGGCCATTTTTAAGAGAATATGAATGAAACATTGTTTCACTCATGGTTAGTGGTTGGGTAAAGCCATTTATTGTCAAAGAACTGTTTCCTCTTTTTAAATCAAAATGACAAGAGAACTACCCAAATGAACCTGAACAAAAGTTTACATACTCCTGTTCTTAATACTGTGTATTGCCCCCTTTAACATCAATGACAGCTTGGAGTCTTTTGTGGTAGCTGTGAACGAGGCTCTCTGATGGTAAAGCTGCCACTAAATATGTTTTGGACTTTATTTACATCAACTACAAAGAAATACAAACAATATGGCACTCTATGGTAAATCTGCATGGAGTAGACCAGGGGTACCCAAGTTCGGTCCTCGAGATCTACCTTCCTAACACTCTTAGTTGTCTCCCTGTTCCAACACACCTGAATCCATTGAAAGGCTCATTAAAAGCCTGTTAACAAGTCTTTCACTGGATTCAGGTGTGTTGGAGCAGGGAGACAACTAAGAGTGTCAGGAAGGAAGATCTCGAGGACCGAACTTGGGCACCCCTGGAGTAGACAGTTCTCAAAAACTGAGTGACTGCAAGAAGTAGAATAGTGAGGAAAGCCACCAAGACACCCAGACAACCCAGAAGAAGTTATAGGCTTATGTGGCTGTGATTGGAGAAATTATGCACAGTGCAACACCTCTGAACTTATTTCTAAGGCATTTCACGCAGGTTAGCATGGTGACATCACTTCCTAGGTTATCCAGTTTGCTAACTGCTTCGTTTCTGGTATATTATGTAAAAGCAAGCGAGAAATAAACAATTCTAAAACTGATCTTGTAACCTGATAACACCTCTGATGTCATTTACAAGAGATTTTGTGGACGTTACCTTGCCCACTAACTTTCGCTAACTCAAAGCTAACTTTGTCTTATTAATATTAATATGTGCAAATGCACAGACGGTGATCTACAAATATTCCTTGATTTGCACTGAACAAATGATGATCTGTTTTGAACATGCACAAATTGTACGTAAGACAACAGGATCATAATTACCTAAACAAGCGAACAGTAGAAATAACACAATGCTCATACGGCTGAAGGTATTTTAGCAATGCGCTATATTTTTATATACAGACAGTTTGTATTGTGCTATACACACCATAAACAGCATTCTGGTTGAAGTTGGCAAATTTGGCAGTATTTGATCCATCTATTTAACAAGAGTGCATTTTGAGTTTTTTAGGCTGTTTTAAAATGAATTTAAAAATCTGAAATAGTTTTTTAAAGAGGTGATTTATCAACAGCACCATGTAGAACTCTGGGAAAATCTACACAAAATTTTGAGTAATTTATACCACTGAAATTCAAAGAAAACATTTGACAGTGCCATCTAGTGGTGCTGTTACACCAGATTTGGAACCGCAATTCTAAGAGATGCCTAGCATATACCTGGCTGATTTTATGCCATTTGGTGATCCCATTAATGAGAAAATGCATTATGAAGTAAAGCGCATGATACATGGTCAAACTCAAAGCCATGAAAATTGTAAACAAAGTGAAAAAATTCATGGGGGACATCGAACTCACATGACTGTTACCAGCTTTAGTTGGCCAATTATGGGTCACAAACCAGAGAACGTTTAGACACCAATCTGGCTTTTCTACGTCATAATCCAGAGACTAGTTCCTGCATGGCTATTTTGCATATTTCACAATATTGAAAAAATATTTCTAAGTGTGTGGCCAACATGGTTGGAATGGGCTCACTCCACCGATCGCAACATTATGAAGATGAACACATAGATAAAAAGTTATTAGTGCAAACACGTTTTATTTATAGGGCCACTGAGCATTTTTCATTGTACATTTTTTTCATATAGATAGTTGGTGCTGACATCAACCAACCCTGTAATTAAATTTTTCAACTTCACCTGGTTTAGGCTATCCAATGACTTTTTGTGCCAAGAAGAAAAAAAAAAAAAAAACACAAAAAAAAACAATAGGATACTTCGACCAGCTTCACTGGTGCTTGGACCCTAAATATCAATCAATTCAATCAATCAATTTTATTTATATAGCGCCAAATCACAACAAACAGTTGCCCCAAGGAGCTTCATATTGCAAGGCAAAGCCATACAATAATTACAGAAAAACCCCAACTGTCAAAACGACCCCCTGTGAGCAAGCACTTGGCGACAGTGGGAAGGAAAAACTCCCTTTTAACAGGAAGAAACCTCCAGCAGAACCAGGCTCAGGGAGGGGCAGTCTTCTGCTGGGACTGGTTGGGGCTGAGGGAGAGAACCAGGAAAAAGACATGCTGTGGAGGGGAGCAGAGATCAATCACTAATGATTAAATGCAGAGTGGTGCATACAGCGCAAAAAGAGAAAGAAACACTCAGTGCATCATGGGAACCCCCCAGCAGTCTAAGTCTATAGCAGCATAACTAAGGGATGGTTCAGGGTCACCTGATCCAGCCCTAACTATAAGCTTTAGCAAAAAGGAAAGTTTTAAGCCTAATCTTAAAAGTAGAGAGGGTGTCTGTCTCCCTGATCCGAATTGGGAGCTGGTTCCACAGGAGAGGAGCCTGAAAGCTGAAGGCTCTGCCTCCCATTCTACTCTTACAAACCCTAGGAACTACAAGTAAGCCTGCAGTCTGACAGCGAAGCGCTCTATTGGGGTGATATGGTACTATGAGGTCCCTAAGATAAGATGGGACCTGATTATTCAAAACCTTATAAGTAAGAAGAAGAATTTTAAATTCTATTCTAGAATTAACAGGAAGCCAATGAAGAGAGGCCAATATGGGTGAGATATGCTCTCTCCTTCTAGTCCCTGTTAGTACTCTAGCTGCAGCATTTTGAATTAACTGAAGGCTTTTCAGGGAACTTTTAGGACAACCTGATAATAATGAATTACAATAGTCCAGCCTAGAGGAAATAATGCATGAATTAGTTTTTCAGCATCACTCTGAGACAAGACCTTTCTAATTTTAGAGATATTGCGCAAATGCAAAAAGCAGTCCTACATATTTGTTTAATATGCGCTTTGAATGACATATCCTGATCAAAAATGACTCCAAGATTTCTCACAGTATTACTAGAGGTCAGGGTAATGCCATCCAGAGTAAGGATCTGGTTAGACACCATGTTTCTAAGATTTGTGGGGCCAAGTACAATAACTTCAGTTTTATCTGAGTTTAAAAGCAGGAAATTAGAGGTCATCCATGTCTTTATGTCTGTAAGACAATCCTGCAGTTTAGCTAATTGGTGTGTGTCCTCTGGCTTCATGGATAGATAAAGCTGGGTATCATCTGTGTAACAATGAAAATTTAAGCAATGCCGTCTAATAATACTGCCTAAGGGAAGCATGTATAAAGTGAATAAAATTGGTCCTAGCACAGAACCTTGTGGAACTCCATAATTAACCTTAGTCTGTGAAGAAGATTCCCCATTTACATGAACAAATTGTAATCTATTAGATAAATATGATTCAAACCACCGCAGCGCAGTGCCTTTAATACCTATGGCATGCTCTAATCTCTGTAATAAAATTTTATGGTCAACAGTATCAAAAGCAGCACTAAGGTCTAACAGAACAAGCACAGAGATGAGTCCACTGTCTGAGGCCATAAGAAGATCATTTGTAACCTTCACTAATGCTGTTTCTGTACTATGATGAATTCTAAAACCTGACTGAAACTCTTCAAATAGACCATTCCTCTGCAGATGATCAGTTAGCTGTTTTACAACTACCCTTTCAAGAATCTTTGAGAGAAAAGGAAGGTTGGAGATTGGCCCATAATTAGCTAAGACAGCTGGGTCAAATGATGGCTTTTTAAGTAATGGTTTAATTAATGCCACCTTAAACGCCTGTGGTACATAGCCAACTAATAAAGATAGATTGATCATATTTAAGATCGAAGCATTAAATAATGGTAGGGCTTCCTTGAGCAGCCTGGTAGGAATGGGGTCTAATAGACATGTTGATGGTTTGAATGAAGTAACTAATGAAAATAACTCAGACAGAACAATCGGAGAGAAAGAGTCTAACCAAATACCGGCATCACTGAAAGCAGCCAAAGATAACGATACGTCTTTGGGATGGTTATGAGTAATTTTTTCTCTAATAGTTAAAATTTTCTTAGCAAAAAAAGTCATGAAGTCATTACTAGTTAAAGTTAAAGGAATACTCGGCTCAATAGAGCTCTGACTCTTTGTCAGCCTGGCTACAGTGCTGAAAAGAAACCTGGGGTTGTTCTTATTTTCTTCAATTAGTGATGAGTAGTAAGATGTCCTAGCTTTACGGAGGGCTTTTTTATAGAGCAACAGACTCTTTTTCCAGGCTAAGTGAAGATCTTCTAAATTAGTGAGACGCCATTTCCTCTCCAACTTACGGGTTATCTGCTTTAAGCTGCAAGTTTGTGAGTTATACCACGGAGTCAGGCACTTCTGATTTAAAGCTCTCTTTTTCAGAGGAGCTACAGCATCCAAAAGTTGTCTTCAATGACGATGTAAAACTATTGACGAGATACTCTATCACACTTACCGAGTTTAGGTAGCTACTCTGCACTGTGTTGGTATATGGCATTAGAGAACATAAAGAAGGAATCATATCCTTAAACCTAGTTACAGCGCTTTCTGAAAGACTTCTAGTGTAATGAAACTTATTCCCCACTGCTGGGTAGTCCATCAGAGTAAATGTAAATGTTATTAAGAAATGATCAGACAGAAGGGAGTTTTCAGGGAATACTGTTAAGTCTTCAATTTCCATACCATAAGTCAGAACAAGATCTAAGATATGATTAAAGTGGTGGGTGGACTCACTTACATTTTGAGCAAAGCCAATTGAGTCTAATAATAGATTAAATGCAGTGTTGAGGCTGTCATTCTCAGCATCTGTGTGGATGTTAAAATTGCCCACTATAATTATCTTATCTGAGATAAGCACTAAGTCAGACAAAAGGTCTGAAAATTCACAGAGAAACTCACAGTAACGACCAGGAGGACGATAGATAACAACAAATAAAACTGGTTTTTGGGACTTCCAATTTGGATGGACAAGACTAAGAGTCAAGCTTTCAAATGAATTAAAGCTCTGTCTGGGTTTTTGATTAATTAATAAGCTGGAATGGAAGATTGCTGATAATCCTCCGCCTCGGCCCGTGCTACGAGTATTCTGGCAGTTAGTGTGACTCGGGGGTGTTGACTCATTTAAACTAACATATTCATCCTGCTGTAACCAGGTTTCTGTAAGGCAGAATAAATCAATATGTTGATCAATTATTATATCATTTACTAACAGGGACTTAGAAGAGAGAGACCTAATGTTTAATAGACCACATTTAACTGTTTTAGTCTGTGGTACAGTTGAAGGTGCTATATTATTTTTTATTTTTGAATTTTTATGCTTAAATAGATTTTTGCTGGTTATTGGTGGTCTGGGAGCAGGCACCGTTTCTACGGGGATGGGGTAATGAAGGGATGGCAGGGGGAGAGAAGCTGCAGAGAGGTGTGTAAGACTATAACTCTGCTTCCTGGTCGCAACCCTGGATAGTCACGGTTTGGAGGATTTAAGAAAATTGGCCAGATTTCTAGAAATGAGAGCTGCTCCATCCAAAGTGGGATGGATGCCGTCTCTCCTAACAAGATCAGGTTTTCCCCAGAAGCTTTGCCAATTATCTATGAAGCCCACCTCATTTTTTGGACACCACTCAGACAGCCAGCAATTCAAGGAGAACATGCGGCTAAACATGTCACTCCCGGTCTGATTGGGGAGGGGCCCAGAGAAAACTACAGAGTCCGACATTGTTTTTGCAAAGTTACACACCGATTCAATGTTAATTTTAGTGACCTCCGATTGGCGTAACCGGGTGTCATTACTGCCGACATGAATTACAATCTTACCAAATTTACGCTTAGCCTTAG
Source organism: Thalassophryne amazonica (assembly GCF_902500255.1). Classification (NCBI taxonomy): domain Eukaryota; kingdom Metazoa; phylum Chordata; class Actinopteri; order Batrachoidiformes; family Batrachoididae; genus Thalassophryne; species Thalassophryne amazonica. Next base: position 91,471,386 of record NC_047111.1, read on the forward strand.
CCAGCAGTTTCAAATTTCCTTCCGCCTGCTCTGGCCCCCGGAAGACAACTGACTATGGTTGCTGATGTCGCTAACTTCACATTTCTCAAAACAGAGTCGCCAATAACCAGAGTTTGATCCTCGGCGGGTGTGTCGCCGAGTGGGGAAAAACGGTTAGAGATGTGAACGGGTTGGCGGTGTACACGGGGCTTCTGTTTAGGGCTACGCTTCCTCCTCACAGTCACCCAGTCGGCCTGCTTTCCCAGCTGCTCGGGATCTGCCAGAGGGAAACTAACGGCGGCTAAGCTACCTTGGTCCGCACCGACTACAGGGGCCTGGCTAGCTGTAGAATTTTCCACGGTGCGGAGCCGAGTCTCCAATTCGCCCAGCCTGGCCTCCAAAGCTACGAATAAGCTACACTTATTGCAAGTACCATTACTGCTAAAGGAGGCCGAGGAATAACTAAACATTTCACACCCAGAGCAGAAAAGTGCGGGAGAGACAGGAGAAGCCGCCATGCTAAACCGGCTAAGAGCTAGTAGCTGCGCTAAGCTAGCGGATTCCTAAAAACACACAAAGTGAATAATGTGTAAATAATTTAGAGGTGATTCAGCAGAGGGAGTGCTTTAGTTAAGGCACGTGAAGATTACACTGTGAAACAAATCGTTATCTAGTTAACTAGATCAATCTAACTGCGCAGATTAAACAGCTAACAGATACAGCAAAACACCGCTGTGCTCCGGAACAGGAAGTGATACAATACCGCAGTGAGAGCCAACCACCAGCAGAGGCAAGAAAAAGAATATAATATGCAAAATATGCTATCAAATGAGTATAAGGCAAAAGAACACAGAAAATCAGTGCACAAGTAAACAGCTGTTAAGAAATATTACCTGCAGCGAGATAATTATAAAGAGACACTTGTGTCATGACACATAACCTCTGGCTGTTGAAAAGCAGATCGCAAGAAAAGCACATTAAAGTTGGAAGAGAAATTTGTCATGCAGAGGGTTGTGATATGAAGGTCTCTTGTGGTTTGTTTTACTGATGCCATACTACACTGTTGCCATTGTTTCATGAAACTGTGGGTCTGATCATTACAATTATCTTTGAAATTGCAGAGAAAAATTTTGATTACAAAGCAGAGCACAGATGATACAGCATGTTGACCAAAAGCAAATAAGTTTGTTTCCCAAGTCTGAAAGCTGCCTTAATTTCAGTGGAACACTAACTATTAATCAGAGCATTGGGGAAGGGTGTATTTCTTAGAGTGCCTTGATTAGAGCGAGTGGCGTCAACTCAGAACATGGCGCCATTTTGGTTCCGACTGCGCTGAACAACTGAATGAAACTTTAATGTTTTCAACATTTTTTATAATCATTTAACCACATACAGTAACACATCCAGGTACAGGTGCTATCAAAGTAAATATAAAAATAGTTAAGCTATCAATTTTACATAAATTTACAATTTATGATGATTTATTTAATTAATTTAAAGCCTGATGCAGCTGCAGCTCTGTAACTCCGTGTCATGCAGAGTTTTCAAGTTCTCCGTCTCTGGATTATGCTTTATTCTGGATTAATCTGACCCTCAACAAGCTTTTCATTCTACAATCATCACCTCCAAATCAAAGGTAAGCTGAACCATTTCCTCTTTTATCGACTTTGTGCTGTAAATTTGCGGACTTTTCTCATCCATTTGTAGTCAGCATGCGCAGTGCAAAAAACTATTATAATATGATGGCAGACGAAGGACTGAAAGCAGAAAATGCGCCTGAATTAACAGGTGCACGTCAGGCTTCAGGTCTGAGTCTGAACACTGCTTGAAAAAAAACATAAACGGCCTGACTATTAGTCACAGAAATGACTCCATTCCCACTTTCCTCAAATCGGCGAGTGTCACAGCTAAAGTTTAATTTGTACCTCTGCACTTACAGACTGCTCAGGGTTTTTAATGGAAATATACTGCGATCGGATGGGACATTTATCCGATGTGAGTGAGATGTATGTTACAGTCAGGAGGCGCCGTACATCCATGGGAATCTTGAATCGGGCCCTGTGCCTCATTTTATGACCAGGTAAAAATTTCCTCTGAAATTTTTTTCTGCAGCAAACTTTGCTGCTTTCACTGCACAGCCTGCCACAGCCTGATGTGCGTCTCAGGCCGAGTATGAGCACGGTGTGAAAAAAATAAACGGTCAGGTTTTTGATCACGGAAATGAATCCAGTCCCACATGCGAGGGGTTTTAATGGAAATACATTGCAATCAGACGGACATTTTATCTGATGTGAGCGAAAAATCCATTGTACAAAATCTGTTATATACAGTGTTTAATAATGGAAAACAATACATAAACTTAGGGACTTTTTTGTCCGGTGACTGCGAATATCTGGTTTATACGATGGTTTAGGTGAGTTTTACTTTACATTGGAATGAACAATAAATTTACCTCTCAAAACTTTGATGATGAAGTCGCTTCCATCCCACACGGATGACTTTATTTTCCCCAATTTTTCTTCTGTTCAGATATGAAGGGAATCTGCACATCTTGAAGCCCTTGTTGTGTTAATTTGTGCCTCTAAATGCACAACAACCCAGCATTTTCAGCGAAAAAAAAAAAAAACAAACAGCTGGATTTACATGCAGATACATTAACAGCGAACGCTATTTTGAACACAAGATGACACCAGGTCACGTGACAGATTTTTTTCGACTCGTCATGTCGCCACTATCAAAGCACACTAGTATTTCTGTCACATATGTCACAGAAGTCTTGAATAGGGATGGGTATTGATAAGATTTTATCAATATCGATACCATTATCGATTCCACTTATCGATCCAATTCCTTATCGAGTCCCTTATCGATATCGCCTGTGAATTTTATGTGTACTAAAAATAGGCTTTACAGGTTTTCTTTGTAAACAACATTCTATTGAGTCTTAAAGTAAATAAATATGAAATTGGTCGCTGGATCCTTAAACTCTGGGCATAAATAAACTCGACATGGTGGATCCTTGATCTCTGGACATAAATAGAAAAAAACAAAATCTGTAGTTTTTGTCAAAAGCATTTCCTTTCAGACATTATTGGCATGAATGTCACTCCATATATCTGAGCTGAGGTCTTGCAGCTGGCTGTGCTGCACGTCAGCATCAATGTAATTCATGAAGAGCGCAGGACGTCTCAGTTTGGAAGGAAAAACGTTTTAGTCGATTGCAGTTTACTGTCTGTATCACAACTTTTGCAAAGAGGTGTCATTTTATTTAAAGCGGCGATTCACTTTGAAGTTATTAATTCCGACCAGACTCTGCCTCGGCAGAGACCGGCGCAACATTTGTAGCTGTGCGACCAGAATGGGGAGGAGGATGCTCATTACTCGACTGCAACAAGACAAAGTCCCCGTTAGTGACTTTAATCCACACAAAAGTGACTCACAATCAACATATTTTAATGGCTTTGAGAGGGGTAAAGAAGTGGACTTGCCACTTTTGAAGAGCGGCAAAGCAATGAACCAATGAAGCAGCGGTTCAAAGCACTGCTTCACTGGTTCAACCTTCAAAGTGGAGTGGACCCACTGCAGGGTCTGCAATCAACGTAGAGAAATGATCATTTTCCCGACAAACATCCTCAAAAACAACAGCTGCTCTGAAGGACCGATAAGGGAATTGTTAAGCAAAAAGGCTATTGATGTTGGTGGATCGAATCAGTTCTTAACAATAGTCGAAAAGAACCGGTTCTCGATACCCAACCTTGGTCTTGAACAAGCTGTGTCAGTCTGAAATTATGCATAAATGAGTAGAATGTCTGTGAAAACACTTATAGAATTGTAGGCCTATAGAGATGCTGAGCATTAATTATCAAACACATGAAATATAAACATAGATTAAAAAAAAAGTGATCTGGCATAATATGACTGCTTTAATAATTTAATGATCTTATTAAATCCAAGACCATTTCATTTTCAAACCTGCACCTTGAATGTTAAAACCTGGCAGAAAAAACCCCGTCACGAATGAAGTATTTTTACACACTTTTAAACCTGTAAGAAGTCCACGTGGCCGTCTTTAATTATAGACTGTTAAAGCTGAACATTTCAAGCCAAAGTGTCCGGTTGTGCAAGCACAGAACTCCCCATGTATTTGATATTTCTATGCGTTATGAAAGCAAGTTACTTTTGTCAGAAGAGGATTTGCTGAAATCACTACTGATGAACATATAAATATTTAGTGATATTGAACACAATGATGATTGGATCGAACTGCGAATCATTAAAATTAAACATTTTGAGAAGATTTTTGGAATGAATGCTGCACTGGAGTATAAGTTGCACCTGACAAAAATCGGTCGTTAAGAGGAAAAAACCATATGCAAGTTGCACTGAAGTATAAGTCGCACCATTTTTTCTGTATTACCAGCTCTTCAATTTGGGGTTTTTGTGCATTGATGTAGTGTATGGCATCTCCCATTAGGACTTGGGTACTTCTAATTCGTATGTGGCACAGATGTTCCTGTACACATTTAACAACACTTGGTTTTTGCCTCTCAGTGTACACTGTCCCAGCTTGCATCTTGCATCCTGCTACTATGTTCTAGATTGTCTCTGGGGCAGAGTTGCACAGCCTGCAACTTGGGTCCTGTTGGTTGTGTAGACTCACGCCTCTATGGATCTGGTGCTTAGGGCTTGCTCTTTGCCTGCCATAATCAGAGCCTCTGTGCTGTCCTCTAGGCCAGCATTTTGTAGCCACTGGTAGGTCTTTTTGATGTCAGCCACTTTGTCTATCTGTCGATGGTACAGCCCACAGAGGGGCTTAGTCTTCCATGACATCTCCTCCACTTGTTCCATATCATGTCTGTTATCAGCTGCCTGAGGCATTTTTGTAGCAGTTGATCTCGAGGGGCCATCTTTCTGATGTATTCATGGATGATCCTCATCTCATGCGGATTGTGGCTCCGACACTCATGAATCCTTTGCCTCCCTCCTTGCGTTGTTGCCTCAGGGTACTGGACTTGAGGTGAAACCCTCCATGCACTGTGAAGAGTTCTTGTCTGAACATCAATGGCATCTATTTCTTCATGTGGGCAACGTATTATCCCAGCAGGGTATCTGATGACTGGTAGGACATACACTCAACAAAAATATAAATGCAACACTTTTGGTTTTGTTCCCATTTTGTATGAGATGAACTCAAAGATCTAAAACTTTTTCCACATACACAATATCACCATTTCCCTCAAATACTGTTCACAAACCAGTCTAAATCTGTGATAGTGAGCACTTCTCCTTTGCTGAGATAATCCATCCCATCTCACAGGCGTGCCATACCAAGATGCTGATTAGACACCATGATTAGTGCACAGGTGTGCCTTAGACTGTCCACAATAAAAGGCCACTCTGAAAGGTGCAGTTTTGTTTTATTAGGGGGGGATACCAGTCAGTATCTGGTGTGACCACCATTTGCCTCATGCAGTGCAACACATTTCCTTCGCATAGAGTTGATCAGGTTGTCAATTGTGGCCTGTGGAATGTTGGTCCACTCCTCTTCAATGGCTGTGCGAAGTTGCTGGATATTGGCAGGAACTGGTACACGCTGTCGTATACGCCGGTCCAGAGCATCCCAAACATGCTCAATGGGTGACATGTCCGGTGAGTATGCTGGCCATGCAAGAAGAACTGGGACATTTTCAGCTTCCAAGAATTGTGTACAGATCCTTGCAACATGGGGCCGTGCATTATCCTGCTGCAACATGAGGTGATGTTCTTGGATGTATGGCACAACAATGGGCCTCAGGATCTCGTCACGGTATCTCTGTGCATTCAAAATGCCATCAATAAAATGCACCTGTGTTCTTCATCCATAACAGACGCCTGCCCATACCATAACCCCACCGCCACCATGGGCCACTCGATCCACAACATTGACATCAGAAAACCACTCACCCACACGACACCACACACGCTGTCTGCCATCTGCCCTGGACAGTGTGAACCAGGATTCATCCGTGAAGAGAACACCTCTCCAACGTGCCAAATTCCAGCGAATGTGAGCATTTGCCCACTCAAGTCGGTTACGACTACGAACTGGAGTCAGGTCGAGACCCCGATGAGGACAACGAGCATGCAGATGAGCTTCCCTGAGACGGTTTCTGACAGTTTGTGCAGAAATTCTTTGGTTATGCAAACCGATTGTTTCAGCAGCTGTCCGAGTGGCTGGTCTCAGACGATCTTGGAGGTGAACATGCTTGATGTGGAGGTCCTGGGCTGGTGTGGTTACACGTGGTCTGCGGTTGTGAGGCTGGTTGGATGTACTGCCAAATTCTCTGAAACGCCTTTGGAGACGGCTTATCGTAGAGAAATGAACATTCAATACACGAGCAACAGCTCTGGTTGACATTCCTGCTGTCAGCATGCCAATTGCACGCTCCCTCAAATCTTGCGACATCTGTGGCATTGTGCTGTGTGATAAAACTGCACCTTTCAGAGTGGCTTTTTATTGTGTGCAGTCTAAGGCACACCTGTGCACTAATCATGGTGTCTAATCAGCATCTTGTTATGGCACACCTGTGAGGTGGGATGGATTATCTCAGCAAAGGAGAAGTGCTCACTATCACAGATTTAGACTGGTTTGTGAACAATATTTGAGAGAAATGGTGATATTGTGTATGTGGAAAAAGTTTTAGATCTTTGAGTTCATCTCATACAAAATGGGAGCAAAACCAAAAGTGTTGCGTTTATATTTTTGTTGAGTATATATATATATATATATATATATATATATATATATATATATAAACTGTGCAGAGGTTTTAGCCATCCCAGAGTTATGATAAAAGTAGAATTTGATGCCTCTCCCCCACCCCAGTTTTAAATTGACAAGTCAATACAAAATCACTTCCAACAAAAATGATTATGTGAGCTACATTTTTTTATTTCATAAAAATGCAAATGATCATGCAGTAACAAAGTGAATGTAAAATATAATTACTCATACCTTAAGTTGCATTTTTCTTAAAATACGTTTTGGGTTTGCCACTTATACACTGAAAGATCACAGGTAAATAGAACCCAAGTTTCATATTGATTATTATTCAAATTGAAATTCATTTCACCTTTCATTTGTTTCTGAGTATTTATAGTCTAGCAGATATGTGAAATCCAGCAAAGAATTGCGGGTTTTTACAAAGAAGCATGAAATTTGGTACATGCCTACACCATGGCCTTAATTAACTTTTCAGCTATGGAGCCACAGAGAATTAGGCCTCTGTATGCTCTGGCAGGCATTTTTCAAAATGGCGGCTAATAAGCATAGGCAATAATAATAAAATAGAACTTATAATGCAATGAGAGACTTTTCTGGTTGCTATCTAACCTTAGATTACTTCCTTATGATGCAAAGACTATTGTGGGTCCATCATATGCCTGGCTGTGTCCAAAATATATGCTGCCTCAGCAAAATGTCACAATTTACTGCCAGCGAGGTGAAGCAGGAGGAATGTTTGACACATCTGGTGCTTAGGATAAGGATATTGGTAAGAACATCTGGTCACTTACATTATGCAAATTAATAATCCAAATAATACCTTGTTTTTTGCAGGTTTCCTCTAACCATCCCCATGTATAGCTGTATAGTGTAGTCTGGTGTTGGTGCTTAATTGGTGGTGGTACATGTCCACAGACAGCCATGTCCAAAACCAAGGTGTGTAAGTTTGTTGATCCACAGCAGGCTGGTCCCTCTCAGAAGACACTGCCTGTAACTGACTGGACATTGTGCTGTCTTTGCAAAGCAGTAACTTGAGAAACAATGCAGTGCCCAGCTGAAAGCAAATGAACTGATGTTCGTGTTGGTCAACGGTATGCTACTATGTTAAAAAACCTCATACGTTTTGATGAACTGCAAGCTATGCCCATGCCAATTAACCTTAGCTGCCTTGATGATGGTGAAGGCATAGAAGTTACCATGTTGAAACACATGGCCAGGTGGCACAAATCCTGCCAAGCAAAATTCAACAGTTCAAGGCTTGAGCGAGCAGAAAGGAGATATTCTGAGAATACCAGTAAATCTAGTTCAGGTGCTTCCAAGAAGTTCACCTGGGAAACTGCAAAACATGAAGCAGTGACAAAAGATCTCTGTTTCTTCTGTGGGAAGGATGACAAAGAAGACACACGCCATAAGGCAGCCACTTTTGGTCTCAATGAGAAGGTTAGAAAATGTGCCAAAGAACTTCAAGACCAGGGACTTCTTGCCAAACTCAGTGCTGGGGACTTGATAGCACAAGATGCAAAATACCACCTGCATTGTTTAGCAGAACTTTACAACAAAGCTACAGCCACACAGGCAGCAAGGAAAGGACAACATTATAGAACTGACAACATAAGTAAAGGCATTGCTCTTGCAGAGTTGCTGGCATACATCAATGAAGCGAGGATGGATGAAGATGTAGCTCCAGTGTTCAAGCTTGCAGACCCTGTTAAACTGTATTCTGCACGGCTTCAGCAGCTTGAAGCTGAAGCCGTACATGATAAATGCATGAAACTAATTCATGCATTTATTTCCTCTAGGCTGGACTATTGTAATTCATTATTATCAGGTTGTCCTAAATGTTCCCTGAAAAGCCTTCAGTTAATTCAAAATGCTGCAGCTAGAGTGCTGACAGGGACTAGAAGAAGAGAGCATATCTCACCCATATTGGCCTCTCTTCATTGGCTTCCTGTTAATTCTAGAATAGAATTTAAAATTGTTCTTTTTACTTATAAGGTTTTGAATAATCAGGTCCCATCTTATCTTAGGGACCTCATAGTACCATATCACCCCAATAGAGCGATTCGCTCTCAGACTGCAGGCTTACTTGTAGTTCCTAGGGTTTGTAAGAGTAGAATGTGAGGCAGAGCCTTCAGCTTTCAGGCTCCTCTCCTGTGGAACCAGCTCCCAATTCAGATCAAGGAGACAGACACCCTCTCTACTTTTAAGATTAGCCTTAAAACTTTCCTTTTGCTAAAGCTTATAGTTAGGGCTGGATCAGGTGACCCTGAACCATCCCTTAGTTATGCTGCTATAGACTTAGACTGCTGGGGGGTTCCCATGATGCACTGAGTGTTTCTTTCTCTTTTTGCTCTGTATGCACCACTCTACATTTAATCATTAGTAATTGATCTCTGCTCCCCTCCACAGCATGTCTTTTGCCTGGTTATCTCCCTCAGCCCCAACCAGTCCCAGCAGAAGACTGCCCCTCCCTGAGCCTGGTTCTACTGGAGGTTTCTTCCTGTTAAAAGGGAGTTTTTCCTTCCCACTGTTGCCAAGTGCTTGCTCACAGGGGGTCGTTTTGACCGTTGGGGTTTTTCCATAATTATTGTATGGCCTTGCCTAAAGCACCTTGGGGCAACTGTTTGTTGTGATTTGGCGCTATATAAATAAAATTGATTTGATTTGATTTGGCGTTCAGCAAGATACCCGTCCACACAGCACTGAACTTAAAAATCGCATTCTTGACCACTTCCCAGATCTGAAAGCCCACAAAGAAGGACGTGACATACTATTGGCCTTTGACAAAGACCTGGGAGCTGCTGTGCGTAAGCTCTGCAAGGAAGATTTTGATGATGAAGCCATCTGCCTGGCACAATCAGCTAAGATTGTGCGGCGAGCCATGTTCCAGCTGCAGGCAGGATTCACAGGCTCCTTTGATAAGGCATGTCAGGTCAATTCTGTACCGCAGTCACTGCTGGCAATCATAGGAATGATCCTTGATGGTCCCAACATCCAGTCCCAGTCACAATCAAGCAGTGGTGCACATCAAGCATCCCTCAGTGTTGCACAGCTTCTGCAGTACAACAGCTCTGCTCGACGACGGGCTGAGAGTACTGGTGTCTGCCACAACAAAGCAAGAGAAACACCACTGCCTATCTATGTTGGCCTCACTGTTCATGCCAGAACACGGAAGCGTGACCTGATGGAGACACTGTTTAACCTTGGGTTATCCATCTCCTATGACCGAGTGATGGCAATCTCCACAGCAATGGGTAACAGAGTGTGTGAGCAGTACCATCGAGACCAGTATGTGTGTCCTCCCAATCTTCGCCAGGGGCTATTCACAACAGCAGCCCTGGATAACATAGACCACAATCCCAGCTCTATGACTGCAACAGATTCCTTCCATGGCACAGGAATCTCTTTGTTCCAGTACCCCACTCTACAGAATCCTGAAACTGATCGCAGGGAACATTGCATCCTTGAAGAGACAGCATTTACCAAGACACTGTTTACCAATGTTGATAAAACGGTTGCAATGTACTTTACAAACAGACAAAAACCTTTAAATCAACCAGACATCCAAATAAATGGGAAAAAAAAAAACGTAAATAATTTTACCTACTTGGGCGTTACCCTTGACCCAACTTTGACTTTTAAAAATCATGTCAAGAAATTGTGTAATTATTTAAAATTTAATCTGGCAAATTTTAGGTACATTTGAGGATCTCTTACTACTGAGGCATCTCATATGTATTTAAATTCTATGATTCTCTCACGCCTTCTGTATTGCATGACTAGTTGGTCGCAGGCCAGTAAATCAGTCCTAAAGCCACTTGAATCAATGTTCAAAAGGGCAATAAAAATTCATGATAGGAAATCTAGACAATATCATCATTGTCTTATTCTTTCTAAGTATGATTTTTTTTTATTTTGACAATCTAATAATACATGCAAATATCTGTCCACTCTTTAAAATCATCTACGATATGGCTGCTCCTCCCCTAAGAAGGTTTGTCACATTGTGCTCAGAAAGAACAACTCGAGCTACAAGGGCGACCTCTAGAGGAGAGTGCAGCATTGCTAAATGTAGGACCTCTTTTGCCAAATCTGCCTTTTCTGATGTTGCCTCTAGTCAGTGGAATATCTTACCAAACGACATAATGAAATGTACAACTTTTCCAATGTTTGCACAGCTGACAAAGAAATGGCTTTTATCAAAGCAAGTTTGTACCCACCACTGATGAATGCATGTGTATGAGTGTGTGCACGTGAGAGCACAGAGTGCAGGCGTCTGAAAAATATGATTTGTATATATGATGTAAGCATGAGAATATAGTGTGAAGATGTTTGAAAAGTGTGACTATGTGTATGTGTGTACGTATATATATATATATATATATATATATATATATATATATATATACACACGAGGGCTGTCCATAAAGTATAGGTCCTTTTAATTTTTTTCAAAAACTATATGGATTTCATTCATATGTTTTTACGTCAGACATGCTTGAACCCTCGTGCGCATGCGTGAGTTTTTCCACGCCTGTCAGTGACGTCATTCGCCTGTGAGCACTCCTTGTGGGAGGAGTCGTCCAGCCCCTCATCGGAATTCCTTTGTCTGAGAAGTTGCTGAGAGACTGGCACTTTGTTTGATCAAACTTTTTTCTAAACCTGTGAGACACATCAAAGTGGACATGGTTCGAAAAATTAAGCTGGTTTTCAGTGAAAATTTTAACGGCTGATGAGAGATTTTGAGGTGATACTGTCGCTTTAAGGACTTCCCACAGTGCGAGACGTCGCACAGCGCTCTCAGGCGGCGTCGTCAGCCTGTTTCAAGCTTAAAACCTCCACATTTCAGGCTCTATTGATCCAGGACGTCGTGAGAGAACAGAGAAGTTTCAGAAGGAGTCGGTTTCAGCATTTTATCCGGATATTCCACTGTTAAAAGAGATTTTTTTAATGAAAGACGTGCGGACGGGTCCGCGCGTCGGGACGCAGCTGGCGCGGAGCGGCGGCACAGGAAAAACACCTCCGTGTTGATAGCCATTTGTAAAATCCAGGCGGCTTTTGATGGCTTTCAGTGGAGTCTTTCATTAAAAAAATCTCCTTTAACAGTGGAATATCCGGATAAAATGCTGAAACCGACTTCTTCTGAAACTTCCTTAAAGTCCTTAAAGCGACAGTATCACCTCAAAATCTCTCATCAGCCGTTAAAATTTTCACTGAAAACCAGCTTAATTTTTCGAACCATGTCCACTTCGATGTGTCTCACAGGTTTAGAAAAAATTTTGATCAAACAAAGCGCCAGTCTCTCAGCAACTTCTCAGACAAAGGAATTCCGACGAGGGGCTGGACGACTCCTCCCACAAGGAGTGCTCACAGGCGAATGACGTCACCGACAGGCGTGGAAAAATTCACGCATGCGCACAAGGGTTCAAGCATGTCTGACGTAAAAACATGAATGAAATCCATATAGTTTTTGAAAAAAAAAAAAAGGACCTATACTTTATGGACAGACCTCGTATATTTGTATGTATATATATGTGTATATATGTGTGTGTATATATGTGTGTGTGTGTGTGTGTGTATGTGTGTATATATATGTAAATAAGATGAGTATATGTCTTTGAATTGATAAAATGTTGAAAGTTTTTATGAATGGTATACTTGAGGGGTAAGGTATTATATGTTTACAGTATCAACAGTCTTTGTGCTAAATGGATTTTCTTCTCATTTACAAACGCTGTTATTTATAGTTAGACATCAACCTGTCCAGGGACTACAGGTGGAAATTAGTATTTTTGCTATAACCTGGCACAATGCTTCTTTCCTGTTTTTTAGGTCAATGTATTATTGTGCACTGTCCCTGATAAATAAAATCATACCATACCATACCATACCATACACTGGCTCAGCTGCCTGAGTCCTACACCAATGTACACCCACTGGAATTAAGGAGCAAGGATGCTTTATACACTTTATGTTCATGGTGTAGCATCAAAGGGTGTTATTTGGATGATTTGGATTGTGTAATTAATAATGACTGGTTCATCATAAAAGAAATTTTCTTATCTCAATGCCCTTTTGGCAGCCATTTTGGAAAATGGCTGCCAAAGCTGACACAGGCTTTATTTCAAGTGGCTCCATAGCTATTTCCTTTATTTGTCCCATGGTCTAGACGTGCCAAATTTTATGCTTCTATTTACAAACCAACAGTTTTTTCACCTATCTGCCTGACTATTATCATGTTTTAATAATTTGTAATGCTTTTATGATTCATTAAATGTGCATAAACACTTGCACAGTTCTCTCTCTCTCTCTCTCTCTGTGTGTGTGTGAGAGAGATTAATTTTTTTTCTCAGATTCATGTGTTTTGAATGCTGGTCCAACAACTGAAAGGTGTCAAAACAATTCTCATTTTTCACCATTACCTGTAATTTAATACGCCACACTCTTTAATCTGTCTTTAAAACAAGACAGAGTAATCAATAATTTCAAAAAATAAGAACAACCCAAATTCTGTTGTCTTAGAAACTCAATGAAGTTTCCCTCCCACAAACACAACTATTCAGACAGATTCATTAGTAACCGTGTTGCGAAGTCTGTACTGTCAAATGAAACTCATCAAAATGTAAAATGATGCTCACAAGCACCACACAGCACTAACAACGTTTGGGACTTCTGTCTCATGTGTAAAGGTGCTGAAAAAAAAAGAAAAAAGATGTGTCACAATGAATCAATTTTTGGTTTGAGAGCCATTGACTCTATGGGAAAAAAAAGAATATTGTTAATGCAGTGATCTTTGTTTGATCTTTGTTTATCTTCCATCTCAGTCGACTAATGACTAAAGCTGGAGTTACTGCTTAAAACTGTATTTGCTTTTTATTTATTTGCTTTCTAAAATGCAAAATGATCAGGGAAGGATTTTTAGGCTGAAAAACCCAGAGAAGGGTCTCAATTGCCTCTCATAATCACAAGACATAATTAGCAAAAGTAATTAAAGGGAACAGGAGTGCCAACAGGCCATGATGGAAAAAGCTGGAATTGCCCAAAGGGCCATGTCACCAATGGTGGCAGCCGCAGAAGGTGGGGAGAGGACGTGCGAAAAGCCATGCCACCAATGGTTGCATGAGTGGAAATTGCAGAGAGGGTCCCCTAAGGCCTCCCCCAAGAACATTTTATAAAATAGGAGGTTCTAGGAGTAAAATCTTGCTGACACTGACAAAACGCTGGCAAAAAGGTCAATTTTGATTGGAGTTTGTGGCGTTATGAAACAATAATATCAAAAAATATCATGAACAGTGATGTGAGTGGCCCTTAAAAAAAAAACAAAACAAAACAAAAAAAAAAAACTTTTTTCATGATGTCGAGGCTGCAGCCCCCAGTGGGGGGTCGGGGGAGACCTCCTACTGGGTACTGACACCCCACTGGTTCCTGCAGCCCCAGTGGGGATTAAGACCCAGTCGGGGAGTCTGAGGGACCTTCCTCAGAAATTTTGGAGACATTACATGCAATTTGGTGCAATTAATAAACTAAATGAGAGATATTTATCAGTCACATTTTCTTGCTCATTTTAGTCACAAAAGCGGCATTTTCTCATACTGGCAAGATGACAGAAATATAATACAGTCCTGTCGCATGGATGCCAATTGACAACAAATTCCAACAAAAACATGATATACAGTGCATCCAAAAAGTATTCACAGCCATTCACTTTTTCCACATTTTATGTTACAGCCTTATTCCAAATGGAAAACATTATTTTTTTCCTCAAAATTCTACACACAATACCACACAATGACAATGTGAAAAAAAATATTTATTTATTTATTGATTTTAAGATTTTTTGAAAGTTTTGCAGTTGACAGTGTATGTTAGAGCACAAGCATGAAGTCAAAGGAATTGTCTGTAGACCACCGAGTCAGGATTGTCTCGAGACGCAAATCTCGGGATGGGTACAGAAACATTTCTGCTGCTTTGAAGATCCCAGTGAGCACAGTGGCCTCCATCATCTGTAAATGGAAGAAGTTCAGGTGCACCAGGACTATTCCTAGAACTGCCCCCCCCCCCCCCCCCACACCCCCCGTCTAAACTGAATGATCAGGGGAGAAGAGCCTTAGTCAGGGTGGTGACCAAGAACCCGAAAGTCACTCTGTCAGAGCTCCAGCATTCCTCTGTGGAGAGAGGAGAACCTTCCAGAAGGACAGCCATCTCTGCAACAATCCACCAATCAGGCCTGTATGGTAGAGTGGCCAGACAGAAGCCACTCCTTAGTAAAAGGCACATGGCAGCCTGCCTGGAGTTTGCCAAAAGACACCTGAAAGACTCTAAATTCCAGGTCTTTAGTCAAGCTTAGGGCTAATGGCCGGTGATCACTTAGTATTTCTTGTTTTTCTTGTTGCTTAATGCTGACAAATTATACTGTATTTGTTGTCTTTCTGATGCCTGATTCTATTTCTTCTCTCTGTTGAGGTGCAGCTCCATCCAGAGATGGGTGTGGTGTCTGTTCTGTAAACCCTCCTGTCCTGTGCACCAGCAACATTTCCTGTATATTTGTTTTGTTTTGAATTGTTTTGTAAATTGTGTCCGTAGGATGGCCCAAGCAGAGGGTCACCCCTTTGAGTCTGGTCTGCTTGAGGTTTCTTCCTCAAATCATCAGAGGGAGTTTTTCCTTACCACTGTCACCTGTGTCTTTGCTCTGGGGGTTGGTAAAGTTATGCCACGTTCACACCGGACGCCACGCAAGCGACAGCAGCAACAGGTTGCCATGTAATCCCTATGGACGGACGTGTTGTGGAGCCAAAAAAGACCAAGCCACGCAATGTGAAGAGATGGATGTGAATAAAGCAATGCAAATAAAGCGATTCTGAGTGATTGGCGCGTTTGTGGCGCGATATCACGTTGCATCACGTCGCATCGCACTCTTCCCCAAGTTGAAAAATCTGAACTTTTTTGTCTTGTCACGCCACGATAACCTGGCGGCCAGCCTGTAAGCAGGACTTATGTCCCTTTTGTCCTTGATTTAACACAATTATGACAGAGTTTGAGGGGAGAGCAAGGAACGGCAGCAGCAGCCACTGTTTTTTCCCTTTTGTTCACATGCGCGAGCGCGAATGAAGCGTCCGTGAAGATAATTTTATTAACTACACAGATGTATAATAGAGCAAATGGTGACTGGCTTATAACACAATTATGACAGAGTTGAAGAGGAGAGTGAGGAACTGCAGCAGCAGCAGCCAGTTTTTTTTTTTTTTTTTTTATTGTTCACATGTGTGCACGTGAACAGGACAGGAGGTCCTCAAACTGGGTCCTGGAGAGGCGGAAGTACCGCTGAAAGCAGCCGTCATCCAGACACAGCTCCTGCAGCAAATGATGAAACTCAACGTCCCATGAGGATGTTGTGAACCCAGGGACGGCGCCACTGGCGAGGTTTGTCAGCTTTCCACAATAGAGCATAGCAACTTGCTCCGGGTGATCAATGTCCGTCATGTTGACTTGACGGTGAGCAGAATGGAAGCTCCTCCTATTTAATGACGCATTGGGGCGATGGTGGCACGTCCATCGCCAGGCAAGGGATGCAAATTTGTGGCTTCATGTGGCGTCCGGTATGAACGCGGCATTAGACCATACTTGTGTGAAGCGCCTTGTGGCAACTTTGCTGTAATGTAGTGCTCACTAACTCACTCATCTTCAACTGTTTAGTCCAATTAAGGGCCGCGGTGGACTGGGGCCGTCACAGACCGTGAGGCAGGGTACACTCTGGACAGGACGCCAGTCTGTCACAAGGCCACATATACTGGAGACAGACAAACACAGTCACAACCACATGCACACCTACGGACAATTTAAAGCTTTCCAATCCACCTAACCTGCATCTCTTTGGATGTGGGAGGAAGCCGGAGCACCAGGAGAGAACCCAGGCAAACACGAAGAAACACGCACAACTCCACACAGAAAGGCCAGGTGTGAATAGTACCCATGACCTTCTCACTGTGAGGCAACAGTGCTAACTACTAGGGATGGGTATTGATAAGATTTATTGATATCGATAACATTATCGATTCCGCATATCGATCCGATTCCTTATGGATACCCTTATTGATACCTCCTGTGAATTTTCTGTGTACTAAAAGTAGGCTTTACAGGTTTTCTATGTCAACAACATTTTATTGAGTCTGAAAGTAAATAAATATGAACTCTGTCACTGGATCCTTAAACTCTGGACATAATAAACTCTACATGGTGGATCCTTGATCTCTGGACATAAATAGAAATAAACAAAATCTGTAGTTTTTATCAAAAGCATTTCCTTTCGAACATTATTGGCATGAATGTCGTTCCATACATCTCAGCTGAGCTCTTACAGCTGCTGTGCTGCATGTCAGGATATAATTCATGAAGAATACAGGACGTCTCATTCTGGGAGGAAAAAAAAATGTTTTAGTCTATTGTAGTTTATTGTCTGTATTACAGCATTTGGAAAGAGGTGTCATTTTATTTAAAGCGGCAATTCGCTTTAAAGTTATTAATTCCAACTGGACTCTGTCTCGGCAGAGAGTCACACAGCATTTGGAGTTGTACCAAGGCAACGGAGGACAATTCTCATTTCTTGACTGCAACAAGACAAGAATCCCAGTTAGTCACTTTAATCTACACAAAAGTGACTCACGATATTTTAATGGCTTTGAGAGGGTTTAAGAAGCGACTTGCCGCTACTGAAGGAGCAGCGAATCATAGAACCAATGAGCCAGCAGAGCGAAGCATTGGTTTATTGGTTCACGCTTCAAACTGGAGTTGAGGTGCAGAAACAGTTGATTACAGAGCCGCTGTAGGGTCTGTAATCAACATAGAGAAATGAACATTTTCCAGACAAACACCCTCAAAAACAATGGCTGCTCTGAAGGACCGATAAGGAATCGTTAAGCAAAAAGACTATTGATATCGGTGGATCAAATCATTTCTTAACGATACCCGAATAGAACCGGTTCTCGATACCCAACCCTGCTAACCACTAAGCCACCATGCTGTGATTTTGAGCTATATGAATGAAAATAAACTGAAATTGAAATGTACATGAGATTTCTTAGTTTTTTATTTTCATAAATTTGCAAAAAAAACCAAAACAAAACTATGGGGCCGAGTGTGAGGCGTCCGGGATGAAGATCAGCACCTCCAAATCCGAGGCCATGGTTCTCGACCGGAAAAAGGTGCTTTGCCCTCTTCAGGTCAGTGAAGTGTCCTTGCCTCAAGTGGAGGAGTTTAAGTATCTCGGGGTCTTGTTCACGAGTGAGGGATGGATGGAGCGTGAGATCGATAGACGGATCGGTGCAGCGTCTGCAGTGATGCGGTCGCTGTATCGGACAGTCGTGGTGAAGAGAGAGCTGAGTAGGGGGGCAGAGCTCTTGATTTACCGATCGATCTACGTTCCGATCCTCACCTATGGTCATGAGATTTGGCTCATGACCGAAAGAATCGAGATTGCGGGTACAAGCGGCCGAGATGCGTTTCCTCCGCAGGGGTGGCTGGGTGCATCCCTTGAGATATGGGTGAGGAGCTCGGTCACTCGGCAAGGAGCTCGGAGTCGAGCCGCTGCTCCTCCACGTCGAAAGGAGTCAGTTGAGGTGGCTCGGACATCTTTTCGGATGCCCCCTGGACGCCTCGCTGGAGAGGTGTTCCGGGCACGTCCCATTGGGAGGAGGCCCCAGGGAAGACCCAGGACACGCTGGAAAGACTACATCTCTCGGCTGGCTTGGGAACGCCTTGGGGTTCCCCCGGAGGAGCTGGGGGAGGTGTGTGCGGATCGGGAGGTCTGGGCGGCTTTGCTTGAGCTGCTGCCCCCGCAACCCGACTCCGGATAAAGCGAAAGAAATGGATGGATGGATGGAACTATGGGGTGTTATAAGTAGAATTTACAGGGAAAAATGAATTTACTCAATTTTGGAATAGGCTATAACAACAAAATGTGGAAAAAAGTGAAGCACTGTGAAAACTATCGGAAGCACTGTGATAAGGTCAAAGACTTACTGGAAGTGTTGGCTTTTCCGAACAGAACAGAAAAATCTATAACACCATGTCTCATTGGCTGCTGTGTGGATGAGCAGTGGCACGTTAAATTTATCCTTCAATGTTAGAACGGGACATCAAAACAACCGTGGCATCTCATCAGACGCATTTCCGAATGATTTTACAAATATGAACATCATGAAATCAGACCACAGACTAAGTGCAATGCACAAAAAATAAATAAAAATAACCAGGAAACATTTGCCACAGAAATAAAAGCCAAGATTTCAAATTTGGATTCCAAATTCCTGGAAAACTACCATCACTACATGAAGGTTGCTTATATATCCTGCTTCTGTTACAGATTTGCTATTATTTAATCACTGATTGCAAATAGACATTGATTTAGGCAGATTTTTTATTTGACTACAGGTCACTTTCTCAGAGTTCATATTGTTTTTGGCAAATGCATGTGTTGCTTGATCGCTCAACCAAGTGGTGCATTGGTTGGCCAAGAACAAACAGACAGAAAAACATTTTCTAGTAGGAATGCCATTGAAATAAACTAGCCATGTCATATGCTACACTGAAATAAGGGAAATATCTAATAATGTGCAAATTCCATTGTCACTCACTCATCATCACTTACTTATTTTTATATTTCTTTAGAGCCCGATCGATATGGATTTTTTTTGAGGCCGATGCTGATAACGATATTTGGATGAAAAAAAAATGCCGATAATCAACAAATCGGCTGATTTGCCGATAGCTGATGAATCAGCCGATATTTTTTTAAAATGAATAAATGTTCTTTTTTGGACCCTTAACAAAAAGGCATGAGCTAAAAGCTGAAGCTTTGTCCTCATATTGATTACCTTTATAACAGAGAAGAATTTGCAAGTTCAAAAATGCAATCAAGAATTAAACCTTTGTGAAATTAGCAAATACAATCCTTAAAAAGAGTTGTGAAATACATCTGATCTTGTACCTCTTGTTGTTGCAACTTAGATATAGGTTCAGGATAAGGATATAGATCCTTATAAACTTACTTGTATGCTTTTGTCAGCCGATCAGTGCAGTGTGATGCGAACTACGGGGGCCGGTGATGAACACATTTAAGCAGGGGTGTAAGCAGCTCTCAGTTGAATGGAGTCAGAGCTCCATCTACTGGACAAACGGTGCAAGGACATTTTACATTGCTGACACAAACACTATTTCAGTAACTGTTCTGTTTATGAGAAATTATCGGCGTTCTATCGGCAAAATTTCGGCCAATAGTGAGTACATTGAAAAGGGCTTATATCGGCCAATAATATCGGCCGGCTGATATATCGGTCGGGCTCTAATTCTTTGCTAGTACATACTTTTTTTTAACTTAAACGCTTTGTAAATAACTTTTTTATTCTGTTAAATTTTATGTTTTCTTTTCTTCCCTAGACCTTGTAATTCTGCATGTCATTTATTCATAAGTTTTTATATAATGGCTGAGTGGATCCTTGTCATTTGATTGGTGCTTTGTATGTCACATGTTTAGAAGATCTTCACTTAGCCTGGAAAAAGAGTTTGTTGCTCTATAAAAAAGCCCTCCGTAAAGCTAGGACATCTTTCTACTCATCACTAATTGAAGAAAATAAGAATAACCTCAGGTTTCTTTTCAGCACTGTAGCCAGGCTGACAAAGAGTCAGAGCTCTATTGAGCTGAGTATTCCATTAACTTTAACTAGTAATGACTTCATGACTTTCTTTGCTAACAAAATTTTGACTATTAGAGAAAAAATTACTCATAACCATCCCAAAGATGTATCGTTATCTTTGGCTGCTTTCAGTGATGCCGGTATTTGGTTAGACTCTTTCTCTCCGATTGTTCTGTCTGAGTTATTTTCATTAGTTACTTCATCCAAACCATCAACATGTTTATTAGACCCCATTCCTGCCAGGCTGCTCAAGGAGTCCTACCATTATTTAATGCTTCAATCTTAAATATGATCAATCTATCTTTGTTAGTTGGTTATGTACCACAGGCCTTTAAGGTGGCAGTAATTAAACCATTACTTAAAAAGACATCACTTGACCCAGCTATCTTAGCTAATTATAGGCCAATCTCCAACCTTCCTTTTCTCTCAAAGATTCTTGAGAGGGTAGTTGTAAAACAGCTAACTGATCACCTGCAGAGGAATGGTCTATTTGAAGAGTTTCAGTCAGGTTTTTAGAATTCATCATAGTACAGAAACAGCATTAGTGAGGTTACAAATGATCTTCTTATGGCTTCGGACAGTGGACTTATCTCTGTGCTTGTTCTGTTGGACCTCAGTGGCTGCTTTGATACTGTTGACCATAAAATTTTATTACAGAGATTAGAGCATGTCATAGGTATTAAAGGCACTGCGCTGCGGTGGTTTGCATCATATTTGTCTAATAGATTACAGTTTGTTCATGTAAATGGGGAATCTTCTTCACAGACTAAAGTTAATTATGGAGTTCCACAAGGTCTGTGCTAGGACCAATTTATTCACTTTATACATGCTTCCCTTAGGCAGTATTATTAGACGGTATTGCTTAAATTTTCATTGTTACGCAGATGATACCCAGCTTTATCTATCCATGAAGCCAGAGGATACACACCAATTAGCTAAACTGCAGGATTGTCTTACAGACATAAAGACATGGATGACCTCTATTTCCTGCTTTAACTCAGATAAAACTGAAGTTATTGTACTTGGCCCCACAAATCTTAGAAGCATGGTGTCTAACCAGATCGTTACTCTGGATGGCATTTCCCTGATCTCTAGTAATACTGTGAGAAATCTTGGAGTCATTTTTGATCAGGATATGTCATTCAAAGGCGCATATTAAAACAAATATGTAGGACTGCCTTTTTGCATTTACGCAATATCTCTAAAATCAGAAAGGTCTTGTCTCAGAGTGATGCTGAAAAATTAATTCATGCATTTATTTCCTCTAGGCTGGACTATTGTAATTCATTATTATCAGGTTGTCCTAAAAGTTCCCTAAAAAGCCTTCAGTTGGTTCAGAATGCTGCAGCTAGTGTACTGACGGGGACTAGCAGGAGAGAGCATATCTCACCCGTGTTGGCCTCTCTTCATTGGCTTCCTGTTAATTCTAGAATAGAATTTAAAATTCTTCTTCTTACTTATAAGGTTTTGAATAATCAGGTCCCATCTTATCTTAGGGACCTCGTAGTACCATATTACCCCATTAGAGCGCTTCGCTCTCAGACTGCGGGCTTACTTGTAGTTCCTAGGGTTTGTAAGAGTAGAATGGGAGGCAGAGCCTTCAGCTTTCAGGCTCCTCTCCTGTGGAACCAGCTCCAAATTCAGATCAGGGAGACAGATACCCTCTCTACTTTTAAGATTAGGCTTAAAACTTTCCTTTTCGCTAAGGCTTATAGTTAGGGCTGGATCGGGTGACCCTGGACCATCCCTTGGTTATGCTGCTTTAGACGTAGATTGTGGGGGGTTCCCATGATGCACTGTTTCTTTCTCTTTTTGCTCCGTATGCATCACTCTGTATTTAATCATTAGTGATCGATCTCTGCCCCCCTTCACGGCATGTCTTTTTCCTGGTTTTTTCCCTCAGCCCCAACCAGTCTCAGCAGAAGACTGCCCCTCCCTGAGCCTGGTTCTGCTGGAGGTTTCTTCCTGTTAAAAGGGAGTTTTTCCTTCCCACTGTGGCCAAGTGCTTGCTCATAGGGGGTCGTTTTGACCATTGGGGTTTTTCATAATTATTGTATGGCCTTGCCTTACAATATGGAGCGCCTTGGGGCAACTGTTTGTTGTGATTTGGCGTTATATAAGAAAAAAGTTGATTGATTGATTGACATGTCATGGATTAATTCGTCCCATTTGTGTTGCATTGCATTTAGAGTACAGTTTGGTCCCATTTAGAGTGCAAATTTGGTTCCATACGTTTGGTGCCAATGCACTCTGCACACGTCTGCACACACGCACGCACTCACACACGCACACACACACATGCGCACACTCACACACACACACATGCGCACACTCACACACACACACGCACACACAAAACAAATCCACTACGCTGTCTGGAAACTGTTAGCAGGAAGAAAGAATGAAAAGCTGTACTAATTTCTGATGTGATTTGGTTTTTTTTCACTGCACTGAAGATGTACACAGTCTTGTTTTGGTAGGACGCGCACACACAAGCGCCGACCCAGTTGCGTGTGTGTGCGCACATAGGAAAACGACTGACGAAACATGATTTGATTGAGCTTACTGACGCTGCTAATTTTTGTAACACACACACACACAAAATCCACTCTGCTGTAATCCGTCTGGATGCATGAAGAGCTGTTCAGATAAAAAGCTGATGTGATTTTTGGCTGGACTGAGGAACTACACAAACTTTTTTTTTCTTTTTTTATGGAAGTCTGAAGTCAGTGCACAGCATCACTGGACTACATGTCACAATTTGGACTTTAGTAGCAGTGGAACACCAAATTTAAGTCCTTTTTCTATTGTTTATAAATGAATAAAATATCAAATGACAAGGATCTATTTTAGCTGTTATAAAAAACAAATAATGAATGTTTTGCATTATTTCAATGCAACAAATATTTAATTCGGTGAAAGCTGGAACAAACAAGCTGAAACATACACCTTTTTTGTGGGTGTGTCCTTTCCAGATTCAGATTCAGAGTCTTTATTGTCATTGAAACAAGTGCAATGAAAAGTAAGGTCCAAGCCTTTTCAGTGCAAATATTATACAAACAATGAATGCTTATGAGTTCAATGGTACGAATATTTCATGAGGTGAAAGTTGGAACATTCAACGAGGCAAAGCCGAGTTGAATGGTATGTTCCAGCAATAAAGACAATAAAGACTCTGAATCTGAAAAAGAGTCCAAAAAAGGTCCAATCAGGACTCCTGTGACATATAGTGGACTGTTTACCAATATAAACAAAACACATGGTTTGTCTAAAAGCTGTGCCGAGTGCCGAGAGTCTCCTTTGCAAACGTGTATCTTTACCACATTCCTTTACCAAATTCCTTAGGTCATTTTGAATATTTGGTCATGTCCTTTGGTCTCACCAACACTCCCATCACCTTCCAGGCCCTGGTTAATGAAGTTTTATGGAATTTTCTCAACCACTTCGTGTTTGTTTACTTAGATGACATTTTGATTTTCTCTAAAGTTCTCACTGAACACATTCAACAAATCAGTGCAGAATCAGACTGGCCCACTCCATCCAACGTAAAACAGATCCAGCAATTTCTTAGGTTTGCCCATTTTTATTGCAGATTCATTCACAATTTCAGTCAGGTCGTAGCTCCACTCCATAAACTCACATCCTCCAAGATACCATTTCATTGTTCCTCCACAGCTGAACATGCTTTTCCGACACTTAAAATACCAGTTCATCATAGCACCCAACCTCACACAACATGATCTGGACTGTCAGTTCACTGTGGACGTCAATGCCTCTGACATCAGAATTGGGGCCATCCTATCTCAGAGGGCTGAGGGTGATGAACATCTGCACCTCTGTGCTTTATTTTCCAACTGTTTGACTCCTGCTGTGCAAAATTATGATGTGGGTCAGGGAAATCCTGGCTGTGAAGGAGACGCTGGAGGAATAGAGACACTGGCTTGAAGGTACATCCGTTCCCCCCTTTATTGTTTGGACCAATATAAAAACATGGCTTACATACAGTCCGCTAAATGGCTTAATTCCATTCAGGCCAGGTGGTAACTATTTTTTTGGGATGGTTCAGTGGTCCAACTACATGGTTCACCTACACACCTGGATCTAAGAATACCAAACCAGATGCTCTCTCACGTCAGTTTTCTCCTCAGACTCACAGTCCCAAAATGGAAACTATCCTCCCTGATCCGGTGGTCAATGTCCCTCACCTGGGACATTGAAGGAGCTGTCTGGGAGGCCCAGAAGAAAAATCTTGATCCTGGAGAAGGACCTGCTGGGCGGCTGTTCGTGCCACCTTCTGCTCGGGCCACTGTGCTACAGTTCATTCACAAATTCAAGTTCATTTGTCATCACGGTATTCAGAGAACCCTCCAACTAAATCAACAGCACCTCTGCTGGCCCTCAGTACAGACAGATGTGTGGGATTACATCAGGGCTTGCACCATATGTGCCAGGGGTAAGACACCTCACCAGCCACCATCCAGAATCCTTTATCCACTGCCTGTTCCTGGTCACCCCTGGTCGCACATCTGCCTGGATTTCATCACTGGACTTCCCACCTCCAAGGGCATGAACATAATCCTGACTGTACTGTACAGTTTCTCCAAAGTAGCATACTTGATGTCCCTGCCAAAGCTTCCATCTGCCCAGGAGATCGCGGCCCTCCTACGTAGTCTACCATGTGTTCTGGCTGCATGGCATCCCATTGGATATGGTCTTGGACTGAGGAACCCAGTTTACATTGCAGGTCTGGAAGAACTTCTGCTCAGCTCTAGGGGCCTCGATCAGTCTCTCGTCTGGCTTCCATCCACAGATCAACAGCCAGGTGGAACAGGCTAAACAGTAACTGGAATCCACCCTCAGGTGCATCATGTCCTCCTCAGGTGCACACCTGTCTTCCTGGAGCCTTCAGCTGCCGTGGGTGGAGTATGCACATAACCCACAGGTGAGCTCAGCAACAAGACTCTCACTTTTCCAATGCTCCTTGGGTGATCAACTTCCTTTAGTTCCTATTAAGCAATCAGACATTTCAGTGCTGTCTGTCCAGGTCCATCTGCGGTGGTGTCAATGGGTGTTGAGGACCGCCCATTCCCCTCTGTTCCGGACCACACACCATGCAGACCAGCACCGTAGGCCGGCCCACCAGGAGGTGTGGCTCTTGACTAAGGATGCTCCCCTCAATGCTGAAGCATGGAAACTGGTGCCACGGTATCTTGGGCACTGCATAATCAACCAGATCATCAACGCAGCTGCAGTCAAACTCAAGCTGCCATGGTCGCTGTGGATCCATCCTGTTTTCCATGTTTCTTGGCTGAAACCTGTCCATATCAGCATGCTGTGCCCTCTGGCTGATCCCCTCCTCCTGTCCGGCTCCTGGAAGTTCATCCAGCATGGACTGTGCGCCTGATCTTGGATGTGTGGTGCTGGGGTTTCCAGTATCTGGTGGACTGGGAGGGTTATGGATCTGAGGAGCACTCCTGGGTGTCGTAAGGCCTCATCCTGGACCCCTCCCTCCTCCGGGACTTCTATTGGGCCCACTTGGGCAGGCCTGGTAGGTCGCCTGGGAGCTCCCATTGGTGGGAGTACTGTTGTGCTGCCTTGGTGTCTGCTTTCTCCCCCTCCCTCCCCTGTGTTTCCAGGCGGCTGTATTGCGGAGCTAATCGGACTCACCTGTTCACAATCAATGTCACCTGTTATACAATCCAGTCATGCCTTGACACAATTACCAGAAACTCAGCTGTGCCTGCATGGTACCCTGACCTCTGATCTCCTCTGCTCTTTAGCACAGTTTTGCTCATTTTTGACTCTGTGTTGGCTCTGGTTTTTGACAATCTGTTTCTTTGTGTCTCCAACATTCCTGCTAAAAAATAAATGTATTTATTTCATCATCCTGCTTCCCTGCATTTTTGGGTCCTAACCTTGTTCTCTGGTCTAAATCATAACAGTACAGAGGACTGTGTGTTGAACTGAATCACTGTACGATGGAGACGTTACAGCCCTACTAATAAGTTCAAGACTTCTGCCATTAACTAGGTAAAGAAGAGAACTCCAGAAGAGCCAAAAGCATCACAAGTCTCCGTGTCAACATACGAGATGAAACTCATTCAAGCTGCACACCCGGAAGGCCTGCATACAAGCCCTGATTCAGATAGTTGTACTGCGATATTGATAGGCTTGCCACTGCAAAGCCATTTACAGCCTGAGAGCACAAAGACTGTTAGCTTGTCAAATGAAGTGCGCTCTATTAAAGGAAGTCTACAATATAAATGTACAAACTGTGCCGTTGTGACATTAGAGGAGTGTCCTGTCAGACACAGCCATACAACAAAGAACACAGATTCGCAGTGAAGCACGGATGGCCACTTTAAAAAAAGAACGTGTACGTTGTGTGAGGGTCACACTCCAGCGGGTCATACAATACTCACTCATAGTCGCTCACTCGCCCTCTCTCTCATTCAGAGTCTATAGAACCATCTCCTGTGCTTCAGGGCTTTTCAATGTAGTTATTCAAGCAGAACACAACTGTGTGCCTCCATCTGATAGAAGGTTAAGGACCTCTTCACTGCTAAAGACTGCCACACGGAGGTGAGGCCATGCTCACCTCGGGGATGAAATCTTTCTCTGGCCTCCTCCTTCTCGTTCACTCTTCCTTTTCTCCTGGCTCAGAGAAAAGAAAGGTTCAAAGGATAATGGCTGTCTTATCACTATGTAAAAAGGGAATGGGAACTCCAGCGAAGTGCCTGGCCTTTTGTGACAATGAAGAAAAGAGCAAAAGTCTATTCCACCACCGTACGTGCACCACAACAGTCTATAAACAAAAAGAGAAGACTGCAGGAAAGTGGTCACAGACTAGACTGAAATGAAATGACTGTCTCAAAAAATGTCATACAAGGATGAATGTACAAGAGATATGAACTGTTGAATAAAAGAAAATGAATGAATGTATTCAAAGATTTAAAATAGTTTTCTTGTTATTTACACAAAATATGATGTTTGATTAGGTTTTTGAGCCTAATAAGCAATGCATTTAACTCAGTGCACCACTAAAAGCAACTTTAGCCAAATTTTTTCCTGAAAAAAAAAAACAAAACAGCAACAAATGTAATTATACAAGCAGTAAACATTGTGTATGCTATTAAGAGCTGCAAAAATGATCTATACTGAGCTCTGAAAGGCAGGACTTTTAAGTTTGACCATTTCTCTCTGGTAATGTAGTTATCCAGCATTGATGTCTGCTCGTGGATTGGCGAAACTGATGGCAGGGATGCCAACCTTTTGTTGTGTGGGCCGCCAGAAGAGGAGGTACTGCTGGCCCACCACCAGAGGGCGCCCTGCCTGAAGTGCGGGCTTCAGGCACGAGAGGGCGCTGCCACCTCCAGGAACAAGCCGTGGTGACAGCTGTCACTCATCATCCATGACAGCTGTCACTAATCATCTACTCTCATCTGGCATAAAAGCAGGAAGACACCTCCACCACATTGCCGAGATATCTTCTACAAGAGGTAATATCCTCAGCCATTCGTGTTACAATATTATTTGTATATTGTGAGTGTTTGCAGGAGTACCAGTACCTCCGTCGGTGAAAGCTGTGAGAGCGCTGAAGGCACTCTTTTCCCCTGAGGAATCTACAGTACTCTGCAGTTATTGAGTGAGAGGTGGAGGTGGAATTCCCATCAGGATTGTTACTGGGTGTTCACACACCCACCCTTGACTGTCTTTGCTTTCTGCCAGCAGTACCAGATCCGACACGCCGTGACGGTGGCCACCTGGGGACTTAGGGACTTGGCGGCTCCAGTATTCCTCGGGTTAGGTGGCAGTGGAAATCGTGTGGTTCCGGTTCGTTTCCAGACGGGCGTCTCCTATCGTCGAGCCTGCCCACACGACACCTTTATTGATTGACTTGTGCACATTCTGTAATCTGCTGTGTTTGGTTGTGTCATTCACAACAGTAAAGTGTTATAATTTGACTCCTTCCATTGTCCGTTCATTTACGCCCCCTGTTGTGGGTCCGTGTCACTACACTTTCCCAACAGGATATCTCGGCAATGTGGTGGAGGTGTCTTCCTGCTTTTATGCCAGATGAGAGTAGATGATTAGTGACAGCTGTCATGGATGATGAGTGACAGCTGTCACCACGGCTTGTTCCTGGAGGCGGCAGCGCCCTCTCGTGCCTGAAGCCCGCACTTCAGGCAGGGCGCTTTCTGGTGGTGGGCCAGCAGTACCTCCTCTTCTGGCGGCCCACACAACAGGCCTGCTAGACAGCAGATGGGCCAGGGAGATGGGGCTCCCTCTGGTGGCGCTACCTACACCATTGCAGGTGCAAGCACTAGATGGCACCCTACTCCCTTTAATCACACACAGGACACCACCAGTAACTCTGGTAGTGTCAGGGAATCATAGGGAGGAGATTGAGTTTTTTGTGACTCCTTCTACCTCCCGTGTGATTCTGGGGTTCCCCTGGATGTTGAAACACAATCCCCGGATTGATTGGCCGTCCGGGGTGGTGGTACAGTGGAGCGAGACCTGCCATCGGGTGTGTTTGGGATCCTCGGTTCCTCCCGGTTCCCAGGCTAAGGAGCTGGTCAAAGTTCCCCACAATCTGTCGGCGGTGCTGGTTGAGTACCACGATCTTGCTGAAGTTTTTAGCAAGGATCGGGCACTCACTCTTCCCCCGCACCGTCCGTACGATTGTGCCATCGATTTGTTGCCAGGCGTGGAGTTCCCATCCAGCAGGCTGTACAACCTCTCCCGACCTGAGCGCGAATCGATGGAGACCTACATCCGGGACTCCTTAGCTGCCGGGCTGATCCGTAACTCCACCTCTCCGATGGGAGCAGGTTTCTTTTTTGTGGGCAAAAAAGATGGCGGTCTTCGTCCATGCATTGATTACCGGGGGCTGAACGAGATCACGGTTCGCAACCGATACCCGTTGCCTTTGTTGGATTCGGTGTTCACCCCCCTGCATGGAGCCAAAATCTTCACAAAGTTGGATCTTAGGAACGCATACCACCTAGTTCGGATCCGGAAGGGAGACGAATGGACGACGGCATTCAACACCCCGTTAGGTCATTTTGAGTACCTGGTCATGCCGTTTGGCCTCACTAACGCCCCCGCGACGTTCCAAGCTTTGGTTAATGACGTCTTGCGGGACTTCCTGCACCGATTCGTCTTCGTATACCTGGATGATATACTCATCTTTTCTCCGGACCCTGAGACCCATGTACGGCATGTACGTCAGGTCCTGCAGCGGTTGTTGGAGAACCGGCTGTTTGTGAAGGGCGAGAAGTGTGAGTTCCACCGCACTTCTTTGTCCTTCCTGGGGTTTATCATCTCCTCCAACTCCGTCGCCCCGGATCCGGCCAAGGTCGCAGCGGTGAGAGACTGGCCCCAACCTACTAGCCGTAGGAAGCTGCAACAGTTCCTCGGCTTCGCAAATTTTTACAGGAGGTTCATTAAGGGGTATAGTCAGGTAGTTAGCCCCCTGACAGCCCTGACCTCACCAAAAGTTCCCTTCACCTGGTCGGATCGGTGCGATGCTGCGTTCAGGGAGTTGAAACAGCGCTTCTCGACTGCACCTGTCTTGGTGCAGCCCGATCCTAGTCGCCAGTTTGTGGTTGAAGTGGACGCCTCTGACTCAGGGATAGGAGCCGTGCTATCCCAGAGCGGAGAAACCGATAAGGTTCTTCACCCGTGTGCCTATTTTTCCCGCAGGTTGACCCCAGCAGAGCGGAACTATGACGTGGGCAATCAAGAGCTCCTTGCGGTGAAAGAGGCTCTTGAGGAGTGGAGACACCTGCTGGAGGGAGCGTCAGTGCCTTTCACGGTTTTACTGACCACCGGAACCTGGAGTATATCAGGACCGCCAAGCGACTGAACCCCAGGCAAGCCCGCTGGTCACTGTTTTTATAATTTGACTCCTTCCATTGTCCGTTCATTTACGCCCCCTGTTGTGGGTCCGTGTCACTACACTTTCCCAACACCTTTTTCTTTTTACTTTTAATTTTTATAATATGCTGCTGCAATGTCTTGTGATGTTGTTTCAGCTTTACTACAAAGTTGTCATGCAAGTTGCAATGGTTTTAGATGGAGGCTTTTGTCAATGAAATTGCAGCAACAAGTGGAAATAGCAAAAATGTTTGCAATCATTATTATTATTTTGTGTAATGTATTAAAAATGAAAGAGAAGTTGTTCCGATGAGACATTTCATTTCAAACCCTTTTCTTTTTGTCAGCATCATAATTTTTTTACTCCCCACCATCAACATCAGTATTGGACGAGCTCTGCCAGAATAAAAGAAAAAAACTTTTGCTGCCATGATTATATACTGTACTGTGGAACAATCACAAAATGGTGCTTTGTTTGTCTGAATAACAGTTTTATTAAAGTTGAGACAGTCACATTCTGTGACTCATTACTTTTTGTCTGACTCTGACTGAAACCTCAGGTTTCAGCCAGGAAAAACATGCACTCTAGCTCCTGTGAAGTAGCTAAGCTCAGCGCGGTGCTCTGGCACTGACGAATGGCGGACATTACATGCTGGTCATTCTTTTCTAAACCGTCTGCATATATTTTTAATCAGTCTCGTGAGGATTTTAATTGGCTGATGTGGATTATGAAAAAAAGGCATTAATTGGCAAACTAGTTTAAATGATTATTATAAAAAAAATTATAAAGGACTTATTGCCTCACTAACCTTGTAATGTCAGGGCAAAAACGGAGTGGCGCTAATGTCGAATAAGCTACGATATCTGCTAACGGCATTACCATAACAGAAATACTGAAGCACAGACTTCAGTACAGATGGGGGTGGTGATGGTCGAGTGGTTAAGGTGTTGGGCTTGAGTCCAGAAGATCATGGGTTCAAATCCCCGCCTGACTGGAAAATCACTAAGGGCCCTTGGGCAAGGACTTTAATCCCCTATTGCTCCCGGTGTGTAGTGGGCGCCTTACATGGCAGCACCTTGACATCGGGGTGAATGTGAGGCATAATTGTAAAGCGCTTTGAGCGTCTGATACAGATGGAAAAGCACTATATAAATGCAGTCCATTTACCATTTACTTCTTAGAACATCACAAGTAAATGGACTACATTTATATATAATTTATATAGTGCTTTTCCATCTGAATCAGAAGCTCAAAGCACTTTACAATAATGCCTCACATTATCCCATTGATGCACACACTCACACCTTGCCCAAGGGCCCTGAGTTATTTGCGGTCTGACAGGGATTTGAACCGAGGATGCTCTGGTCATAAGGCCACTGTATTAACCACTACAGATATTTGTAATAAAATGCTCAGAAAGGACAGACAAGGTCAGTCCATAGTTACTGCTAGTGGTAGACAGCTCTCACTACCTGTCATGAAAAGCAGCCTTGACCCTCATTATTATGGTATAATATGCCTTAAAAAAATCTTTAAAAAAATCCTATAGGGATTATTTTTTTGTTTGTTTGTTTGGTTTTATTTTTTGTAACCAGCATGTAAACATGTTTATGTCTCCAATACCACTGGACATTTTAAAATGGGCTTCCATGGCAACGTTCTCGTTTTTGGTCCCAGCCTCAAAAACCCATTCAAGAAACTTTTCCATTTCTGGGTCAGCTTAATTTTTCATGGGTAGAAGTCAGGTCTTGGTATATACCACAAACGTCAATGCACCATCATTCTCAAGAGTTGACACTGGATACCCTGCTAGTATATAACTTGAGTACAACATCATTGATTACTCAGGATAACTGAAAAACCTCATCTTTAAAGTAGACCTGCATTGAAATAAATGTGGTCAGATCTCAGAAAGAAATAGCTGATATGTATTTATAAGACCCTTATAAATGCAGTAAAGTAAATCTGTAAGCCCAAATTTGTAATTCAGCAGAGAAATCTTCGTTTAAAAATGACAAATTTGCAGCTAAAATTTACCCCTCTGCGAAAACTGTTTGTACATCCGGGACATTGCCATGACGTGAGGGAAAAGACGGAGCGCTAGCGCCTTCAGTCCGATCACGCATTGAAATTGATGTTATCTGTTAGTAATGTTACTGTTTTACACATCCTGGTTTCCACATCCAAAAGTAAGCTGCAATGAATGCGAGATACAGCTCTGCATGCTCAGATCAGCGGCGACATCGACAGCAGGTGACGTTCTTCCGACGCCTTGCTCTCACTGCCTCCGATGCGATTACTGAGTTTGTGGGCTCGGTAAACGCTGCAGCGGGTCACTCACACCGCCCCCATGTCTGTTGTGCAGAGCTGAGGCCAACTCCGGCACCACCTCCCTGTCTACTGAATGGAGGTGCCGCCAACTTGGCAACAAGTCCAGAGACTACGCTCACTGTTTTGATGCGGAGCGCTCCGGCCACCCGTAAGGACAGACTTCTTGCGAAAAAATCCGCAGCGCCGCACAGTCTCGGTAATCGGAGCCGCAGAGCTCCGTGGCCACTGAGAGAGGTTTGTATCTTTTTAATGACTTGGATTCTTTGGGGGTCCTGCAACAGTAACACCGGAGGCTAAGACAGTAGATTTTCAATGCAACACCACTCAATCAAATGGGCGTATGATAAAGTCCCCAAAAATAATTTTCATGCAAAAATAAAAGAAATGTATACTCACCAAACGTACCGCAAGACAATATGAAGTTTTAAAAAAGTCGATCCTTCCGTATAAGACAATAAAAGGTGCTTTTGTAAGAGATGCAAACTGATGTAAATCCACAAATTACAGTTGGCGCGCACAAGGCATGCTGGGATAGGGTCTTCTCTCTTAAGTCTTGGCAATGTCCAGGATGTGATGACAGTTTAGCGGAGGGCCAAATTTTAGCTGTAAATTTGTCATTTTTAAACGATGATTTCTCCGTTGAATGACAGATCTAGGCTTGCAGATTTACTTTAATACACTCATAAGACACTTATGTGTAAATATAAGTCATTTTCTGGTCCAAAGATCTGACTGCATTTATTTCAATACAGGTCTACTTTAAAGTCTCCAAATTAAAAAGGGAATATAATGATGACAAACTGAAAATCTGGCAAACTTTCCAGCACCAGTTCCACTTTGGTGCCACTATGCAATGCTTATATAATATACTGTAGACCTGTCTGCCACCTGCTGGACCGTTAGTGGGTGCTGGATTGATGATGGATACACTGCATCTGTGCACCCATTGGTGCACTGATCTAAAACTGAAGTGTGGTCAGCCGAAGAGCTGACGTTTCCATCATCCCTCACAAGAAAGTGTTTACACTTTGAGCACCTAAAAGCAGGTCTAATATTTAGTGCAGTGTCTTTGCGGTATTTTAAGTGAGCAGCATTTAGATGCGCCACGCATAAGTGGGCTTACAACATGTACACTATTTACAGCAATGTGCAATAATATTAATACGAACAAGAAATTGAATTAAACACAAAATATACCATATTTTCCTTAGTATAAGTCACTGTTGTTTTGCTAGTTTGAGAAGCCCTGCAACTTATACTTAGGTACAACTTATATAACAAAATATCGTGCATTTTTTAATCATAATAATAATAATTATAATAACTATTTATATAGGATTTTCACAGGAATGAAAGCACTAAACACAATAAAGCCCAATATTAAAATAATGCCAATAAGAAGCACATTACAGCAATGCACAGAAATCCCAAAATAATGACCTCATAATACAGAAAAAAGGTGCGAATTGTACTCCAGTGCAACTTATATATGGGTTTTCCTCTTCAATAGGCCTTTTACAACAGGTGTGACTTATGCTCTGGAAAATACAAGACCTCATAATACAGAAAAAAGGTGCGAATTGTACTCCAGTGCAACTTATATATGGGTTTTCCTCTTCAATAGGCCTTTTACAACAGGTGTGACTTATGCTCCGGAAAATACAAATCAAAAGCTCTTTTCAACTACAATTCACGCACTCCAATATTATAACAGACAAAGCACGATCACTCCAACTGTGTAACAGGGCACTAATAGAGTGCAGGACAGATAAAAACAGTGGAACACCTCTTAAGTAACTTTAAAAAGTACTGCATGCAACAGACCTATTTGCATGGCTGAGGTGCAGCTCAAAGTCCAGCTGAAGCAGTCGCACTGTGGTCAGTGGACGCTCTTCACAGTGGAATAAGACATGATAAAACAAAATGTTCACAAAGGTGTGAATCCTACTGGTTATTATAATGATTGATAATTACAACCTGTATAATAACGAAAATGATAAACCCAACTTTGCACTCCCCGTACAACAATGACAAAGACTTCAACACTCCCCATATTAATTTGCATTCAGCAATTTAGACCATCTGCCATAGATCCACAAGAAAGGGCCCTTAGGTTCAGTGGCCACCACCACTTTTTGCAGTACAACTTCAGAATTAAAAATTTGTAATGCAATAAAAAATGGGGGAATTTATGTGGAGCACTGCACCACAATTACTGCATTTCCAGTTCATAATTCCACAAGTCAGAAGAATTTCCTGTCCAATTTGGCTGGTTGACTGATTTTTAAATGACAGAAAATGTGTCATCTGATTAATAAATAACTGCAATCATGTACTGATGATTCTCATAAAAGAAAGAAAAAAAAAACAGAATATATTAATCAAATATGTTTCACATATGTTAAATGTGTTGAGTAATCATACCATGTATTGTACTGATTTCACATTGTAGTCTCAGAAATAGTAACAGCAGTAGTGGCAGTAGTGGTAACAGTAGCAGTGGCAGAAGCAGCAGCAGTGACAGTACCAATTTAAACTTTTCAGTGCAAGCAGTCAGTGAATACTGTAGAGGTGGGCGGATGTTAAGTGAGTGGGAGAGTTTGAGTGAAAGGGTGTGAAAGAGTGGGTGTTTTACTTTCAACATACTTCTGCTTCAACTGTTATTTGTTGGGCCGTAAAGACATTAATCCATTCACATAAATTTTAAATGAAAAACTGGGAGAGTTTTCGGTCATTCGCTACGACCCGTTTATCATCTGCAATGACAACTTTCAACACGAAAAGAATTACCAGTATTCCATTAATTTATATATATATATATATATATATATATATATATATATATATATATATATATATATATATATATAAATAAAATTTATTTTGTTATGTAGGATGGTATCCCTTTATTGACGGGCAAAGATGATCCGGGTCTGAACCGGATTACAGATTTTGTGGCCATTGAAAACTCCATTTAATGTAAATTTTACATATGATTCTTAATCAAACGTGCCCCAATCACTCTTATATTTGAAAGCGAGATGCAGACTCAGACTCACTATCGCCTGACACAGTTTGATCCAGATCTGATACAGACTGTGGATTTTGCGGGTGATCTGAATTTAATATTGAAAAGCTCATTTGGTGTACATTTTGCATTGTATCAAAAATTGCATCAACCACTCTCATTTGTGACATGAGGTGCAAACTGGCACTCTCAATGAATCGACTAAGTTTGATCCGCATCTGATACATATTGCGGATTTAGCGGATAACTGATTTTAACACTGAAAAGCTCTTTATTATATATTTGTATTATATTTTAGCTTCTGAAAAGCCACCCGAACAGGACTTAATAAACTCATATTTTTTCCCAAGAGAAAAATTTATGGAACTGGAAACAGTGTTTCCAGGATTTGAGCTTTACATGCACAGTGCTCTAGTTAGAATAAAGGTCTGTTTTTTTTCCTCTTTTTGTTGTTTTCTCCTGGTAGGTTAGCCCTCATGTCTGTTCCTCTCATTCCTCTATGAGAGGGCTGCAGGAAGAGGAGGGAGAGTGGGGGTGATGTGTTTGAGTGTGTCACAGTGGCACAGTGAGACACAGTGAGCAAAAATCAGAGTTTCACAAACATATTTAAACTTTTGTTTTCTTTTCAAAGGTCTGCTTTGAGTGTCTCTGAGTGTTCCTCACTGTGGTTAAACTAAGAACCCAGCTGAAGTCTATATACACCACACAACACACACACACACACACACACACACACACACACACACACACACACACACAAACACACACACACACACACACACACACACACACACACACACACACACACACACACACACGGAGTCCAAAACAAATTAACAATTACAAGTGGCTACAAACAAAACTCATCCTTCTTCAGCAGATACATATCTTGAAAACACCATGTCTTTATATTGATTTATAAACTGATTGATATTTGGACATCGTTTGAGTTCATCCGTCAGGTTATTCCATATTCTAGGGCCACACATGGAGACACAAATTCCTTTCCTGGTCGTCCGAGTGCCAGCAATTTTAAAATGATACAAGCCAGGTAAATTATATTTTCCCTCTCTCTCAGTAAAATATTCTTGAATTCTAAATGGCACTTGTTTATTTTTTCTCTCTGAACATTAATTGAACAGTCTTGAACAAAATAATATCGTGAAGTTTTAATATTTGAGATTTAATGAACAATGGGTTGGTGTGGTCTCGATAACCTGCATTATGAATTGTTCTTAATGCTCTTTTTTGAAGAATGAATAAAGGTTGCAATGTAGTTTTATACTTGTTGCCCCAAACAATATAAAGTATGTAGTGCTCTGCCATCAAAAACATGCTTTGCTTTATTTAATACAGCAATACTGTTTGATACCTTTATTTGAATATGACTAATATGAGCTTTCCAATTAATTTTTTCATCAATAATGACGCCTAAAAAAGTATTCTCTTTGACACATTCTATGTTTACCCCATGTATGTTTAACTGAATTTGCATGTCTTTGTTATAATTTCCAAAATAGCATTAATTTTGTTTTAGAAAATGTAATGATAATTTATAATATCAAACCATCTCTTCAACTTTATCATTTCAGTTCCAAAATCAGATAGTAATTGTTGCAGATTTTCCACTGAGCAAACAGGTTTGTGTCATCTGCAAAGAGAACAGCTTTTAACCAGATCTGAAACTTTACATAAATCATTAATGTATAAAATAAATTATTTTGGGCCCAACACAGAACCGTGTGGAAGCCCACAAATGATGTCCAGACATGAAGAACAGCAGTCCCAACAAACTGCTTTCGGTTTTGTAAGTAGCTTTTAACCCAACTCAGAGCAACCCCTCTGAACCCATACAGTTCCAACTTTTGAAATAATATATTGTGATAAATTGTGTCAAAAGCCTTTCTTAGGTCAATAAATAAACCTGCTATTATTACCCTTTGGTCCACATGTTTATTGATCTCTTCTATAGAATCGAGCAATGCCATTGTAGTGGACCTTTTCACTCTAAAATACTGACTTTCATCAAGCAAGTTGTGTCGTTCTATAAATTTATCCAGTCTGCTGTTGTAAAGTTTTTCCAGTATCTTTGAAAATTGTGACAATAGAGACACAGGCCTGTAGTTAGTAAAAAGATGCTTGCTACCAGATTTGAATAAAGGTATCACTTTTGCCTCTTTCATACTGTTAGGAACAATTCCAGTTTGAAATGATTTATTAAAAATACAGTAAGGAAAATAAGTATTTGAACACCCTGTGGTTTTGCAAGTTCTCCCACGTAGAAATCATGGAGGGGTCTGAAATTTTCATCTTAGGTGCATGTCCACTGTGAGAGAAATAATAATAAAAAAAAAAATCCGGAAATCACAATGTATGATTTTTTTTAATAATGTATTTGTATGTTACTGCTGCAAATAAGTATATGAACACCTACCAACCAGCAAGAATTCTGGCTCACACAGACCTGTTAATTTTTCTTTAAGAAGCCCTCTTATTCTGCACTCTTTACTTGTATTAATTGCACCTGTTTGAACTTGTTAACTGTATAAAAGACACCTGTTCACACAATCAATCACACTCCAACCTGTCCACCATAGCCAAGACCAAAGAGCTGTCTAAGGACACCAGGGACAAAACTGTAGACCTGCACAGGGCTGGGATGGACTACAGGACAACAGGCAAGCAGCTTAGTAGAAGACAACAACTGTTATGATTATTTATTAGAAAGTGGAAGAAACACAAGATGACTGTCAATCTCCCTCGGTCTGGGATTCCATGCAAGATCTCACTTTGTGGTGGTAAGGATGATTCTGAGGAAAGCTCAGAACTACACAGGAGGACCTGGTCAATGACTTGACGAGAGGTGGGACCACAGTCACAAAGATTACATTAGTAACACATTATGATGTCATGGTTTAAAATCCTGCAGGGCAGCAAGGTCCCCCTGCTCAAGCCAGCACATGTCCAGGCCCGTTTGAAGTTCACCAGTGACCATCTGGATGATCCAGAGGAGGCATGGAAGAAGGTCATGTGGTCAGATGAGACCAGAATAGAGCTTTTTAGAATCAACTCCACTTACTGTGTTTAGAGGATGAAAACAACCCCAAGAAAACCATCCCAACCATGACACATGGGGGTGGAAACATCATACTCTGGGGGTGCTCTTCTGCAAGGGGACATGACGACTGCACCGTATTGAAGGGAGGATGGATGGGGTCATGTATTGCAAGATTTTGGTAAACAACCTCCATCCCTCAGTAAGAGCATTGAAGATGGGTCATGGCTGGGTCTTCCAGCATGACAATGAGCCCAAACACACAGCCAGGGCAACTAAGGAGGGGCTCCGTAAGAAGCATTTCAAGGTCCTGGAGTGGCCTGGCCAGTCTCCAGACCTGAACTCAATAGAAAATCTTTGGAGGGAGCTGAAACTCCAAACCTGAAAGATCTAGAGAAAATCTGTATGGAGGAGTGGACCAAAATCCCTGCTGCAGTGTGTGAAAACCTGGTGAAAAACTACAGGAAACGTTTGACCTCTGTAATGGCAAACAAAGGCTACTGTACCAAATATTAACATTGATTTTCACAGGTGTTCAAATACTTATTTGCAGCAGTAACATACAAATAAATTATTTTTTTTTAAATCATACATTGTGATTTCCGTATTTTTCTTTTTAGATTATGTCTCTCACAGTGGACATGCACCTAAGATGAAAATTTCAGACCCCTCCATGATTTCTAAGTGGGAGAACTTGCAAAACTGCAGGGTGTTCAAATACTTATTTTCCTCACTGTATATAATGGTTTTGCGATTTCAGTAATTATTCACTTTACTAAGGACATACAGTAGTGTTCAGAATAAAAGTAGTGCTATGTGACTAAAAAGATTAATCCAGGTTTTGAGTATATTTCTTATTGTTACATGGGAAACAAGGTACCAGTAGATTCAGTAGATTCTCACAAATCCAACAAGATCAAGCATTCATGATATGCACACTCTTAAGGCTATGAAATTAGGCTATTAGTAAAAAAAAGCAAGGGGGTGTTCACAATAATAGTAGCATCTGCTGTTGATGCTACAAACTCAAAACTATTATGTTCAAACTGCTTTTTTTAGCAATCCTGTGAATCACTATACTAGTATTTAGTTGTATAACCACAGTTTTTCATGATTTCTTCACATCTGCGAGGCATTAATTTTGTTGGTTTGGAACCAAGATTTTGATCGTTTACTAGTGTGCTTGGGGTCACTGTCTTGTTGAAACACCCATTTCAAGGGCATGTCCTCTTCAGCATAAGGCAACATGACCTCTTCAAGTATTTTTACATATCCAAACTGATCCATGATACCTGGTATGCGATATATAGGCCCAACACCATAGTAGGAGAAACATGCCCATATCATGACGCTTGCACCACCATGCTTCACTGTCTTCACTGTGAACTATGGCTTGAAATCAGAGTTTGGGGGTCATCCCACAAACTGTCTGCAGTCCTTGGACCCAAAAAGAACAATTTTACTCTCATCAGTCCACAAAATATTCCTCCATTTCTCTTTAGGCCAGTTGATGTGTTCTTTGGCAAATTGTAACCTGTTCTGCACTCTTTTATTTAACAGAGGGACTTTGCGAGGGATTCTTGCAAATAAATTAGCTTCACACAGGCGTCTTCTAACTGTCACAGCACTTACAGGTAACTCCAGACTGTCTTTGATCATCCTGGAGCTGATCACTGGGTGAGCCTTTGCCATTCTGGTTATTACTCTATCTATTTTGATGGTTGTTTTCCGTTTTCTTACACACGTGTCTGGTTTTTTTGTCCATTTTAAAGCATTGGAGATCACTGTAGATGAACAGCTTATAATTTTTTGCACCTGCGTATACGTTTTCCCCTCTCCAATCAACTTTTTAATCAAACTACGCTGTTCTTCTAAACAATGTCTTGAATGTCCCATTTTCCTCAGGCTTTGAAAGAGAAAAGCATGTTCAACAGGTGCTGGCTTCATCCTTACATAGGGGACAACTGATTCACACCTGTTTGTTCCACAAAATTGACGAACTCACTGACTGAATGCCAAACTACTATTATTGTGAACACCCCCTTTTCTACTTTTTTTTACTAATAGCCCAATTTCATAGCCTTAAGAGTGTGCATATCATGAATGCTTGGTCTTGTTGGATTTGTGAGAATCTACTGAATCTACTGGTACCTTGTTTCCCATGTAACAATAAGAAATATACTCAAAACCTGGATTAATCTTTTTAGTCACATAGCACTACTATTATTCTGAACACTACTGTATGTACCTCATTATGATCCGTGACTTTTTACTTTTACATGTACTAACTATGTTAATAATTTCCTTTCATCTACTGGGCTGAGAAACATTGTGTGCGGATTTCTGCCAATTAATTGCTGATTTTTCCCATGAACTGTGTGGAATTTCAGCTGCCAGATCTGGCCCAACATTAGCAAAATATTTATTGAAACTATTCACTACTTGGCTCATGTTATATTCATCTTTGTTGTCAATCAATCAATTCAATCAATCAATTTTATTTATATAGCGCCAAATCACAACAAACAGTTGCCCCAAGGCGCTTTATATTGTAAGGCAAGGCCATACAATAATTACGTAAAAACCCCAACGGTCAAAACGACCCCCTGTGAGCAAGCACTTGGCGACAGTGGGAAGGAAAAACTCCCTTTTAACAGGAAGAAACCTCCAGCAGAACCAGGCTCAGGGAGGGGCAGTCTTCTGCTGGAACTGGTTGGGGCTGAGGGAGAGAACCAGGAAAAAGACATGCTGTGGAGGGGAGCAGAGATCAATCACTAATGATTAAATGCAGAGTGGTGCATACAGAGCAAAAAGAGAAAGAAACAGTGCATCATGGGAACCCCCCAGCAGTCTAAGTCTATAGCAGCATAACTAAGGGATGGTTCAGGGTCACCTGATCCAGCCCTAACTATAAGCTTTAGCAAAAAGGAAAGTTTTAAGCCTAATCTTAAAAGTAGAGAGGGTGTCTGTCTCCCTGATCCGAATTGGGGAGCTGGTTCCACAGGAGAGGAGCCTGAAAGCTGAAGGCTCTGCCTCCCATTCTACTCTTACAAACCCTAGGAACTACAAGTAAGCCTGCAGTCTGAGAGCAAAGCGCTCTATTGGGGTGATATGGTACTATGAGGTCCCTAAGATAAGATGGGACCTGATTATTCAAAACCTTATAAGTAAGAAGAAGAATTTTAAATTCTATTCTAGAATTAACAGGAAGCCAATGAAGAGAGGCCAATATGGGTGAGATATGCTCTCTCCTTCTAGTCCCCGTTAGTACTCTAGCTGCAGCATTTTGAATTAACTGAAGGCTTTTCAGGGAACTTTTAGGACAACCTGATAATAATGAATTACAATAGTCCAGCCTAGAGGAAATAAATGCATGAATTAGTTTTTCAGCATCACTCTGAGACAAGACCTTTCTAATTTTAGAGATATTGCATAAATGCAAAAAAGCAGTCCTACATATTTGTTTAATATGGGCTTTGTTGTTATAAGTAAAGTATGTTGGATTGTTATTTGATTTGGGTTTATTTGCTATAATACTATTCAGTATTTTCCATGTTTCCTTTATATTGTTTTTATTATTGTTTAGCATTTTTCCAAAGTATGATTGTTTTTTACAGTTCCACATAATAGTTGTTAGTTTATTTTTATAGTCCTTATATTTAATCTCTGCCTCTCTTGATTTAGTTTTAATAAAATTCTCTGTATAGCATATTTTTCTTCTTACAAGCTTTTTGAAGACATTTTGTTAACCACGGGTAAGCTTTATATTTATTATTTTTATTATGCTGTATAACTGGACAATTTTTGTTGTATATATTGACAAATATGTTTTCAAATTCGGAATATGCTAAATTCGCATCTTGCATCTCGTAAATAGCCAGGTTTGCACTGGTCTTCATAGCATGAGGAATTGATAATAAACTGACTAGTAAACGCAGATACAAAGTCATATATCACTTTTTTATGGGTAACCTAACCTTTGACATTGGATTACCTTGAAAGGTCATTATGAGGAATGGTTCAATGATTATGATTGCACAGCACTGTTGCCTCACAGCACAAAGGACCTGGGATCACTTCACTCCTGGTCCTTTCTGTGTAGAGTTTGCATGTTTTCTTTGAATCTGAGTGGATCTCATCCGGGTGCGCCGGCTTCCTCCGATTTGTAAAGACATGTAGGTTAAGTTGACCATAGGTGTGAGTGAGAGTGTAAATGTGTTTGTCTGTATATATGTGGCCCTGGGTTAGACTGGTGGCCTGTCCAGTGTGTACCCCGCCTCTTGCCCAAAGACGTCTGGGATTGGGTATGACCATATA
Organism: Thalassophryne amazonica; assembly: GCF_902500255.1. Classification (NCBI taxonomy): domain Eukaryota; kingdom Metazoa; phylum Chordata; class Actinopteri; order Batrachoidiformes; family Batrachoididae; genus Thalassophryne; species Thalassophryne amazonica. Next base: position 91,514,430 of record NC_047111.1, read on the forward strand.
TGTAATTACCCCATGACATTAATAAAGTATTCTGATTCTGATTCATTGGAGCGAGCAGGTACCGTATAGAAAATTAATGAATTTGGATAAAACACTAACATGCACTCATCACTTTTCTATGTCACATGATTTTTGGCTTTGGTGAACTTTTGGAGTGGTTATTGTAGCGACAAAATCTTTCAACAGATGCTACAGAATTACTATCATTATAGGACAGCTGCTGCGATCCATGATTCAGAGTAGGGTTGGGTATCAAGAACCAGTTCTTTTCAAATATCGTTAAGAAATTATTCGATCCACCGATATCAATAGCCTTTTTGCTTAACAATTCCCTTATTAGTCCTTCAGAGCAGCCGTTGTTTTTGATGGCGTTTGTTGGGAAAATGATCATTCCTCTACGATGATTACAGACCCTGCAGCGGCTCTGTAATCAACCGTTTATGCAGCGCAACACCATTTTGAAGCATGAACCAATGAAACGCTTCGATCCACTAGCTCCTTGGTTCTTTGATTCACTGCTCTTCAGAAACAGCAAGTCCGGTTTTTTACCCCTCTCATTAAAATATTGTGAGTTACTTGTTGGAGTCAAGAAACCATTCCATTGGCACAGCTTCAAACACTGTGCAGCTCTCTGCTGAGACAGAGTCTGGTCAGAATTAATAACTTCAAAACGAATTGCCCCTTTAAATAAAATGACACCTCTTACAAATGTTGTAATACAGACAATAAACTACAATCGACTAAAACTTTTTTCCTCCCAAAATGAGACGTCCTGTATTCTTTATAAATTACATCCTGACGTGCAGCGCAGCCAGCTGTAAGAGCTCAGCTCAGATGTATGGAAAGACATTCATGCCAATAATGTCTGAAAGGAAATGCTTTTGACAATAGCTACAGAGATTGTTTATTTTTTATTTATGTCCAGAGATCAAGGATCCACCATGTAGAGTTTATTATGTGCAATGTTTAAGGATCACCAATTTCATATTTATTTACATTAAGACTCAATAAAATGTTCAATTTCAATTTAATCGGCTTATAAAGCGCCAAATCACAACAAAAGCCGTCTCAAGGCCCCTCACATAGAAGACATAAAAAATTAAAATAAATAAATAAAAATTAAAAAATTCACATACATAATTAAAACAGAAGTAAAAGAATAAAACAGATAAAAAAAAATAAAAACATTCATAAGAAACCGAATAAAAATAGGCTTTAAGTCTTGAACTTAAAAATGTCCACGGACTTCGACTGTCTCACGGTCGCAGCAAGACTGTTCCACAGAGTGGGTGCACGATAAGAAAAAGCTCTTTGACCCGCTGACATAGAAAACCTGTAAAGCCTACTTTTAGTACACGATACAAGTAAACACGATCGATAAGCAGAATCGATAATGGTGTCAATATTGATAAAATCTTATCAATACCCATCCCTAATTCAGAGTACATCGAAGGTTGGTTATGATATAAACATGTTTTGGAGAACTGCAGACTCCCCACATATGGACATTTTCTCACTATGTAAGACAGCAGTTGATTTTGTAGTTAAAAAAAAAACGTGCACCTTGCAGGGCCTGCAGATAGATTATAGTGAAGAAACTGTGTTGTCAGTCACTGCAGAGTAACTCTTGCAGTATTCAGGTGTAACACCCTGTAAAAATACTTATCTTGCTCCTGTCAAGTAACATGAGAGTTTACTCCACATCCTGCAGAAGCTCTGTATCAATGCCACCTGTTCATCTGTATGTTTGAACAACTGCAGAAGAATACACGATAATTCAAAATTGGATGCTGAGTGATGAATTATGTATCAAAGGACAAAGGCATCAATAAGGGCTAATGTGCTCTGTTTTTGGACAGGAAAACGGAAGAGCTGCCAGGTGACAAGAGATTTAGGAGGCCTGGAAATGAATTATGACAGCGATTTAGATGGGTGTCAAATGCACATTTGCATTCAGCTCATGGCTGAAGGCTAGTGGGGGAGCTTTCTTGCAATTTAGCGGGGTGACACTGATATAGATCATATCTGATCCCAAAGAAACTGAAGTTTGGAAAACAGAAACTGACCTCAGACTGGCCCCACCAATCGTTTTGTCCAAATTTAAAAGTCTGACTTTGTGACAAGTTTATGGTGAGACCACCACTTGTACTGGTTATGTTAAGTGTCCATTGCAAGTGCCATGAGCTTGAATTTTACACAGCAGCACTGCAAGAAGCTTAGTGAAATGAGGGGTTGGGCTACCAATATGTAGTCGGGGGTTTGAATCCCAGTCATGGTACCTGCTTTTGTCCCTTGACAAAACACTTGATCTGCATTGTCCCAGTACACCCGCACTTGTAAATGGATAGCGCCTTTGGCTTTGGAAGTGACCTGCGTTCGACTGGCATCCCATCCAGAGGGAGTCTCTGAGAGACTCTCATCTGCTTCATGCTACAGAATAAACACCAGCATCAATGGACCTCAGACCCTATATAGGATTTACCTCTTCTCTATTTACAGAGTGTATGGTTGTAGCTATTTTGTTGTCAAGGATTCTTCAAGATCTTTATAGGAGAATGAATTTCCAGGTCTCTAAAGTCCTGGTGTTTCCTGTCAATGGACTTGGAGACCCACCAGTGACCTAAGGTGACAACTGGATGTCTTTAGTACTAGGTCTCTTCAGATAATCTTTGGATACTGCTGCAATGAGTTTTTGTCACATGAGCAGGTACTTAAGTAGACTCAGATGAGGTGTAGCATTTGCATTTAGAGGGGAGCATCAGCTGCAATTTTTTTAAACATGTGGAATGTTTCTTTGTGCGTGATCTAGCACCCAGGTACCTCAGTGTTGAGGACCCCAGGAGCTGGAGAAGGCCAAGAGGACACCCACATTTTACTCACATGCATCAGAAAGATGGTTTCGTTCAAAAGGAGGGATGGATTATTGTCCACCTGAGTGGTTGCCATCCAGCAAACAAGATGGATCCTTGGTGTGATGGGCCTGCTGAAGGACCACACCACCTCATCCTCCCAGACTTGAACTAGTGGGTGTACACATTGAAAACACTCCATGAGCGGTGGGTCTTTTGGTGAAAATGGCTTATTAATGGTAGAGGTCAAAGAAGAGTGATCAGACTGGTTTGACCAGACAAAAAGTCAGCAGAAAATGACAATCACTCATAACAAAAAGGCCAGAACAGCATCTATGAATGCATGAATCATCGAACCTTGAAGGGAGTGTACTCCAGCAGCATAAGACCACAGTGACTCCTAACTGAAGGTGGCATGGGCTCACCGAAATGAGAAAATTGGAACTACACTGCCTGGTCTGATGGCAGAGTAGGAATTTGGCATAAAAACCTGAGTGAAGTATCTGATAATGCTGCCTTGTTTCAAAAATTCAAATGGATGAAGGTGGTGTAATGGTGTGGTATCTGGATGATGCCATCATGTCAATACAGACCAAAATCGATGGAAAGTTTACCATGTTGAATTTATACCACAAAGAAAAAGAAACGCTCTGAAAGCCAAAGGCGATCCAACTTGATACCAGCAAGGTGTACATAATTAAGTGGCTGGTAAATGTAAGGTTTTTTTTTTTTTACTTTTAGGGGAGATTCAGAGATCAAACGTGTGCATTATGGCAGAGCCTATGACACACTTGTCAAGATTGGTTAATGAAAGTGAGAAAAACTCAAAGTGCAAAATGATTCATTCTGATTAGCTTCTCTTGTGTCATGTTCACTTAATAACCTTGTTAGACTTGGGTCTTCAAAATGTGACTTCACTGTAAAATGTAAAAGTAGCAGCTGAGTCATTTAGCCAGAAACTGGTGCCCGGGGACGCTGCCATATGTGTAGAATGACCTACGTGCTGAAAATGTGCTGGTGTAAAAATATTAAATTATATTTAGATTACCACAGAAGACCGACTACAATCATTCGAGCAATGCTTTTTTAATGGTTATATATTGTTAAATACCCCATACTCAACTTAATTTTGCCCAGAACATCTGCAATTGGCATTTAACTAATTTAATACAGTTACATCGTGCAGTGGGGCCAACTTTTTTTTCTTGTTGGCAAGCAGTGGC